>NC_143022.1:26687500-27287500 GCF_057628025.1 Oncorhynchus mykiss
ATTAAATGGATAAGGGGAATCTGGGTTTTCAGGCATAGTACACAGTGTACAATACTGTAAAGTCTGGAGAGAACACGTATAAAGCTACGGCTAAGGCACTTGGCATTGTGCAACACCACAGACTCAGACCCCCTGAGAAAGCATTTTACCCCAACAGCTCCAGAAACCATTACAGCTATTTCACCCTTAGGTCAGTCATAACCAAGGTGGGCAGTGCAGTTGACTCTGCAAACAGCAGGCCACTTATCCCAAGTGATTGGAAGAACATGATGCTTTGATGGTATCATGCGCTAATCCGTGGAGATCAGAGAGCAGGGTAAAGATTATGCTGGGGTCAATTGTGACCAAAGCCATTGGATGTCAATTACAGGAGGACATAAAGGAGGCTCCTTGCTCTGTGATGCACGCACCTGTTTCCTGGAGGAGAGCGTGCTCTTCGGGCGGCCCTGACGACCCCCTTTCCCTCCATCTGCTGGTTCCTTGCAGCTCCTGCGGAGCATGGTGGCACCAGAGGAGACCGTGCCCACATCGGGCCGGTTGGGGAGTGGATTGAGGTACAGGATGCGGGCGATGAGGCCGTACAGGACGATGGCCAGGAGCAGAGGGATCACATAGAAGATGGCAAAGTCAATGAGGTATATGGGGAGGTAGAGGTCACGGGACACCTTGTAGCCACACTGGATGCTGCCGCTCTTCATTACCTGGATGTCCACCAGGAAGAACCACAGCATGCAGTAGACACAGGTGAACACCCACACCCCTGCTATGATCCGCTTGGCCCGGGACACCGTGCACACTGTCTGGGCCCTCATTGGGTGGCAGATAGCAATGTACCTGGAAATGGAGAAGCACAAACAACAGACACTTTGGCTTGTTGTTCTCCAAAGAAATTTATACAGCAAATTATTCCAAATAGTTTTTGTTTATGGCTTTGGTTGATGAGGTATAAAGGGGTTACGGTAGTTGAGGCATCACTCACCTCTCCACAGTAAAGGCTGTTATAGAGCAGGAGGACACATTGATGCCAAGGTACTGGAGGTAGGTGATGCCAAGGCAGCCAGCATGCCCAAACACCCAGGTACCCGTCAGGCTGTCTGACACATTGGGCAGACCAGCGGCAACCAGCACGGTCAGGTCCGCTATGGCCAGGCTGACCAGGTAGCAGTTAGTGGGCGTACGCATGTGTCTCGTGGTGAGGACCACCAGAACCACCATGATATTACCCACAATGCCAAGTCCACAGACTAGCAGAACCAGAAAAACTGCCACAGTCTTGTACTCCAGAGACTGGGATATGGGGTCCCCTGGTCCCACCAAGGAAATGTTGGTTGGGGTGTCCATCCTTGAGCTCACATTTTCTGTCATGTTTGCAGGTGATGAGTTTGTTTCTATGTGAGTAAGATGGAGAGAGGGAAGGACATAGGAACTTGCATGTGTGAGTGTGTGATATGTCAGCGTGGGAATGTAGGAATAAATGTCCCTACATGTGTTCTGTATTTGTTGGTAATGATACCCTTTTAATGGTATACTATGTTCCGTCTGTCTTCAGCCTATTTCATTATTTTGCAGGGTTATAATTTGATTTAATTAATCAAATCAACATGTTGGAGCGAATTTTCCTCTGCCTCTAGCCCTTAAACAAATGAGAATGCCATTGATCCGCCTGAAAATAGAACAATTATTGTAGTTAATTGAAAGAATACTACTATCAAAGTATCTACCTTGGGAAAGACATGCATTGCCAATTGCTAAATACACATGATAGATAAATGCTGTTTGTTTGAATGTCAACATTAGGAGTAAAACAATTGGCTCAACACATGTTGGTAAAACAAAACATTATAAACCATCTGTACAGATGGTTTCGTTCTCTGCAATAAAAATGACCAACAGGTGGCAGTGTTTCCCCTATATTCTTACCCCTATGTTCTAAAAGCGTGTCTTGGCAGAAATATATATACTGCGTAAAGAAATGACACATTTTTGCAGCGGTGGCAACAATTTAGCAACGCTAAATGAATATAGGGGAAACACTAGGGAGACATTATAAACTCCCACAGAAAATTATTCAAATGAGGCATTTTAGTTCTGCATAGTATTAGTTAAGCATAACAAATTCCCAAAAAGCATGCCAGCGCTTTCCAGACACATGACATTTCCAAAATGATTCATTTAGATTGGTAAAGATAAAAATTATATTCCCAATGTGTGCTTTCATGCATGTGCAACATACAGTATGTTTACTTGAAGCCCAGATAATGCAGATTAATATTCAGTAGAATATAAATGACCTTTTGGGGCCATTTAGCAGCTAATAGTTTCATATATTCAACACAATATCAATACAATTCAACACAAACATCAATACACTCTTTACAAATATCACCCCAAGAACCTCATCGCTTATTTCAAAGACTGTGTTTCAAATCTGCTTTACGCTTAGTCAGAGTGCAACACATTTAGTGAGTGAAAGCCATCTAGACATCTGTTGCTCTTTTCAGTCTCCTTGCCTTGTAAAATGAGATTGGGCCTCCTCCCCAGAGGATACCTCTAATAAATTGAGGTGGACATGAAACGAAAAGTAATTTAACTGAAGCCCACCATAATTCAGACACCACCATCCCCCTACATCTCACAGTAAACTTAGTTTTACCCATTTCTACATTTTCATTATGTTGGGCTGTTGGTCTGAAGCAATTTTAACATCGCTATGCAGAGATGATTGGAAGAATAATAATTCTGTATTATGGTCAGTATAGATTATCATCTACCAGCTACAGGCTGTACATTTAATAAACTGTTAAATACACTATAGATGTGTTTGTTTACTAGGTTTGTCTTTAAAAATAGAAGTAAGCCTATTTGCTAGCCACAGATACTTTGCTGTGACTATTACATTTAATGTCTTTCATTTCATTGTTTAATTTCTGCCTATTGATCTAACAACACATATCTTTACTGTGTTCTCTGTAGTTTGAACTCTCTGCTGTCATTGGTTGCTCTGATCATCACTGCAGTACACACAATCCAGAATGTCATTATTACACTGGGCTTTGGATTTCTATTGTCTTGTGTTGTGATGGATGCCAAACTTTCATTCTGATTCTGTTGGAAATTATGGTGGTAACTGAAGTCATGTGATGTTGACTAAGCTGTTGGAGATTGGGCATGTTTCCCTATAGCAGCATGGTCATAAATGGAAGAAACATTTTGGAGCTTGTTTGTCAATCTGTCATTCTGTCAGTGTTTTTGTGCCTGCATGTGACAGCAGCATGCGAAGCCATCAAATCCAGTAAGAGTTGTTCAAAATATGTGGCTCATAGAGGCTCATCACAATCTTTTGGGCATCATGGACTATTGACACTTAAAATGTACAAGTAAATGAACAAAAATGATCTTGTCATATGGATCAGCATAATTATTGAAAACAATGACATTAACTAATCATCAAACTCATTAATCAATATTCAAACCCATTAATCAATATTGAAATTAATTAATCACTGAGGACCTGATGACCCTATATGAGATATATATCATCAAAAAATAATCGACAGCTACAATTTCCCCACTACAGGTCATTTTCAAATTCATAACCTACCTATCATGTTGTCTCCAAAAACCCACAATAATACTTCACAGAACCCTGCTGTAGAGGCAACTTCCAGAAATGATTAAGAATTATTGGTGAATTTTTCAGGAAAATTTCAGAGAAATATTAGGCAAACAATGTGACAATTAATAATGCCTTTAATAACTTTAATTCCTTGCACCTCTCCTGCCCAAATCAATCTCAAAATTTGCGCACCTACCTTATATCCATTCTTGCTAATTGATGCGCATAGACACACTTCCCCAATTTCTCGTTTGTTCAAATTATTTTCAGCTCTGTTATTCACCTTGAACACTGTGCAGTTAAGACTCGTTTCTGTTGTCTAAGAGAATGTACAGTCTTGCAGACCAGCAATGCGCTGACATAGACTATGATGCGCCTTCACAGCCTCTCCAACGCAGTCCATGCGCTTTCGTCATAGCTCATGTCTCCCACCTTGCGTTGAACCACTGCCACAGCGGTGTTTTGTTAATCATTAACCCATGGAATCCCAAACTATGCCGTTCTGCATGCAAGAATACAGAATTATATAGATAATTCAGCCAGTCATCAAGGCTACATTTATTTATGTCTGGAGCCTTTCTTACATGGAATGTTCTCTTTTTCGGATAGTAATCACTAGCCTACAATTTACATTATTCCCTGAATTACCACAGTAGGTCTAGGCCTATATCAAAATGACCATAAAAATATTTTACTAGTCCAGGACAAAGTAGGCAATTGTATTGTGTTACTCCCCATCCTCAGAAATCCCCACCTGCACTTCACCTTCACAAGTCCATCACCACCATGTGCCTCCCGCCAGCACCATCCCACTCCTGACACCAATGTAGGCTAACCCTAATTAGGCCAATATTAAAATAAGATATAGAAAATAGGTTTAAAAAAATAAATATATATATATATATATACAATGACACCATAAACAGTGACAGAGTTGTATTTTGTTAAGTTATTGAAGTCATGCTTCATATTGAGCGCACGGTGGCGCCAAAGCCAAATCACTAAACTGACAGTGTCGTATTTTGATGACGTCACGGTAATGGCCGCTCTTAATGTATCGTGTAGGTTTTTTGGTTTTCTCATGCATAGCAGATAAATAACCATACAATTATTTATTGTAGAGCGTCAGACATAAAGAAAGAGACTGGGTTGTTCTTAACGCCGCAAACCTGTCTTCAAAGAGGTTCAGGTTGGAAAGGTGACTGAAAATATTTAAAGTGTAGCTACTGGTGTTTTTAGAGGGAGGGTTGCATTGTTAATTGAACAGACAAGACACGCATGCTTCGATAGCAGACCAGAAAGCGGTGTTTCGCGTGTGTAAAGTTGCTTTTCAGTTGTATTGGTTGATTGCACCTTTGTTTAAGCGCATTGTGGCTTCTTTTAAAGACAAATCAGACGTTGACGTTGGTCTCTTGTCTGCTAGAGCCCTGGCAGTTTTCGGGCCTGCTTCACCGGGTAGTTAGCTAGTATTGTAGCTAAGCGCTAACTAGCAAGCGAACGATACCTCTCGTCCTACAGCGCCCAAGTTGCCTCTTGATTTGCTTATCTATATTGTTATCTATCTATATTGTTCTACTGTAAACACCGAGTACCCGAGTTTTCATCTGATATATTATTAAAGGAAGCGATGATAACCTACCGGCTGAAACAGATAGCTACTATCATTCGCTAGCCAGCTAGCTAATGTGTTTCTGACCGAATGTTTTTGACCTGCGTGAGGTTGACTCTTTTTGAGATGAGGCGGATCTCTCTACATGCATGAATCTGATTACGAAATGTATGTAGTAGCTATAATGTTGATCAGATGGCTAGCACACTTGGACATATTGTATCGAGAAATAGATAGCTGGCAGTAGTCAAATGACTCCCATAATGATATTTAGTTACTAGCTGGTTAGTAAATCCTCCTACAAAATTATTGTAACTAGTTACTCAAAAAAGTAGATGGTGTGTTTATGGTATGTACCAAAATGTGTATATTGCCCATAGACTTTTTTTTGTGTATTAAATAAATGTATTCTCATTTTAATAAGACACTTATATAATAAAATATGTTACTCTATTTTAGTGGATCATTCTCCAATGGACACCCCTGAGAGCCCCACCGAGTCCCCTGAAAGCCCCAACCAGTCACCCCAGTCCCCAGAGGAAGAGGAAAAGGGCATTTCTGACAGCGAATTCCTGGCATCCCCCGAGGAGGAGGACAGGCTGCTCTCCGACAGCGAGCTGCTGAATGATGAAGAAAATGACGAGTTAGATGAAGAGGGTGGTGGAGGTGGGGACTCTGAGCTGGATGATGACGGAGATGAGGGGATAGTTCAGGAGCGTATCTCTGATCCAGAGGATGATGAAGCGGGTGGAGACGGTAGAAGGGATAGCCATACTGGTTTAGAACAGGAGCAGGAGGAGTCAGTGGGGATGGTGATGATGGGACAGGTGAGCCAATCAGCTGATGAGGATGAAGAGGAGGACCAGGTCAGCCAAACTCCTAAGTCCCCTGATTCTGAGCCAGAGCAGGAGAGGTCATCCCCCTTGGCTGAGCAGGAGATGTCCAGATATGAGAAGGAAGAAGAGCGGGGTGAAGGAGGGGAACCATCAGCCAAGCTGGCAGCAGAGACGGCAGAGGTAGACGATGAAGATGAGGAGGAAGAGGGGCGGAGGAGGAGGAGGAGAGTGGTGGTGGTGAATGAGATGGAGTCGTCTGTGTCCAGAGAGCTTGATGAACATGAGCTGGACTATGACGAGGAGGTTCCTGAGGAGCCCAATGTTCTAGCGCCTGATGAGGATGAGGAGGTGGAGAAAGGACCTGGAGATGGGGAGGAAGAGAAAGAGGACAAGAGCATAAAAAAGAAAGAGAAAATACCAATCCTTCCTCCATCCCCGAAAGACGGTCCACCTAAGAAGCTTGAAGAGTCCAGGGCTCAGGAGAGAGGAAGGAGAGATTCCTTTCGTGACAAAAAGAAGGATGAGGATGATGGCGAGATTGATGAGGGAGAGATAGATGTAAGTAATGTAAATGGAGTTTACAGTGCCTTCAGAAAGTATTCTTACCCCTTGACTTATTCCACATTGTGTTTCAGCCTGAATTCAAAATGAATTCGATTCATCATTTTTCTCACCCATCTAAACACAATAACCCAAGATGACATTTTTGCAAATGTATAGAAAATTAAATAATAATTAAATATCTAATTTACATAACAATTGACACCCCTGAGTCAATACTTTGTAGAAGCACCTTTGACAGTGATTACAGCTGTGACTATTTCTGGATAAGTCTCTTAAGAGCTTTGCACACCTGGATTGTACAATATTTGCACATGATTATTTTAGAAAATTCTTCAAGCTCTGTCAAATTTGTTGGTGCTCATTGCTAGACAACTATTTCCAATTCTTGCCATAGATTTTCAAGCAGATTTAAGTCAAAACTGTAACTAGGCCACTCGGGAACATTCAATGTCTTCCTGGTAAGCAACTCCAGTGTATAATTGGCCTTGTGTTTTAGGTTATTGTCCAGCTGAATGGTGAATTAATCTCCCAGTGTCTGGTGGAAAGCTTTGACGTTATGAGGTATTGTTTGTAGGCCAGTGACACAAAATCTCAATTTAATAAATGTTAAATTCACTAACACAACAAAATGTGGAAAATGTCAAGGGGTGTGAATACTTTCTGAAGGCACTGTATATGCTGTCTCGGGCTTCAATCTGTATTGTTGTAATTTTCATTGAGAGTGATTTTTTTTTTTGCATATACAGGGCTTCTCACACTAACATGAGGGAGGGAATCAAAACGGTAGATCAGATCAAGTACAGGACTGCAAAGTCAGAACCAATGTAACAATACAATAAACTTGCCATGCAATACAATTTATACCCTGTTCCAGTGTCATAATAATGTTACAGCAGTTACACACATGGGTAAGTAGATTGATATTTAGCCTGGGTTCTGTTTCCTTTGTGCAGGATGATGACCTAGAGGAGGGAGAGGTGAAGGACCCCATGGACAGGAAGATCAGACCCAGGCCCATCTGCCGCTTCTTTTTGAAAGGTACCTCAACATACTCTCCTGTGCACCACACACGTGTACAGCACCCGTCTTAATTATGACCAAGCTACGCTGTGCAAACATTGCGTGTGCAACTAGAGCATTCGATTCTACACCAAAGACGTATCATGATGAAGATAGTGTAAGCTACTTTATCATTAACACAAGCCTTGCATTTTGTTGCTTCACTGATGTGCTGCTTCTCTAGCCTGTGAAGCATGTCTCTTGTTGTTGAAACTTGTTCAGTGAGGCAGTGATATTAAAAACACTGGTTTCAGACAGCAGGGGGAAGCATTGTACTTCATATCTTACATAAAGATAATGTGGTAATGGAATAGCATTAGGAGCTAAACCACATACACCGATGATTGACGTCAATTTACATCCAACCACAATTTTCTTCAAAGTATTTGTATTCAATGAACATATGCTTTTTCCAATTTTCATTTATCTGTTATCACAAAATGATACCAAATGTTCTGTTTTTCTTTCCCAGGTAACTGCACATGGGGTATGAATTGTAGGTTCATCCATCCAGGGGTCAATGACAAGGGCAACTACTCTCTCATCTCCAAGCCAGACCCCTTCTCTCCCAACGGGGCACCACCTGGAGCACCCCACCCTCTCATGCCAGGCAATAACCCCTGGGTATGCACCACCGCTGACCTCTCACTGCCGCTGCATGGCTGTATGATTTGAAGAGTGTGTGTATGTAGGCTACGTGTGTAAATGTGTTGTATTTATGTCTGTTACTGTCTTTTACCTCTGTCTCAGGGTGGACCTGCTGTTGAGGAACTCCCTCCACCCCCTCCTCCAGTGGAGCCTCCTGTGGAGAGTGCCTGGGAGAGGGGTCTGAGACATGCCAAAGAGGTACAACACCCTCTCAGCTCTGACAAGCTAAATGTACTCCTCTTCTGTATATGTTATGTTTCAGCACCAACTGATTTCGTGTTTGATACTTTTTTGATTAACATGTTTTCTGAGAGGTTCCCATGCTACATTTGGCTCGAGAAGCCTCTTAATACTAATCAATGTGTGTGTGTAACCACCTTATGGTGGTTTCAGTCAGTAGACTATGATTCATTAGTGGACTTTCCATGTACATGTTGCCCTATTCCTCTAGGTGTTGAAGAAAGCCACCATACGCAAAGAGCAGGAGCCAGACTTTGAGGAGAAACGCTTTAACGTGACCATTGGAGAGGATGAGAGAGACTTTGACAAAGAGAACGACTTCTTCAGGGAACGCAGCTACCGCATCACCAGAGAAATCCGAGACCCAGGGTAAGCTCAACAGCTCTAGTCAAAAGAGAGACCTAAAGTGAGTGCAAAATATCTTGCCTGTGGATGTTTTTAGACTACGTCTCATATTTAATACATTTATTGCCTTTCCCCTTAGTGACGTGGAGTTCAGAGACCCAGTCTATCCGTAAGTACAGTGGAGGGGAAATAGCAGCATCCTCTTTTCACGCAGCGCTTATCTTTACTTTCTCTTCCCAAACAACTCCTGCCATCAGACGCACATGGCCCTGCCATCAACCGCACATGGCCCTGAATTAATTGTCTTTGATACAAATATATGATACAGAGACTCATAAAGATACTCATAGAGCATGTAGCTGCACAACCATATGAAACAAAGATCTTATTTCCTATTCATCTATATACTTTGATTTCCCCTCGCATGTTTGGGATCTCTTTTCAGTAACGACCCTTATGCTGATCCCTACTATGACTACGAGATGGAGGCCTTTTGGAGAGGGGGACAGTATGAGAACTTCAGAGTGCAGTACACAGAGACCCCTCTGCCCTACCACTACAGTGTGAGTACACTCAAAAGAGATGTCCACCCCTTAAGGACTACACGCCTTACAAACACTAATACGCAGAGATATTAACTTTATTAATACAAAGATATATGAACTTTATTACGCATAGGCCTATTGATTAAAGATGATCTTGAAGGAACCATTAAAGGAGCCTTGCTGTAGGACCATGACCGAGTGTTCACAAATCCACCTGTGTGAATGTCAGGAGCGTGAACGAGAGCGGGATCCGCGGGAGCGCCACCGCGAGCGAGAGCGGGACCACCGCGAGCGAGAACGCCGGCAGAGAGAACGCGAGAGGGAAAGAGAGAGGGAGCGAGAGAAGGAGAGGATGCGCCGAAAGGAGGAGTGGGAGAGGGATCGCATGAAACGTGATGAGAAGGAGAGGCCTGTCAGGGAGCGGCCACCACGGGAACCTCAGGAGAAGGAGGGGGAGGACAAGCACCCTAAAGGTTCCCCCAGGTCCCCCACTGACACCAACATGCTCCCCAAGTGAGTAGCATATGCTCTACTATCATGTTCTCTGGACAAAGCAGTTAACACACCTCAGTGAGAGACCCTCACTTGACTAGGGTTAGATATAGTACACACCTCTTATGGAAGTTTGGAGTTTTCTCTCAGACTCTCATGGCTGTAAACACGACTCCTGTTGTGGCTGGCCATAAACATCTGCCCTACCGCATCAAAAGCTCAGTGAACATTTACAGTTCAGTTGACCAGGGTCTGGTCATAGAGCACTCATCTTTTGACATCCAATGTAGATCGTTTTGTATCTGACTGGGATATTAACATAAACCTGTTGCAAAATATTTTGACATGATTTAGACCAGGGCTGCCCAACCCTCTTCCTGGAGATCTACTGTCCTGTAGGTTTTCAGTCCAACCCTAATTTAGCATATCTGATTCAGCTAGTTAAGGTCTTGTTGAGCAGCTAATTAGTAGGTGTTTTAATTTAGGGTTGGACTGACCCCACAGGACGGTAGATCTCCAGGAAGAGGGTTGGGCAGCCCTGATTTAGACATTGGTTGATGTAGACTTTGCACTTTTGATTCCCCCTTCAATAGAGCTGGGGGATATGGGGGAAAGATTAATATTGTGATACATTTCCTGAATTGATGCAATAATGATAAATGGAACGTTAAGTTCCAAATGATCCTTTAAACTACTGCTACTAGTTAGATGGTTGTATTCATTAATTCACACAATTCACACATGATAGCATAGGACGATATCATCAAAATGCTTGAGATAAGAGATCGGTATGGTTGGTATCGATCATTTTCGGTTTATCATCCCAGCGCTACCCTCCACTCCCTAAGTTGTATATAGTAGTGACGCTGTTACATGATCAGTTTTCACTGAGCAGTGACGATTAACAGATTGCACATGTACTAGTGTTTGCCCTATATTAATTTAGCAGCAGCAGCCGCCACTCCCAAACTCCTCAAAATTATGATATAAAAATTAAATAACAAAACTTAATTTTGGGATGGTAAGATGTTTTCAGTGTAAACTTAAACGACTAAAACCAGATATAAAGTATGTAGAAAATGTAATGGAGCAATATATTTTTAAATAAGAAAAATTAGATGGTCAGGGAAAATAAAATACAAAAAAATGTCATGGCATGGGGCCCCCATTGATTTAGTTATGTTTGAGTCAATCAAATAGCTTAAGACATGGCAAAATGTGTAGAATTGCAGGAAATTAGCTTTAAAATAGCAACATTTTTTCTCCGCGGTTAAGAGGTCCTCTAAAATGTTTGGTCAGAAGCGGCACCATCGCCACACCCAGTATCTCCCCCCCCTAACGTTGCCACCACAGCAAAAAATATATACACTACCGTTCAAAAGTTTGGAGTCACTTAGAAATGTCCTTGTTTTTTAAAGAAAAGCCCCCAAAAAATGTCAATTTAAAATAATATCAAATTAATCAGAAATACAGTGTAGACATTGTTAATGTTGTAAATGACTATTGTAGTTGGAAACGGCAAATTTTTAATGGAATATCTACATAGGTGTACAGAGGCCCATTATCAGCAACCATGTGTTCCAATGGCACGTTGAGTAACCTAATCCAAGTTAATCATTTTAAAAGGCTAATTGATCATTAGAAAAGCCTTTTGCAATTATGTTAGCACAGCTGAAAACTGTTGTTCTGATTAAAGAAGCAACAAAACTGGCCTTAGACTAGTTGAGTATCTGGAGCATCAGCATTTGTGGGTTCGATTACAGGCTCAAAATGGCCAGAAACATAACTTTTTTTCTGGAACTCATCAGTCTTTTGTTGTTTTGAGAAATGAAGGCTATTCCATGTGATAAATTGCCAAGAAACGGAAGATCTCGTACAACGCTGTGTACTACTCCTTCACAGATCAGCGCAAACTGTCTCTAACCAGAATAGAAAGAGGAGTGGGAGGCCCCGGTGCACAACTGAGCAAGAGGACAAGTACATTAGTGTGTAGTTTGAGAAACAGACGCCTCACAAGTCACCTGGCAGCTTCATGAAATAGTACCCGCAAAACACCAGTCTCAAGGTCAACAGTGAAGAGCCGACTCCAGGATGCTGGCCTTCTAGGCAGAGATGGCTTTCTCTTTGCAAATCTCAGACTTGCCAATAAAAAAGAAAAGATTAAGATGGGCAGAAGAACACAGACAGCTTTTAAGCCCTGCCACATCCGACGAGTGTCAGATCCAGTGTAGTAGGTTTCAATCTTAATCCTGTATTGACACTTTGCTTGTTTGGTGGTTTGTCTGTTCATAGCTGGATTTCTTAAAAGCGTACGGATTAGTCTCCCGCTCCTTGAAAGCGTCAGCTCTAGCCTTTAGCTCTTCAAATCAAATCAAATCAAATTTTATTTGTCACATACACATGGTTAGCAGATGTTAATGCGAGTGTAGCGAAATGCTTGTGCTTCTAGTTCCGACAATGCAGTAATAACCAACAAGTAATCTAACTAACAATTCCAAAACTACTGTCTTGTACACAGTGTAAGGGGATAAAGAATATGTACATAAGGATATATGAATGAGTGATGGTACAGAGCAGCATAGGCAAGATACAGTAGATGGTATCGAGTACAGTATGTACAAATGAGATGAGTATGTAAACAAAGTGGCATAGTTTAAAGTGGCTAGTGATACATGTATTACATAAGGATACAGTCGATGATATAGAGTACAGTATATACGTATGCATATGAGATGAATAATGTAGGGTAAGTAACATTATATAAGGTAGCATTGTTTAAAGTGGCTAGTGATATATTTACATCATTTCCCATCAATTCCCATTATTAAAGTGGCTGGAGTTGAGTCAGTGTCAGTGTGTTGGCAGCAGCCACTCAATGTTAGTGGTGGCTGTTTAACAGTCTGATGGCCTTGAGATAGAAGCTGTTTTTCAGTCTCTCGGTCCCAGCTTTGATGCACCTGTACTGACCTCGCCTTCTGGATGATAGCGGGGTGAACAGGCAGTGGCTCGGGTGGTTGATGTCCTTGATGATCTTTATGGCCTTCCTGTGACATCGGGTGGTGTAGGTGTCCTGGAGGGCAGGTAGTTTGCCCCCGGTGATGCGTTGTGCAGACCTCACCACCCTCTGGAGAGCCTTACGGTTGAGGGCGGAGCAGTTGCCGTACCAGGCGGTGATACAGCCCGCCAGGATGCTCTCGATTGTGCATCTGTAGAAGTTTGTGAGTGCTTTTGGTGACAAGCCAAATTTCTTCAGCCTCCTGAGGTTGAAGAGGCGCTGCTGCGCCTTCTTCACAATGCTGTCTGTGTGAGTGGACCAATTCAGTTTGTCTGTGATGTGTATGCCGAGGAACTTAAAACTTGCTACCCTCTCCACTACTGTTCCATCGATGTGGATAGGGGGGTGTTCCCTCTGCTGTTTCCTGAAGTCCACAATCATCTCCTTAGTTTTGTTGACGTTGAGTGTGAGGTTATTTTCCTGACACCACACTCCGAGGGCCCTCACCTCCTCCCTGTAGGCCGTCTCGTCGTTGTTGGTAATCAAGCCTACCACTGTTGTGTCGTCCGCAAACTTGATGATTGAGTTGGAGGCGTGCGTGGCCACGCAGTCGTGGGTGAACAGGGAGTACAGGAGAGGGCTCAGAACGCACCCTTGTGGGGCCCCAGTGTTGAGGATCAGCGGGGAGGAGATGTTGTTGCCTACCCTCACCACCTGGGGGCGGCCCGTCAGGAAGTCCAGTACCCAGTTGCACAGGGCGGGGTCGAGACCCAGGGTCTCGAGCTTGATGACGAGCTTGGAGGGTACTATGGTGTTGAATGCCGAGCTGTAGTCAATGAACAGCATTCTCACATAGGTATTCCTCTTGTCCAGATGGGTTAGGGCGGTGTGCAGTGTGGTTGAGATTGCATCGTCTGTGGACCTATTTGGGCGGTAAGCAAATTGGAGTGGGTCTAGGGTGTCAGGTAGGGTGGAGGTGATATGGTCCTTGACTAGTCTCTCAAAGCACTTCATGATGACGGAAGTGAGTGCTACGGGGCGGTAGTCGTTTAGCTCAGTTACCTTAGCTTTCTTGGGAACAGGAACAATGGTGGCCCTCTTGAAGCATGTGGGAACAGCAGACTGGTATAGGGATTGATTGAATATGTCCGTAAACACACCGGCCAGCTGGTCTGCGCGGATGCTGCCTGTAATCCATGGCTTCTGGTTGGGATATGTACGTACGGTCACCGTGGGGACTACGTCGTCGATGCACTTATTGATGAAGGTGAGGTGGTGTATTCCTCAGTGCCAGTGGATGAATCCCGGAACATATTCCAGTCTGCTCTAGCAAAACAGTCCTGTAGCGTAGCATCCGCGCCATCTGACCACTTCCGTATTGAGCGAGTCACTGGTACTTCCTGCTTTAGTTTTTGCTTGTAAGCAGGAATCAGGAGGATAGAATTATGGTCAGATTTGCCAAATGGAGGGAGGGGGAGAGCTTTGAATACATCTCTGTGTGTAGAGTAAAGGTGGTCTAGAGTGTATTAAAAATATATATATAAACATTCTCTCTGGTTGCACATGTGAAGGTAGAATGTAAAACATATTTTTGCCTGCATTAACGTCTCCGGCCCCTAGGAGAGCCGCTTCTGGATGAGTATTTTCTTGTTTGCTTGTGGCCTTAGAGTTGGTTGAATGCGGTCTTAGTGCCAGCTTCGTTCTGTGGTGGTAAATAGACGGCTACAAATAATATAGCTGAGAACTCTCTTGGTAGATGGTGTGGGCTACAATTTATCATAAGGTATTCTGCCTCACACGAGCAATACCTCTAGGCTTCTTTAATATTAGACATACAGTAGCCTATACAGTGTCAATAAGACACCAGTGTCAATAAGTCCCTTCACTGATTGAGCTGAGGTTAAAGGCTGCGATGTCTCAACGTAGCTCTGTAGATGTACTGGTTTGGGGATTTTTTTCCCTCCGATCTTAACTTGTCTTGGACAGCTAAATTAGGGTCAGATCGTGTAGTGTACACCCGGCTTAAGTTTTGTACACTGAGCAGTGACTAATATCAGGTTGTATGCACTGAGATGTCCACATATTATACTTGTGTTTGTGTAATAGTCTCAAGTGCAATACTTTCTCAAGTATATCCTTCCGTCAGTTGGCTCAGCTTGGAAGTTTAGCTGAGCTGTGCACCCCCGCCCACCTTCACCTATGGCCACTGATGTTTGGGAAAGTTTCCCATGATGTAACCTTGCTGTCCCGTCTGTTGGGGAGCTAAGTTAACAGAGCTGTCAGCACCTAAAGATAGCAGGGAGCTGGAAGGCAGCTATTGGTCATACTCCACACTACTTCCATATCATTTGTGAGGCACATGGCTAGAAAATGTATTCATGTATGACTGCAAGAAGCTGGAATGTATTTGGTTTCTGTTTCTACCTGATGGGAATCCTCCAAATTATAATGTCACAGGTAGGGCTGACCCCATTTAGTCTACTGTTGATTGCTTGGTCGATTGGCTGTCGGTCGACTGAGATTTCTTTTAGTCGGAGTGGCATATATATAAAACATTTAAAAAATGGCACATGAGACACCTGTTTTATTCACACCTGTCTGAGTGGATTAATCCATTGCAGAGGCCGTGGGGGTGGCACACCAGTATCACCAGTAGTACATTTACCATTATCATCATTTGTAATCTACAATGTTTGTTTGGTTACGGTAATTTCTGTTAATGCATTGAATATATTATTATTATTATTACAATTATTATTACAGTCTTATGTTTGTCATTGTAGGAGTAGACACGTTGTTTGCTGAGCACACAACCTAGGCACACTTGTGAGGAAAACGTTTTGGTTTATTTAATTTAATTACGACTTGTCAATTTATTGTCTATTGTTTGGAGCGCTCCTGTCAATCCTGAGTTAGGACGCGCACCTGATTACGCATAAACTGGGCCTAGGTTACCTGGCTGGCGTGCAAATGTAGGCTTATTAATGTGCACATTTGGGTATCTGACACGATTTATGATTGTCTTAACTCAACATCACTGTGGAGTTTCTCAAATAATTTTTCTTCACCTCAAAATGCAAGTAAACGAAGTCTGTTTTTACATCAATTCAGAATGACAATAGTTCCTCAATGTAGCCTATTTGAAAAAAAGGTCAACCTGATTACTACTTATCCCTTGCGCTGTGTCTGTCTGTCTGGAGCTCACTGACTCCGGTAACTCTGAGGGCCCACAATATTTTAGACAATGTTGCAAGTTTTCAAGTGCCTTCAGGCCTGATCCAAGTTAGTAATTGATAGTGTTTCAAGTTAATTGCAGACTGGCCATACATTGCCAATGGGATTTATAGGATATTTGTTTTTATCAGGATATTTTCTACCTGCGGGCTGCAATGTTTTTATTTGATGGCTTTATGTAGGCTATTTTTACATATTGGCAATAGAAGTTACTTTAAGATTAGTCTAATTTTCATTTTGAGTTTTTATTAACCACAACTTTGGTTTTGAGATATGAAGACTTTATTATAAATTAAATTAAACTGTTCCACAAAAATGTGTGTATGAAAATCATAACTGCCAATGAAATGGTACGATAACTTGGCACTCCAAATGGAAAAGGTTGCCGACCGCTGGTGTAGCCTATTGCTGGCAACTTCAGGAGCGTAATGGCAGAATCTGTAAAGGCCAGCAGCACCGGGCAGCGGGAGGAGGAGGGTCTGGTTGGGAACAGGTTTTTTCTTCTGGTTAGGCATGTTTTAAAATGTTGACCAATCAATTGGTTGAAAGAACCGACAACTCTGTCAACCAAGATTTTTTTGTCAGGGACAGCCCTAGTCACAAGCAAGATGATGGTTCCCTGATCTTCATTCCAAACTGCATTGTTTGAGTCTTTCCACCCACTATCTAGAACTTTGACACATTTTTCCTTTCTGAGATTTATTTCATCTATTGTTTACAATTTGCTCACGTTTGTGACCACCAATTGAAATCATAGTTGTCTTAGACTGGCTCAACTCGCGTTTGTGTTTTGCTGTCATATTCATGATGTAAATTCTTAGGCAGGGCAACCTGTTGGTTAAAAGGAGTTTGGCATTTGTTTTCCTGTTTACAAGTTTTGAGACTTTGGCCTGTTAAGTCATAACCCTGGTTGAGTTTCATTGTCGTCTCCTTTGCCAGTTTGTAGCATAGCCTGTGGACAGAGCATTGATTGACTCATTCACTCAGGAAGTAATGTATTTTTTCACTGTTTTCTTTCTCAATGACAGGAGTGCCTAGTTTCTGGGTTTGTTTGGAAAGGGTGCGAGGGAGGAGTTTTGCATACGAAACATGATGCAACTGGCCCATCCCGTCCATGTCAGACATGCAGTATCTGTTAATATTATTAGTATTATTGAGTGTCCCATGTTCCGTGCAGTGTCTCATTGAGAGTGGCCATGTTCCGTGCAGTGTCTCATTGAGAGTGGCCATGTTCCGTGCAGTGTCTCATTGAGAGTGGCCATGTTCCGTGCAGTGTCTCATTGAGAGTGTCCCATGTTCCGTGCAGTGTCTCATTGAGAGTGGCCATGTTCCGTGCAGTGTCTCATTGAGAGTGGCCATGTTCCGTGCAGTGTCTCATTGAGAGTCTCATTGTCTGGGACATCTAAATCAAGGCCAAATCATGTAGTGTTCGCCCGGCTTAAGTCGTTTACAGTAGTGTCGCTGTCACACACTGTTTTCACTGAGCGGTGACTAATATCATCTTGCATGCACTGAGACGCCCACAGAGTATAGACGTGCTTGTTTTCCCTCAGTGTTTGTGCCATTGACTCAAGTGTAATACTTCCTCCTTAAGTCCTTTCTTCCATCAGTTGGCTCAGCTTGGAAGTTTAGCTGAGCTGTGCACCCCCCCACCTCGCGTATTACCACTGATGTTTGGGGAAGATTCCCATGATGTAACCTTGCTGTGCCGTCTCAGTTGAGGCACTAAGTTAACAGAGCTGGTTTATTATATCATCCACAGCATAATGATTCACTTAAAGATATATTCCATTTCCGGTTTGTTATTGCCAAGTCTTACTTCTGAACTAATTTAGGCTTACCTAAACAAAGGTGGTGAATACTTAAGCAACAACTATTTTAGTTATTGAATTTGTGTTGATTTGTAAAAATGTGTAGAATTATTTTTACATGGACTTTTATGGAGGTTTTTTTTGTGTACAGTACCAGTCAAATGCTTGGACACACCTACTCATTCAAGGGTTTTTCAATATTTGTGCTATTTTCTACATTGTAGAATAATAGTGAAGGTATCAAAACTATGAAGTAACATGTGGAATCATGTAGTAAGCAAAAAAGTGGTTCTTCAAAGTAGCCACCCTTTGCCTTGATGACATCTTTGCACACTCTTAGCATTCCCTCAACCAGCTTCACCTGGAATGCTTTTCCAACAGTCGTGAAGGAGTTCCAACATATACTGAGCACTTGTTGACTGCTTTTCCTTCCCTCTGCGGTCCAACTCATCCCAAACCATCTCATTTTGGTTGAGGTCGGGGGATTGTGGAGGCCAGGTCAAATAGCCCTTACACAGCCTGGAAGTGTGTTGGGTCATTGTCCTTTTGAAAAACAAATAACAGAGCTAAAGACTAGAGCTGCTGCTTTCATGGAGCGGGAGACTAATTCGTACTCTTATAAGAAAGTGTCAATACAGGATTATTGTTGAATCCTACTACACTGGCTCTGACGCTCGTCGGATGTGGCAGGGCTTGAAAATTATTATGGACTACAAAGGGCTACCCCGACGCGAGCTGCCCAGTGACTCGAGCCTAACAGATGAGCTAAATGCCCTTTATGCTCGCTTCGAGGCAAGCAACACTGAAGCATGCACGAGAGCACCAGTTGTTCTAGATTACTGTGATAACACTCTCGATAGCCGATGTGAACAAAACCTTTAAACAGGTCTTTATTCACAAAGCCACTGGGCCAGACGGATTACCAGGATGTGTACTCAAGCATGCGCGGACCAAGTGTCTTCACTGACATTTTCAACCTCTCCCTGACAGAGTCTGTAATACTTACATGATTCAAGCAGTTCAACAGTCCCTGTGCCCAAGGAAGCGAAGGTAACCTGTCTAAATGATTACCGCCTGTGGCACTCACGTCATTAGCCATAAAGTGCTTTGAAAGGCTGGTTATGGCTCACAACAGCATCCTCCAGGACACCCTAGACCCACTCCAATTCGCATACCGCCCCAACAGATCCACAGATGATGCAATCTCAATCTCACTCCACACTGCCCTTTCCCACCTGGACAAAGGAACACCAATGAGAAAATGCTGTTCATTGACTACAGTTCAGCGTTCAACACCATAGTGCCTACGAAGTTTGTCACCAAGCTAAGGCATCTGGGACTAAACACCTCCCTCTGCACCTGGATCCTGGACTTCCTAACGGGCTGCCCCAGGTGGTAAGAGTAGGCAACAACACGTCTGCCATGCTGATCCTTAACACTGGGGCCCCTCAGGGGTGTGTACTTAATCCCCTGTTCACCCACGACTGCGTGGCCAAACACGACTCCAACACCGAGTTTGCTGACAACACAACACCTGATCACTGAGAACAATGAGACGGCCTATAGGGAGGAGGTCAGAGAACTGGCAGTGTGGTGCCAGGACAACAACCTCTCCCTCAACGTAAGCAAGACAAAGCAGCTGATTGTGGACTACAGGAAAAGGTGGGCTGAACAGGCCCCCATTAACATTGACGGGGCTGTAATGGAGCGGGTCCAGTTTCAAGTTCCTTGGTGTCCACATCACCAATGAACTAACATGGTCCAAACATACCAAAACAGTCGTGAAGAGGGCACGACAAAACCTTCCCCCCCCCCCAGGAGAATGAAAATATTTGCCATGGGTCCCCAGATCCTCAAAAGGTTCTACAGCTGCACCATTGAGAGCATCCTGACCGGTTGCATCACCACCCGATATGGCAACTGCTCGGCATCTGACCGTATGGCGCTACAGAGGGTTGTGTGTACGGCCCAGTACATCACTGGGGCCAAGCTTCCTGCCATCCAGGATCTAATATAATAGGCGGTGTCAGAGGAAAGCACATAAAATTGTCAGAGACTCCAGTCACCCAAGTTTCTCTGATACCGCACGACAATCGGTACCGGAGTGTCAAGTCTAGGACCAAAGGGCTCCTCAACAGCTTCTACCTCCAAGCCATAAGACTACTGAACAAATAATAAAATTGCCACTGGACTATTTACATTGACCACCCTCCCTTTTGTACACTGCTGCTATTCGCTGTTTATTATCGATGTATAGTCACTTCACCCCTACTTACATGTACAAATTACCTCAACTAATCTGTACCCTCGCACACTGACTCTGTACCGGTACCTTTACTTTATTCTATTTTGTAAATATGTTCTTAACTCTTCTTGAACTGCACTGTTGGTTAAGGGCTTTGTAAGTAAGCATTTCACGGTAAGGTCTACACTTGTATTCGGCGCATGTGACAAATAATGTTTGATTTGATTTACGGTAGCGTGGGCAGACGGAAGCCAGTCCTCAGTAAAAGGCACATGACAGCCTGCTTGGAGGTTGCCAAAAGGCACCTAAAGCACTCTGACCATGAGTAACAAGATTCTATGGTCTGATGAATCCAAGATTGAACTCTATGGCCTGAATGCCAAGCGTCTGGAGGAATCCTGGTACCATCCCTACGGTGAAGCATGGTGGTGGCAGCATCATGCTGTGGGTATGTTTTTCAGAGGCAGGTACTGGGAGACTAGTCAGGATCCAGGCAAAGATGGACGAAGCAAAGTACAGAGATCTTTGATGAAAACCTGCTCCAGAGCACTCAGGACCTCAGACTAGGGGCGAAGATTCACCTTCCAACATGACAACGACCCTAAGCACGCATGAGGGGCTTTGGGGGAAGTCTCTGAATGTCCTTCAATGGCCCAGCCAGAGCCCGAACTTAAACCCGATTGAACATTTCTGGAGAGACCATAAAATAGCTGTGCAGCAACGCTCCCCATCCAACCTGACTGGGCTCGAAGAGGATCTGCAGAAAAGAATGGGACTAAATCTCCAAATACAGGCGTGCCAAGCTTGTAGCTTCATACCCAGGAAGACTCAAGGCTGTAATTGCTGTCAAAGGTGCTTCAACAAAGTACTGAGTAAAGGGTCTGAATACTTATGTAAATTGATATTTATGTATTTTTATTTGTAACACATTTGTGACTATTTCTAAAATTATGTTTATTTTGTCGTTATGTGGTATTGTGTGTAGACTGAGGGGAAAAAAATAATTTAATACATTTTAGAATAAGGTTGTAACGTAACAAAATGTAGAAAAAGTCGAGGGCTCTGAATACTTTCCAGATGCACTGTGTTTTTTCACATTTTTCTTTATACTGGTAAATCAATTAAGAACATTCTTATTTAGAATGACAACCTGTCAGGAAGTGGGCGCAGGACGTATAACACACATAGGTATGGCAAGGAACAGTCTTTTGAACAGTTGAATGTGTTTTTTAGATCATCAGCTCATGTTGCGACGCATCATGTTGTAAATCAGTGTCTCGGTTTCTCTTACCTGGGAATAACTGGAGGGCTGTCACTCAAGTATGTTGTTTCAGTATGTTGTGCCACACTCTATCAAGAACATGAACTGGTTCCATGTACGCACGATGTTGTCATACCACAGCTTTTCAAAAAAAATAACACCTGTCACTGAAAAGCTTGTTAAGGAAGGAATGAAAATAGTGAATGGAATCAAAATGTCCTCATTCATCATTGGCCTTCTGTCCATGATTTCAGTCTCATTCATTTGTGATGCTTTATTGCAAAATGTGTGATTTAATTATTTTTTTTGCCCCCATTTCCTTTCTCAACCCCTCAGTCGACCGATGATGGAACCGCCTTCCAAAAAGGAGCTGATGCCCATGTCCAAGCGGCCAGATGAGTGGAAGGACCCCTGGCGCCGGTCCAAATCCCCCAGGAGACTTCCGGGCATGTCTGGGTCACCACCGCGGGGCCGCCGGCGACACCGGCCTTCTGGATCCTCTGTATCGCTGTCCAACTCATCTAGGTAGCTTTCAATTCAGCCATACATCTACTTTGGTTCTCTACCTTACTAAAGCATCTATTTTCTGCAGTGTTTCAATCTACTTGAGTACTCCGTGTTTGTGTGTTAAAGAGAGAGGTTAAGTGTGTGTTTTGTTCTGCAGGTCTTCGTCCCGCTCTTCCTCCTACACAGGCTCCGGTTCATCCCGCTCTCGGTCTCGCTCAGGCTCCTCGTCCTTCAGCTCGTACTCCAGCCACTCATCCCAGCGCAGCTCCTTCAGCGGCAGCCACTCCAGGTCCGACACACACTCTGCCTGCCTGTCTGTCAACGCACAGCACCACCTAACACACCCCCACAACACTGTCTATTGAATAGGACACTCATTCACTGAGTCCATGCTAACCTTTAACCTATGGTCACTGCAGGTCCAGATCGTTCTCATCGTCTCCATCTCCGACCCCTTCTGCACAGAGGAACGCCAAGAATAAAGTTGAGGCCCCGCCAGCTCTAGGCCCCAAAGGGTACAGCCATATCCATTCATCCATAGACATGCTATATTTTCATCAGTTGTGCTGTGCACCTTTATATGCAACTCACACAGATTGTTTGTACTTTTCCTTTCATAGCTCAAGAGTCTATAGGTACTGAGTCTTACATAATAATAGAGTAGTTTACATTTAATTGACATGCTATATGGTTCACCTTAGATGTGTAGCTAGCATGCTTCTGGTGTTAGTCTATAGTCAATCAGTCTTTTGAATAAAGTATGGGTTTTGCCCTCATTACTGTGACGTGTGAATGCTGCATGCCAAACAACAAAGCAATATACTCTTATCTTCAAGCATCCCACTGAAGCCTGGTACACCTCCCCCTCCTCGTAGGGAGAAGGCACCCCCCAGGAAGGCTCCCAGCCCACCATTGCCAGGCCAGCCTGGGAAACTCCCCAAACCCACCCCGGAAGGGGGCAAGCCCATCAACCACCGCGAGCCACACGAGGGGGGCCGACCCATGCCGCCTCGGGAGGGGGGCCGACCCATGCCGCCTCGGGAGGGGGGCCGGCCCATGCCGCCTCGGGAGGGGGGCCGGCCCATGCCGCCTCGGGAGGGGGGCCGGCCCATGCCGCCTCGGGAGGGGGGCCGACGGAAGGAGAGGCAGCAGCACAACCCACCCAGGAGGTAGGACAGAAGTACACACTTCTACTGGCCATCCGTCTTATCACAGGTTCCTCTGTCACATATTAATAACACAGCCAACCTGAGAGCTCAAGGATATCCAGTGATATACCAAATAGGGATGGACATTTGAAATGATTTTACTATTCAAATGATATCATGACATTTGTTTGTATATGCGGGTAGTCCAAATGCAACACACAAATAAAATGCTCTTGACCAATCAAAATGACACAAATGCACATGGCAGTGGTAAAGAGCGGACAGACTGATATTCTCCGCTAGTTTTGGCTAACAGCAAAAGTGAAAGAGAATTCTGATTTTCACATTTTCTGGTGTGTGTTTTGCATTGATCTGTTTCGGGTTTTTCGGGTTTTGTGGAAACTGTTTGAAGTGTACCATGGAGGACTGGAGGGCTAAATGTGCAGCAGTAGCTCAACGTTATAAAAGCTACATTGTGTTTTATTCATTTAAGAATTAAGTGTCATGGTATATATCCTTGTAGCTAACAATGTCACAAGTATCATTTAATTTAGACAGCTGTTTCATTGTTAAAATAGGCCTACAATTATTATATATTTTTTAATGAACACTCACTTAAGTAATCCAATACTAACGTCCGTTTGATTATTCCATTAACTGTTCCCATCCCTAATACTATGGTGCAATGATTGTACAAAATATTGCCACAAATCAAGGAGAGACCATTTTTTCCCATCTGGGTGTTAGTCTTTTTAAATGATTGCAGTGAACTCCACTAACTTGAGACTTAACCGGTTCACAATTTAATATTTTGCAAATCAGATTGTTAACCTTATTTTCAGGCAGTATGTCACAGGTAGGCCTAATACCAGGCATATTTGTGTGTGTGTGGGTTTTTTATTGAAATTGCACGACGAGTATCCCTCAGCTCACAAAGCCACTTTGTATGGAAGGTAGATTTGCATCAGCAGGGGCCTATTCCAGCAGCAGGACTGTGTGTTGGTGAAAGAACTATCCTCTATCTCTGGTTCAGCTGACGGCCATGTCTGGGCCTGCATGGGGAAGAACCCAGGGCTGGTGCTGTGGTCAGGGAAAGGACAGTAAAAGGGTAGGAAAGGACAGCGAGGGGGCGAGCCACTGGCTGTGGTTTCTCTGCCTGCATGCATGGGTAGAGTGCACTAGGCTCACGCTGTGTGGGTGGCGTGGTTCTCCCTGTGGAAAATCTCATGTAAAACCTGTTGGCCGGGGGTCCTGCAGCTCTAAAGATGCATTGTGCGCCCCTGTAAAATGTTAATTTATTGACTTGACTGCATGTTTATGTAAGTCATTTTGTTCAGCAATGATTCATAGTTAATGAAACTAACACTTTTCCTCAACACTTTTCCTCAACACTTTTCCCTCAACACTTTTCCCTCAACACTTTTCCCTCAACACTTTTCCTTTAGTGGAACATGAACCATAACATAATTTCATACCATGGATACATTTTGAATAATGTATGACTGCTTTACTTTCTATCTCTTTTTAGAGTGTTCATGTGATTGAAACATGGAGGGCTGGTGTGGAAAGTAGTAAAGTACAAACATTTGCACATTCTATTAACTTTTGATGTTAAAGCCCATCGTTGTATGACATGGTGATTTGAATATTGTGATGACTTTAGCACTGCTCACCAGGTATCCATGTCACAGGAGCAGGCAAAAGGGTAGGAAGTAAGACGGGCACAAGATTGATGTACGTGCATCTTAAGGGCTGTCAAGAAATTATTTCAATGGGTGTTAGATGCTTTTAGTGTTACCACATACCTCAGACACAACCTGACTAATTAATTTCAACAAAAGATGCTGTCACTCAGAGATGAATGTTCACAGCTGACTGGCACGATGACGCCTGAGGTGCCGCTGGGAGTTTCCCTTGGTAAGAGGAGTAGGACTTGAAGACTGTTGTAGGCTGTTTCGTAGGTTTTCCTCTCAGGTGAACTTGTATCGTCAGTCACGACGTGACTTGATGATAGTGGCGTCAAATGAACACAGCTGTTGAGGGAAATCTCCCTTCATCTGTGATGCAGCACTCTACTCCACTGCAGGGACAACAGTTTGTTTTAAGTTATATGAATGTGACCTAAAATGCCTTGCCAAGTATGCAATCATATCAAAGTTCATTTGTCACGTGTGCCGAATACAACAGGTGTAGGTAGACCTTAGAGTTAAATGCTTACTTACAGGCTCTAACCAATAGTGCAAAAAGGGTGTTAGCTGAACAATCTGTAAGTAAAGAAATAAAACAACAGTAAAAAGACAGGCTATTTACAGTAGCGGGGCTACATTCAGACACCGGTTAGTCAGGCTGATTGAGGTAGTATGTACATGTAGATATGGTTAAAGTGACTGCATATTAGAGGTCGGCCGATTATGATTTTTCAACGCCGATACCGATTATTGGCGGACCAAAAAAAGCCGATACCAATTAATCGGCCGATTTTAAAAATACATTACATTTTTTTAAAGTATTTTATTTATTTGTAATAATGACAATTATAACGATACTGAATGAACACGTATTTTAACTTAATATAATACATCAATAAAATCTATTTAGCCTCAAATAAATAATGAAACATGTTCAATTTGGTTTAAGTAGTGCAAAAACAAAGTGTTGGAGAAGAAAGTAAAAGTGCAATATGTGCCATGTAAGAATTGTAACGTTTCAGTTCCTTGCTCAGAACATGAGAACATATGAAAGCTGGTGGTTCCTTTTAACATGAGCCTTCAATATTCCCAGGTAAGAAGTTTTAGGTTGTAGTTATTATAGGAATTATAGGACCATTTCTCTATACGATTTGTATTTCATTAACCTTTGACTATTGGATGTTCTTATAGGTACTTTAGTATTGCCAGTGTAACAGTATAGCTTCCATCCCTCTCCTCGCTCCTACCTGGGCTCAAACCAGGAACACATCGACAACAGCCACCCTCGAAGCATCGTTACCCATCGCTACACAAAAGCCGCGGCCCTTGCAGAGCAAGGGGAACAATTACTCCAAGTCTCAGAACGAGTGATGTTTGAAACGCTATTAGCGCGCACCCCGCTAATTAGCTAGCCATTTCACATCGGTTACACCAGCCTAATCTCGTGTTGATTGGCTTGAAGTCATGAACAGTGCAATGCTTGAAGCACTTCGAAGAGCTGCTGGCAAAAAGCACAAAAGTGCTGTTTGAATGAATGCTTACGAACCTGCTGCTGCCTACCACTGCTCAGTTAGACTGCTCTATCAAATATCAAATCATAGACTTAATTATAACATAATAAAACACAGAAATAGGAGCCTTATGTCATTAATCTGGTCGAATCGGGAAACTGTCATTTCGAAAACAAAAAGTTAATTATTTCGGTGAAATACGGAACTGTTCTGTATATTATCTAACGGGTGGCATCTCTAAGTCTAAACATTGCTGTTACATTGCACAACCTTCAATGTTATGTCATAATTACGTAAAATTCTGGCAAATTAGGTCGCAATGAGCCAGGCGGCCCAAACTGTTGCATATACCCTGACTCTGCGTGCAATGAATGCAAGAGAAGTGACACAATTTCACCTGGTTAATATTGCCTGCTAACCTGGATTTCTTTTAGCTAAATATGCAGCTTTAAAAATATATACTTCTGTGTATTGATTTTTAGAAAGGCATTGATGTTTATCGTTAGGTACACGTTGGAGTAACGACAGTCCTTTTTCGCGAATGTGCACTGCATCGATTATATGCAACGCAGGACACGCTAGATAAACTAGTAATATCATCAACCATGTGTAGTTATAACTAGTGATTATGATTGATTGTTTTTATAAGATAAGTTTAATGCTAGCTAGCAACTTACCTTGGCTTCTTACTGCATTCGCGTAACAGGCAGGCTCCTCGTGAGGCAGGTGGTTAGAGCGTTGGACTAGTTAACCGTAAGGTTGCAAGATTGAATCCCGGAGCTGACAAGGTAAAAATCTGTCGTTCTGCCTCCTGAACAAGGCAGTTAACCCACCGTTCCTAGGCCGTCATTGAAAATAAGAATGTGTTCTTATCTGACTTGCCTAGTTAAATAAAGGTGTAAAAAAAAAAAATAGGCAAAATCGGCATCCAAAAATACTGATTTCCATTGTTATGAAAACTTGAAATCGGCCCTAATTAATCGGCCATTCCAATTAATCGGTCGACCTCTAATGCATATATGATGAACAGAGAGTAGCAGTAGCGTAAAAGAGGGGTTGGTGGGTGATGGGTGGCGGGTCACAATGCAGATAGCCTGGTTAGCCAATGTGCGGGAGCGTTGGTTGGTCGGCCCAATTGAGGTAGTATGTACATGAATGTATAGTTAAAGTGACTGCATATATGATAAACAGAGAATGGCCATGCAGTCGTGGGTGAACAGGGAGTACAGGAGGGGACTGAGCACGCACCCCTGTGGAGCTCCAGTGTTGAGGATCAATTGGACTGACACGTTGTTACTGTGATGTACAATCTACTATTAAAAGTATGATGATCTCTTCGCTCACTGAAATATGTTAATCTTTCTCTCTCCTCTCACTCTATTCCCCTGTTTAGGCGGACAGTCAGTGGCAGTGTGAGTGGCAGTAGTTACTCTGGCTCCAGCTCTCGCTCCAGATCCCGCTCCTCCTCTGCCTCCATCTCACGCTCTGGATCCAAGAAGTCCAGGTAAGATGAATCAATCCCACTTCCACTAACTTCCACTACACTGCTTTAAAAGCTGACAGTTGAGAGAATTTTGCCTCAGAAAGGAGTTATTGACTTGGTGCTGGTACCCCCTGTATATAGCCTCGTTATTATTTTATTGTAACTTTTTTTTAAATATTTTTTTAAACTTTTATTATTATTTTAGTTCATTTAGTAAATATTTTCTTAACTCTTTTTCTTGAACCGCATTGTAGAGTAAGGGCTTGTAACTAAGCATTTCACGGTACCTGTTTGTATTCGGTGTATGTAACATATCAACTTTGATTTGATGCAGGTACCACTTTGAAACCGATATGTATTGAATACCTTCTCTCTTGTTTTTCTTTGCTGTTTATCCACTGGTCAACTACCTAGAAAATCCAGGTACTATGCCATTTTATATCTGCCATTTATATTACCCTGGCTTGTACACCTGCTCCTCTCTTCATTTATCTTAACCGTGATTCATCCGTTTGATTGATTTCTCCCCCATTTTGCCCCACCACCCACTCAGTCACCACCTTCTGTTCTTGTGTGTTTTAATCATAATTTGTCATGCTTAAATAAAAATCCCCCTCCACTACAAATGTCGATATTCTGTCAATATTTCCTTCAGCCTGAGTTAGTGTGTGTGCAGGTTTTTGTGACACAGCACTGAGTCTCTCTCTCCCTGTGGCCTGTGTGGTCCCTGTTTAGGTCTCTGAGTGTGAGCAGTGTGTCTAGTGTGTCCTCGGCCTCCTCCAGCAGCAGCTCAGTGAGGAGCGCTGACTCAGATGACATGTACGCTGACCTGGCTAGCCCTGTGTCGTCAGCCAGTTCCCAATCCCCCACCCCCGGACAGCCCCATGCCCGCAAGGAGAGGGTCCCGCCACGGGACAGGGGTCCCAACAAGGACAAAGGTAGCAGTTAGGCTTTTGTCATAGACTCTGCAATTCACTCTGGATTGTATTGTAGTTGACGTGTCATCACAGAATGGCAGCATCTGGTGGTTCTATGGGTTGTATGTTAGTGATGTATACGGTCTGCTCTCCACAGGGAAGCCCACTAAGAAAGATGAGCCCCATCCCCCCAGAGAGGACCGGAGGAAGATTGATTCCTCAGGCCTCCCTCATAGACACACCCACGGCCCCATGCCCAGATCTGGGCCTGGCAGCAGGGGGCACGGTCCAGGGGGGCACGGTCCTGGCGGCCACCCCATGCACCCGCCCCACGGACCCCCCATGGGAGCCCCTGGAGGCTATGGCCAGCACAAAGACATCAAACTCACACTTCTCAACAAGGTGACCGCTGCTTGGTTTACTGTTGAAAGTCAACTGCTCTCAACTCAAGTAGACTGAGTCTCTGAATTACTATGGAAAAATATGTGGATTAGTGTTGTCCCGAGACTAGTATCGACAGAAATGATGTTCATGTTGGAAAAAAACAGCCTTATGTTGCCACCCAGAGTCACATGTATTTATTTTGCAAGCTATAGCACACACTATTTTACAAATGTATGTTTTAAATGACCAGAGTTCACTCTGCTTCGTGTTTTCTTTTTGCCAAGGAATATCTGGCATTGTAGGATTGCTATACTGGTATCGTGACAACATTAATTTAGATGCAAGTGACACTGATATCACACCCTGTGACACTAATAGCATTAGAGTTTAGAGGTGTGAGTATCTTTGTGCGAAGGAGAGGTTGGACAGTCAATGTGATAAGTGTCTGACTTCCTCTTACTCTTATTAGTCAGACTGAATAACTAGATACTGGGCCTCCCGGGTGGCGCAGTGGTTAAGGGTGCTGTACTGCAGTGCCAGCTGTGCCACCAGAGACTCTGGGTTCGCGCCCAGGCTCTGTCGTAACAATTGGCCTAGCGTCGTCCAGGTTAGGGAGGGTTTGGCCGGTAGGGAAATCCTTGTCTCATCGCGCACCAGCGACTCCTGTGGCAGGCCGGGCGCGAGGTTGTGTATCGGAGGACGCATTACTTTCAACCTTGGTCTCTCCCGAGCCCGTATGGGAGTTGTAGCGATGAGACAAGATAGTAGCTACTAAAAACAATTGGATACCATGAAATTGGGGAGAAAAAGGGGTACAAAATAAAATAACATACTAGTACTAACTAAAGCTTCTGTATACCAGATATTGATATTGATATTGATATTGTTTCAGGGTAGGCTGTGTATTTAAATGCCACCATTGAACATTGAGCAAATGTGATTTTATCTCATTTTAATGTGATGTATTTTGCATTTGTTGCTTGTGAACTGTCTGACTAACATATCGCTCTCTCACTCTGTAGCAGCAGGCAGATCGGGGTAATAGGAAGCGATACATGCCTTCAGACAAGGACAGGCCTACCTCTCCACTCAGCAAGAGGATAGCATTGTCTCCTGAGAGAGGTGAGGGCCTCAAACTGTTAAGAAAACGCTTAGTCTGACATTAATAATGTGTTCTTCCCAAGGAAGAACACACACACACACACACACGTGGTTTGGTTATACCAAATGTGGAAATCCAACTACCAGAGAAACCTTACCGTAGGCGGCATTATCTGTTCTTTCTATATGCTTTGTCTGTGTTGAACCAAGTCATTCATCTGAGGCCACAATTCCCTGCTGTATGTAATCAACTTCCCATCAATGTCCTACAGGTCGTGGTGACAGGAGGATGCCTGGACGGCCCCCACTCTCTCCTAGAATGGACCGGCCCAGAGGCCAGGGCCCTCGCCCCATGCCACCACCGGGAGAAAGGTAGGTGCCCCCCGCTGCTTCTCGTCCAAAACTACACACACAACCCCAATCTGACGCCTCTTTGTTGGTGCTGCCCTTCACCACTGCAGTAGTGATGTCATTTTAGGATGTTAGAGCAACCACAAGCCTTTGTTTTGAATGTGGAACAAGTCACAAAAGTGGAAGCCCCAGAAGTATATGATATACACCAATACACAGGGCATGTGACCCTGTCGTCACTATTTATACATCTACTCGCACCCTCTCTATACAGGTAGATTAATCCCCATGATAACCCTTGTAAATTGTCATAGGCATGTGGCACTAAGCCCAATCGTGTCATTTCTCTCTTTAGAAAACGTCCTCTGTCCCCACCACCAAAGTCGTCTGGCAAAGGTCCAGGGGTGTTGTCTTCGGGTTCAGGCAAACAGCCCCCAGGCGGCCCGGGCTCAGGCTCCGGCAAGCCTAGCAGCACACTGTCTCGCCGTGAGGAGCTGCTGAAGCAGCTCAAAGCTGTTGAGGATGCCATCGCCCGCAAGAGGGCCAAGATCCCAGGGAAATAACCCTCACCCTGCCTGCCTGCCTACCCAAGTCGCCCAGGCAACATCAAGCATCAAGGGACATAAGTCACCAATACCTGTCAAGAAGCCTAGCATTCTCTGGAAATGTAAAAAAGGTGTCTGTCCCTAAATGTAAAGGCCATTGTGTAATTGTTACTGAACAAAATGGCCACCAAAACATTTCTGCTTGTTTGCCCTCAGAGAGAGGTTGTCTAAAAGGTTTTACAGTGCTGAAAAGAAGTAGTAGCAGGGTGTCACTGTTGCTCACTTTTGTCTATTTAGTGAGAAGGAACAATCTTCCCATCGTGTCTCATTGATAAGGTGAATTTATATACTTTTGATCCACACTGTTTCTCTCTGTCTGCCCCTTTTACTGTCTCTTATCTCATGTCTTTTTTTCTTTCTGTTGGGTCGAGTGCTGGTCTTGCCCCATTTGTTCCGTTCTGAAGATCCTGGAAACTGCCTCTAGTCTCCCAACTGGTTCTCTGTACAAACATTTCGTCTGCATTCATTCAGAATGAGAAACACGCTCACAGGACCTCTTGTTCATGGTGGTTATGTCTTAACCAATGACTTCTCCTGTTCTAGGCCTGTGCTCTGTGTTCTCTTGCAGTGTTCATTTTACATACAGTGTACAATAATAGTGAGCATTTGACAAGCACCCATTTTTTTCAAGTGTATGATTGTAGAGAACAAATTGATAGTGATGTGAAGTATTGCTTTTTTAATCTACCCAAAAAAATCTCTAGCTCTTCTCAAGTAATTTACTGTGTTTTATTTTTCTCACATTTTTAGTTGACAGAGTATGAGAGATGGTTGCGGACACCGGAGGATAAGGAGCGTCTTGCTTTTGTGACAAAAGGCTTCTAAATAAACTATTTTGATAAAGAGAAACCATCTGTCGTGTGTCTGTTCCTTCTCCATAATTTCACTCTCCCCAATCCTATATTAATTGGATACATGGCTCCATCAATCACTTGTTTTCTCTTGTTCTTCACAGGAGATGAAGCGCAATGTATTGCATGTTGATGTACATTTTCACTACCAAATATAATTTGAAAAACAAGGCTTTCACATGATTACTGCAGATCTTATGAATAATAATGGGCAGGACACATTATGCTTTCTAGGGTGGGGCAAGGACATCACAGATGCATTCGGATTAACCAATGATATTTGGTGCTTTTCCACTGGCAGTCAATGGCTGGGCTGAAGCTCCAGGCAATTACTCTGGAAAAGAGACTGGAGGCAAATGTGATAGAAGACGTGATGATATTGATTTAACGTTAGTAAGGTGGAAATATGAGCCCAGCTAAACTGGTCAATGGTACAAGTCCTACTGATTTAGTGTGTTTGTTCTTCGGGGCAGGGATTTGATCATTGGAAAGTTCATGGTACTTGCCCTTATTGGACTCATCTCAGTTTTCACTGGGCCATCTCCAGAGTGGCAGATGTTAATGTATATCTCTCAGACATGTTAATCAGTAAGCAGACTAATAGTCTAGGGTCTGTTTCAACATAACCAGAATATATTAAAACACACGCTCTACTACTTTATCTGCATACAGTCTGATTATTCTGCATACTAAAAGTCCCACACCCTGACAGCTCATTAGTTTACAGATAGAGGGAACTTCATCACAAAGAAAAATACCTATTTATAATGAAGCATGTTGTCTTCTGACAGTTTATTGAAGCCATGTGGCGTTCTTTCCAGATTTCTCTTTGCCTGTGTACTGGCTTGATGGTGAGGATACCTGTCATTTTGACAATCTCGCCTGATGTTTGTCGTTATAATGCACTGATAAGGCATACTTACTGGTTTGCCCAGCTATCACACCTTATCTGCTTTCTTTGTAACTGACTTGTATTTCTGGAACCAACTATGTTGGAAATGTTTCAATCAGGAGAAACAGGAAAAATACTCCTTGTTCAGTAAGGGTACGACTAGGAGGGGTAGGGAGAGATGAGACTATTGTGATGACACCATTGTTTGCATCAGAGTGGGAAGATCCAGGCTGCAGGAGAAAGTGTTCACCTTGTAGGAAGGCTGATGAGGTTGTCTAGTGAATGAGCTAAATATACTATAATAAGAATTCATCAATCATCATCCTTCGTTTATCATGCTGAATTTAACATGAAGAAATATATTTAGTTTTTTTCCCTCTGAAAGTTTTAGCATACAGTATGTGGTTACATTTATTATTGGTAGAAAACTGAAAAGGTGTAGTAGGAAAGGCCAAAATTAGGCTACATTCATTTATGGATTCAGATTTGATCTATTTTATCCGTGTGTGTATAAATGAACAGTTTTGTTACATTTCTTCATAATTCATAGCTTCTGTCTTGACTATGGAAACATATCAGTAAGATTACTGTCTGTCAATGGATGCAAGCTGTCTGATAGTATGCCTATGGTCAATATATTGATTATAGCAGCTAATAAAATCAATATGAATAAGTATGTATAGGTGTACACAAGCTCATATAGATTAATGTAATAACAGGTGATGTAATGTTGATGTAAACACAAGCCAAGTCCTGACAGTGGGGACACTCACTGTAGGAAAGAGGAAGCTGGGAACTGAATATAGTGATTTCCATTTCCTCCTACATACGGATTTCCCCAACCAGGTACATCCGCTATAAATTGTAGGATCACTGGCATTATGGCACAAAACAGAGCATAAGCACTTGGGCTCCTCTACTAACAAATATATATTTGATATTAGAAAATGCCAGGTCTATTCAAGATTATGCAGGTAAGTGAGAGTTTGACTGCCCTGATTGTTTGAAATTTAACTACACCTGAATGAATGTTGGATTACGTTTTGATCCATCATTTTGGATTGGTTTTTATTCAAATGGTAATTTATTAATGGTGTTTGTTCGTTTTTATTCATTTATTTCACTCCTTTGCAGACTCTACTTTTACTTGGACTTTTTATTGATAAATTGACTTTGGCATCAGAGGCACACAAGCATAAGGGATGCTTCAGTGCAGAAGAACTGGAGGATGGAGCTCTTAAGATCTTGCGTCGAAACCGGTACCTGAAAGACGGTCATATTGATGAAACGCAGTATCACAAGCTGGGTACGAAGAAGACCTGCCCTGCTGTGCTTCATTCACAGTCAGTAGACTACAACAACCGTTCTGTCTCCCCCTGGCGGTACAGGTAAGGCATCTCTTTCTACTCGAAGTAAATACTTTCTGGATAGGTCTAACATTTTATAGCCTCGTACGAACCATCATGATCTCGCGAACTCATATTCTGTTTCGACACAGAACGTGATCAAAGAATGTGAGCTCCGAGATCAGGATGGTTCGTAAGAGGCTACAATTTTACTCATGCAGCCATAGTATTCTCATTCGGACAATAATATAATTTGAATCAATGTGCATGACATATGGCTAGGAAAGAAAATACATTTTCGTATGGCATTATTAATTGATTAATTGGCTATTTGGATCATTGGAATGTGACTTTTCCCACAGCATCGATAGCAAGGAGGGACGATTCCCTGAGAAGATTGTTGTTGCTGAATGTCTATGCACGGGATGTATCATCGTCAAAGGGCACGGACATCACGGGGCCGAATACGAAGATTATGGATATAACTCTGTGCCTGTAGTGCAATCCCAGATGGTTTTGATGAAGACCGAGTGCACGACCGACCCAGGAAAATATTCATTCAGCTCACATTATATTAAAGTGCCTATTGCCTGCACCTGCGTTAAGGCTAGGACATATTAAGTGCCTCTCATAGAGGACATTTTTTAGACAAACTGTAGTGACATGTTTCACATTTTGTTGTGTTTGTTTTAAAATGCACTTAAGTTATTGAAAGTATAACACTATGCTTATGGATACGAAGCTATCGAGAATACATGGATTTTTACATGACACTCTTAGGTACATTAATGTAGTACTTGTGTTGCAAGGTTGTATTTATTTGATGATCTATTAACTATTTATTAGTCTCGGCAGACGGGTTTCCTCCCACAATGTACCAATGTTCCGGCTGTTGCTCATAGGTCTGGGTTTCAGAGACTAACTATTTATTGAACTATGTTCTCAAGCTATTTATTTATCGATGTTTTTTGGTGACTTTTGTTATTAGGACTATTCCTTTCAACATCAATGTGTTCTTCTGTTCCTGTTTTCCCATCAACATAATCAAACATTTTAGATAGCTGCCTCTGTTGAAATGTAGCAGAATTTATGAAATTTTATTGTTGTTTCCTTAATAAAGATTACCAATGAAATATCTGCCGATCATGCTTTATTTAGGCCAACCTAAATGATTAAAGGTGGATAAATCTTCGGGGTTATAATATATACTAAGGTTATTTAAAAAGCAACATCAAGACAGCCTTCGTTATTACATTAGCCAACAATTTACTATTGAGATTTTTATAATAACGATTTGAGAATGAGCGCAGATGAATTGCTTGAAGGCGTCCGCCAATTCTTTACGGGTATCTTCTATTTTCAGATCTATTAAATTATAACCAATCGGATCCACTCCTGAACTACCCACATGAAAAGTGGGTAAAATTTCGGCGACGTGTTTTTAGCAGCATGGCTACAAAAGATAATCAGGTATTGAAATAAAAACGGTACAGGACCTCTGCTAAAGAAAGATAAAACATAAATATGCCATACTGCCTGCACGTAGTGTTCTCACTAAACCTCTCGGAGGTAAGTTAATATTCAGTGTGATTTAGTGAAAGACGCTCATCATTATTATGTACAGTACCAGTCAAATGTTTGGACACACTTAATCATTACAAGGTTTTTCTTTATTTTGTACTATTTTCTACATTGTAGAATAATAGTAAATACATCAAAACTATGAAATATCACATATGGAATCATGTAGTAACCAAAAAAGTGTTAAACAAATCAAAATATATTTTAGATTCTTCAAAGTAGCCACCCTTTGCCTTGATGACAGCTTTGCACATTGTTGGCATTCTCTCAACCAGCTTCATGAGGTAGTCACCTGGAATGCATTTCAATTAACATGTGTGCCTTTTTAAAAGTTTATTTGTGGAATTTCTTTCATTAATGCGTTTGAGCCAATCAATTGTGTTGTGACAAGGTAGGGGTGGTATACAGAAGATAGCCCTATTGGTAAAAGACCAAGTCCATATTATGGCAAGGACAGCTCAAATATGCAAAGAGACACGACAGTCCATCATTACTTTAAGACATGAAGGTCAGTCAATGCAGAACATTTCAAGAACTCAGAATTTTTTTTCAAGTGCAGTCGCAAAAACCATCAAGCGCTATGATGAAACTGGCTCTCATGAGGACCGCCACAGGAAAGAAAGAGCCAGAGTTACCTCTGCTGCAGAGAATTAGTTCATAAGAGTTACCAGTCTCAGAAATTGCAGCATTTACCCAAGTAAATGCTTCACAGAGTTCAAGTAACAGATACATCTTAACATCAACTGTTCAGAGGAGACTGCGTGAATCAGGCCTTCATGGTCGAATTGCTGTAAAGAAACCACTACTAAAGGACACCAATAAGAAGAAGAGACTTGCTTGGGACAAGAAACACGAGCAATGGACATTAGACTAGTGAAAATCTGTCCTTTGGTCTGATGAGTCCAAATTTGAGATGTTTTGTTCCAACCGCTGTGTCTTTGTGAGATGCAGAGTAGGTGAACGGATGATTTCTGCTGTGTGTGGTTCCCATCGTGAAGCATGGAGAAGAAGGTGTGATGGTGTGGGGGTGCTTTGCTGGTGACACTGTCAGTGATTAATTTAAAATTCAAGGCACACTTAACCAGCATAGCTACCACAGCATTCTGCAGCGATACGCAATCCCATCTGGTTTGCAGTTAGTGGGACTCTCATTTGTTTTTCAATAGGACAATGACCCAACACACCTCCAGGCTGTGTAAGGGCTATTTGACCAAGAAGGAGAGTGATGGAGTGCTGCATCAGATGACCTGGCCTCCACAATCACCCGACCTCAACCCAATTGAGATGGTTTGGAATGAGTGGGACCGCAGAGGGAAGGAAAAGCAGCCAACAAGTGCTCAGCATATGTGGGAAATGCTTCAAGACTATTGGAAAAGCATTCCTCATGAAGCTGGTTGAGAGAATGCAAAGAGTTTGCAAAGCTGTCATCAAGGCAAATAGTGGCTACTTTAAAGAATCTAAAATATATTTTGATTTGTTTAACACTTTTTTGGTTACTTTATGATCCCATGTGTTATTTCATAGTTTTGATGTATTCACTATTATTATATTATTCTAGAAAATAGTAAAAATGAATAAGTAGGTGTCCAAACCTTTGACTTGTACTGTTTGTGTACAGTGTTAGCTAGCTAGCTAAGCCACATATGAATAAGGGAAAGCTGTCTACCCCAATGCTACATTTACATTTATCCATGTCAGAAGAGAAATAGCTGTGACTAGTTAGCTTTGTAAAAACGTTAAGGGAGAGGTTGTTGTCCTGGCACCACACGGCCAGGTCTCTGACCTCCTCCATATATGCTGTCTCGTCGTTGTTGGTGATCTGGCTGGAGTCGTGCCTGGCAGTGCAGTCATGAGTGAAGCGAGTACAGGAGGGGACTGAGCATGCACCCCTGATCCCCCATGTTCAGAATCAGCGTGGCGGATGTGTTATTACCTACCCTTACCACCTGGGCGGCCCGTCAGGAAGTCCAGGATCCAGTTGCAGAGGGAGGTGTTTAGTGCCAGGGTACTTAGCTTAGTGATGAGCTTTGAGGGCAATATGGTGTTGGAACGCTGAGCTGTAGTCAATGAATAGCATTCTCATATAGGTGTTCCTTTTGTCCAGGTGTGAAAGAGCAGTGTGGAGTGCAATAGAGATTGCATCATCTGTGGATCTGTTGGGGCGGTCTCCAAATTGGAGTGGGTCTAGGGTTTCTGGGATAATAGTGTTGATGTGAGCCATGACCAGTCTTTTAAAGCACTTCATGGCTACAGACGTGAGTGCTACGGGTCGGTAGTCATATAGGCAGGTTACCTTAGTGTTCTTGGGCACCGGGACTATGGTGGTCTGCTTGAAACATATTTGTATTACAGACTCAGACTGTTTAAATGTCTTACTTACATCAGCTGCGGAGAGCGGGATCACACAGCCGTCCGGAACAGCTGATGCTCTCATGCATATTTCAGTGTTACTTGCCTCGAAGCAAGGATAGAAGTAATTTTGCTTGTCTGGTAGGCTTGTGTCACTGGGCAGCTCTTGGCTGTGCTTCCCTTTGTAGTCTGTAATAGTTTGCAAGCCCTGCCACATCCAACGAGCGTCAGAGCCGGTGTAGTACGATTCAATCTTTGTCCTGTATTGATGCTTTGCTTGTTTGGTGGTTCGTCGGAGGGCATAGAGGAATTTCTTATAAGCTTCCGGGTTAGAGTCCCGCTCCTTGAAAGCGGCAGCTCTACTTTAGCTCTGCGTGGATGTTGCCTGTAATCCATGGCTTCTGGTTGGGATATGTACGTACAGTCACTGTGGGGACGTTATCAATGCACTTATTGATGAAGCCAATGACTGGTGTGGTGTACTCCTCAATGCTATTGGAATAATCCCGCAACATATTCCACTCTGTGCTAGCAAAACAGTCCTGTAGTTTAGCATTTGCATCATCTGACCACTTTTTTTGTTGACCGAGTCACTGGTGCTTCCTGCTTTAATTTTTGCTTGTAAGCAAGAATCAGGAGGATAGAATTATGGTCAGATTTGCCAAATGGAGGGCGAGGGAGAGCTTTGTACGCATCTCTGTGTGTGGAGTAAAGGTGGTCTAGAGTTTATTTTCCCTCTGGTTGCACATTTAACATGCTGGTAGAAATGTGGTAAAAAGGAAATAAGTTTCCCTGCATTAAATTACCCGGACACTAGGAGAGCCGCCTCTTGATGAGCATTTTCCTGTTTGCTTATGGCGGGATATAGCTCATTGAGTGCGGTCTTAGTGCCAGCATCGGTCTGTGGTGGTTTGTAGACAGCTATGAAACTAGGTAGATTGTGTGGTCTACAGCTTATCATGAGATACTCTACCTCAGGCGAGCAAAACCTAGAGACCTCCTTAGATATTGGATATACAAATATACATAGACCGCCACCCCTTGTCTTACCAGAGGCTGCTGTTCTATCCTGCCGATACAGTGTATAACCCGCCAACTGTATGTTATTCATGTCGTTGTTCAGTCACGACTCTGTGAAACATAAGATATTACCGTTTTTAATGTCCCGTTGGTACGGTATACGTGCTTTTAGTTTGTACAATTTATTATCCAGCAGATTAGCCACTCGCCGACGGATCCTCACAAGTCACCCCGATCTCTTTCCGCGATACCTCTTGTCTTTTTCTCCTGCGAATGACAGTTATGAGGGCCTGTTCGGGTGTCTGGAGTAAGTCCCTCTTGTCCGACTCATTAAAGAGAAATTCTTCGTCCAGTTCAAGGTGAGTTATCCCTGTTCTTAGAAGTTCCAGCGTGTGGCCACCAGGGCAGCTTTCACCATGGTGCAGGACCTCCCAGAGTTTACCCAACAATACCTGGTCATCCCCTCTTCAGCTCCCTCCACTACTGTGGCCAGATGATAGGTTAGTCAAATCAAATCGTATTTGTCACATACAGTGGACTAGCAGTGAAATGCTTACTTACGGGCCCTTCCCAACAATGCAGAGAGAAAGAAAATAGAGAAATAATAGAAAAGTTATGTGATGTACTGGACCGTACGTACTACCCTCTGTAACGCCTTGCAGTTGGATGCCAAACAATTGCCACATGAAGCTGTAATGCAGCCATTCAAAATGCTCTCAATGGTGCAGCTGTAGAACTTTATGAGGATCTGCTGGCCCATGCCAAACCTTTTCAGCCTCCTGAGGGAGAAGAGGCATCAGCCCTCTTCATGGCTGTGTTGATGTTTTTGGACCGTGTCTTTCTTTTTCCCAACGCAGTTAAGCAAAACCACGTCTCGTTATTCAGAGGGTTGTTCTACTACACTTCCATTGGCTAGCGTTTGTTGGCTCGCGACAGCATTGCCTCACAGCCTGTTGAGAGACATGGATGAACGAACACGCAACACAACATTTGCCCATATATTTATTTTCAGAGTTTCAATGAGTTGTGAAAATGTCTCAGAGAATACTGAGGAATTCCCTTATTTGAAGGTCACCTGACTTAAGCTAGGCTACTTAACGTTACTAGCTCTGTATTTAAAGTTGTTATATTATCATTAGTAGTCTATTATCAGGTAAACGCATATGCTTATTATTCATAATTTGTCAAATATTTATTAGCTAATCATTTCTATCTTTCAAGTTACTCAATCTTGAAATGCAAGGGCAAATGTTATTTATCAGTGACTGAAATTTTGTGCTACTCACTTCCGTATTTGGAAGATGAAATTTTGAGCTACGTGATATTCACTTCTGGACTTGGAGAGCGATCAAAGTGTTGTAGAATGCCCCTCTGAATAACGGGGCGTGGTTTTGGCTTAACTGCTTTGGGAAAAAGAAAGACGTTTTGGACCATGATCCTTAGTGATGTGGACACCAAGGAACCTGAAGCTCTCAACCCGCTCCACTATAGCCCCGTTGATGTGAATGGGGGTGTGCTCGGCGCTTTGTTTCCTGTAGTCCACGATCAGCTCCTTTGTGTGGCTGACATTGAGGGAGAGGTTGTTGTCTCTGACCTCCTCCTATATGCTGTCTCATCATTGTTGGTGATCAATGCCTCCGTGCATAAAGCAAAGTCCATACAGAAATGGTTTGTCTAGATCGGTGTGGAAGAACATGACTGGCCTGCACAGAGCCCTGGCCTAATCGTCCAACATCAGTGCCCAACCTCACTAAAGTTCTTGTGTCTGAATGGAAGCAAGTCCCCGCAGCAATGTTCCAACATCTAGTGGAAAGCCTTCCCAGAAGAGTGGAGGCTGTTATATCAGCAAAGCGGGGACCAACTCCGTATTAATGCCAATGATTTTGGAATGAGATGTTCAACGAGCAGGTGTCCACATACCTTTGGTCATGTAGTGTATTACAGACAGTGTCAGGAAGAGGTTGGAAGTTTTAGTGAAGACACTTGCCAGCTGGTCAGCACATGCTCTTGAGTGCATGTCCTGGTAATCCATCTGGCCTTGAGGAATGTTAACCTGTTTAAAGGTCTTACTCACATCGGCTATGGAGAGCATGATCACACAGTCATTTGGAACAACTGGTGCTCTCACGCATGGTTCAAAGTTATGTCAAAGCGAGCATAGAAGGCATTTAGCTTGACTGGTAGGCTCACGTCACTGGGCAGCTTGCGGCTGGGTTTCCCTTTGTAATCCATGATAGTTTGCAAGCCCTGCCATGTCCAACGAGTGTCAGAGCTGGTGTAGTATGATTCGATCTTAGACCTGCATTGACTCTTTGCCTGTTTGATGGTCCGTTGGAGGGCATAGTGTGATTTCTTACAAGCATTCGGGTTAGTGTCCTACTCCTTGAAAGTGGCAGCTCTAACCATTAGCTCAGTGTGGATGTTGCCTGCAATCCATTGCTTCTAGTTGGGATATATACAGTGCCTTGCGAAAGTATTCGGCCCCCTTGAACTTTGCGACCTTTTGCCACATTTCAGGCTTCAAACATAAAGATATAAAACTGTATTTTTTGTGAAGAATCAACAACAAGTGGGACACAATCATGAAGTGGAACGACATTTATTGGATATTTCAAACTTTTTTAACAAATCAAAAACTGAAAAATTGGGCGTGCAAAATTATTCAGCCCCCTTAAGTTAATACTTTGTAGCGCCACCTTTTGCTGCGATTACAGCTGTAAGTCGCTTGGGGTATGTCTCTATCAGTTTTGCACATCGAGAGACTGACATTTTTTCCCATTCCTCCTTGCAAAACAGCTCAAGCTCAGTGAGGTTGGATTGAGAGCATTTGTGAACAGCAGTTTTCAGTTCTTTCCACAGATTCTCGATTGGATTCAGGTCTGGACTTTGACTTGGCCATTCTAACACCTGGATATGTTTATTTTTGAACCATTCCATTGTAGATTTTGCTTTATGTTTTGGATCATTGTCTTGTTGGAAGACAAATCTTCGTCCCAGTCTCAGGTCTTTTGCAGACTCCATCAGGTTTTCTTCCAGAATGGTCCTGTATTTGGCTCCATCCATCTTCCCATCAATTTTAACCATCTTCCCTGTCCCTGCTGAAGAAAAGCAGGCCCAAACCATGATGCTGCCACCACCATGTTTGACAGTGGGGATGGTGTGTTCAGCTGTGTTGCTTTTACGCCAAACATAACGTTTTGCATTGTTGCCAAAAAGTTAAATTTTGGTTTCATCTGACCAGAGCACCTTCTTCCACATGTTTGGTGTGTCTCCCAGGTGGCTTGTGGCAAACTTTAAACAACACTTTTTATGGATATCTTTAAGAAATGTCTTTCTTCTTGCCACTCTTCCATAAAGGCCAGATTTGTGCAATATACGACTGATTGTTGTCCTATGGACAGAGTCTCCCACCTCAGCTGTAGATCTCTGCAGTTCATCCAGAGTGATCAGGGGCCTCTTGGCTGCATCTCTGATCAGTCTTGTCCTTGTATGAGCTGAAAGTTTAGAGGGACGGCCAGGTCTTGGTAGATTTGCAGTGGTCTGATACTCCTTCCATTTCAATATTATCGCTTGCACAGTGCTCCTTGGGATGTTTAAAGCTTGGGAAATCTTTTTGTATCCAAATCCGGCTTTAAACTTCTTCACAACAGTATCTCGGACCTGCCTGGTGTGTTCCTTTTTCTTCATGATGCTCTCTGCGCTTTTAACGGACCTCTGAGACTATCACAGTGCAGGTGCATTTATACGGAGACTTGATTACACACAGGTGGATTGTATTTATCATCATTAGTCATTTAGGTCAACATTGGATCATTCAGAGATCCTCACTGAACTTCTGGAGAGAGTTTGCTGCACTGAAAGTAAAGGGGCTGAATAATTTTGCACGCCCAATTTTTCAGTTTTTGATTTGTTAAAAAAGTTTGAAATATTCAATAAATGTCGTTCCACTTCATGATTGTGTCCCACTTGTTGTTGATTCTTCACAAAAAAATACAGTTTTATATCTTTATGTTTGAAGCCTGAAATGTGGCAAAAGGTCGCAAAGTTCAAGGGGGCCGAATACTTTCGCAAGGCACTGTATGTATTGCATGCTGTGCTGGAGTTTCTCTGAGAGAAAAAAATACTACACTGAACAAAAATATAAACGCAACATGTAAATTGGTCCCATGTTTCATGAGCTGAAATAAAAGATCACAGAAATGTTCCATATGCACAAAAAGCTTATTTCTTTCAAATGTTGTTCACAAATTTGTTTACATCCCTGTTAATGAGCATTTCTCCTTTGCCAAGATAATCCATCCACTTGACAAGTGTGGCATATCAAAAAGCTGATTAAAAGCATGATCATCATTACCTTGTGCTGGGGACAATAAAAATCGCTCTAAAATCTTAAGTTTTGTCACACAACACAGTTCCACAGATGTCTCAAGTTTTGAGGGAGCGTGCAATTGGCTTGCTGACTACACAAATGTCCACCAGAACTGTTGCCATTCATCTGCCACCATCACCTCATGTTTCAGCATGATAATTCACAGCCCCATGTCGCAAGGATCTGTAAACAATTCCTGGAAGCTGAAAATGTCCCAGTTCTTCCATGGCCTGCATACTCATCAGACATGTCACCCATTGAGCATGTTTGGGATGCTCTCGATCGACGTGTGGATATTGGCGTGTTCCAGTTCCCGCCAATATCCAGTAACTTTGCACAGCCATTGAAGAGGAGTGGGACAACATTCCACAGGCCACAATCAACAGCCTGATCAACTCTATGTGAAGGAGATGCACTGCATGATGCAAATGGTGGTCACACCAGATACTGATAGGTTTTCTGATCCACGCCCCTACTTAAAAAAAATAAGGGTATCTGTGAACAACAAACAAGATACCAAATCCATAGATTAGGGTGTAATAAATGTATTTAAATTGACTGATTTTCTTATGAACTGTAACTCAGTAAAATATTTTAAATTGTTGCATGTTGCATTTATATTTTTGTTCAGTCTACTTAGTCACCTATGTTGGTTTGTTAAAAATGAAAATAATATAGGCTATATAACTGAAAAATAACCACCACTGTTGATAGTGTGCAGAACTGATTTCAGCTGCTTACCATTTCCTTTTTCTATAAAAATGATTTGCTCTGTGCTTCAGGGAAATTGTCACGGCTACAGAAAAATACTGTTTTAATTAGTCTGCCGATCAATGCCCTTACTGCTCTGAAAATGAGTCTAGGTATTTACTTGGTGTGTGTGCTTGTGCAAGCTGCCAGTTGTGAACTTCTCAACACACCCTATTTGTGATGGTCACTTCAGCAATGTAACAATGGTTTCACATGTATCTTGTCATGGATTGGTCTCTGCTTTTTAGATAGTTTCTAACTTTTCCCTGTATGATGTGTGCTCCACAGCGCCCCCTGTCAGGAGATTCTGCTCATGTGAGTGGGTTTGGGTTAAATGCGGAAGACACATTTCAGTTGAAGGCATTCAGTTCTACAACTGACTAGGTATCCCCCTTTCCTCTCTTTCCTATTCAGCATCACACAATAACTGGTCCCCAATTCTTCTCTTCCTGGGGGGGAGGGGGAGGGGGGTCATGTTATGGAGTATTCCAAGGAGGGATAGAAAGACAAACTATAAACTATTCAAACATGCTTGAAGTGTCTCCCTTCATGTATCTCTCCCCTCCTCTCCTCTACCCTGCATGTCTCAGTAATGAGGATGATGCTCTGTATGAGAGGGTGTCTGGGGAGCAGTGGAGGGTGGAGTGTCTGGCCCAGCTGCTGGCTGAGATGGACAGTGACCTGCCTGGAGACTTCTTCCTGGAGCTTCTGCAGGTAGCTACTGTACCACACACAGAGAGGCAGCCTATGGCTTTGGACATGAGTCTTTATTGTCCTGCTGTGTTGCCCAAGTGAGGTTGGTCTGTAACTATGGATGTTCTTTTCCCTGCCAGGCACTGACTTGCTGGGCTGACGAGGAAGATGAGCACGAAGTGGACACGTCAGCCATGACACTACTGCAGCTGGAGAATGAGGGAAAGTCACAGGGCGGGGTCAGTAGCTGGCTCTACTGCAGGTCCTGACTGTCATGTGTGAAGGTCTCCCTCATACTCTACTACTGCGCAAGCCATAGTTAACCAATATAGTCTTTGCCTTTCACTGCATAACTATGCATCACAGATTGGTACTACTGCCTGTTATTGTCCATGCCTCCAGGGCCTGCGTGAGGCCCAGGAGAGGAGCCTCTTCAAGGCTACGGTGTTAGAGGCCCCTCTCATGGGAGATGGAGATCCTGAGGGCAATTGGGATGATAGATAGATAGATACTACTGAATCAGAGGGAACCCATTAAACCCATTTCTGTACAGGGTCCCCTGGTTTATTCACAGTCAGACCACAGTCATATTTAATAAGCTATACGCTACCTCTCTACTCACCGTGAGGACTTTCTCCTGGTTCTGTAGTGCCTCTCTGTCTCCGTTATGTATGGCCCGGGTTAGGGTTCTCAGGGTTACTGTTCTGGTGGGGATGTCACGGTCACAAGCCTACAGCAGGCAGTCTGAGAAGGGCCCTACTGGGGACGCCATTGGAGGACCCACTGCTCCTGCTGCCATCCCTCCCTCCTGCTGTTCCTGTTCCTATCCCTATACGACCCTGGCCAGCCCCAGATGACCCTATCTGGGATGGGATGAGTGTTCTGGGCCAGACTATCCCCATCACCAGAGCTGTGTTCTGAGGTTGGGGATGCAGGTCTGAATAGGGGCTGGGGTGTTAGGCATTTGGGAAGTGTGTGTGCTGTGGTTGGAATGAGAGGTGGGTGAGGGGAGTCTAGTTTGGGTGACTTGTGAGTGACTTGTTTGGGACGCTTGATCTTTAGGTTCTTCTCAGAAGGCATGTTATTGTCAGTTTTGGGGTTTTGGTATGAGGCGGCTCACGTCACGTTGTCAGGGTGGAATGCCCCATGTGGCGATGGCGGCGGTCTGAGGCCAGCTCCTGGATCACCACCTCAGGGTGCCTCTGGGAAATCTCCTCCAGGGGTGGGAGGAGCCTTGGCATTACTGAGTAGTCATCAGCACTCAACTGTGACAAGGAGAAAGAGAGAGGAGACCGAAAGAGACAGAGCGAGGGAGAGCGAGGAAGAGAGACATCAAAACAAAATACCACATATTACACAGAATGACCACATCAACATAGTAGCATACTAGTAGCAGTATTAGTAATATCAATGTTAAAGCCTGCTGCCTGAACGTACGTGCGTGTACCAATGAGGGTCCTGAGAGCAGGGTGGCCACCAGGCCCATTCCCATACTGAGGGTCTCGGTCTCCACCTGCCCCTCAACACCCCAGACCTTGTCCAGACCCACACAGGCCCTCTGCGGGTTGGCCACGATGAACTCCACCACCTGGGAGAGAACAGACAGACAACTTCTTGTACAAACCACACATTTCCTACCACTGGGTGTCCACTAAAGAGTTCCATCACATCCTCAAACCAACACACATAAAAAAAAAATTCATTTAAAAAAACCTGGCTAATGGCAGTAGAGATAAGACGTCTAAAATTACTGCTTATCAACCAAACTGAGACCAGTTTATGTGTATGTATGTATGTCCTAATCTGAGCATGAAGAGTTTACCTCATGCAAAATGGCACAGTGTTAACCCTGGGTCTTTTACCTCATCAGAGACAGACACTGCTATTCTTAGAGCTCTTAAAGTATTAGTCAACATGCCCTCATTCCTTAATAAAGAGGCCCAGATGACCAGTGTTCTGTAAAGCCCTGATGCTGAGGGAGAGGACAGAGACGCTTAAAGATGCACTATGCAGAAATCACTCCGCCATCAGTTTATGTGACAAAGCAAGCAAGAATAGTGTAGATAATCATTGTACCATCTAAACCACTGTGAAATATATTTTACTTAACCAAAAATATTGTATTTTCAGCTGTTTGAATCTGATGTACAAAACTAAAAGACGCAAAAACTAACTTAAGAATGGGAAGCATATAAATAACGCACATAGAACAGATATACCGCTTTTTAGACTTGCTTTCAATGAGAGTTACAGAACTATAACTGATTTTGGTCAGGTTGCCCAAAAAGTTACATATTGCAGCTTTAAAGTAAAAGTTTGACAAAAAACTATTAAGTAATGAGGTGGTGAACTTAGACCCCACTGTCACGCTCAGTGTCTCTGATCAACTCCACTCATCTATTAAACATCCTCTCCACCCAAACAGACAGCAGCACCCACACAGATTGGTACTGTTGCCTTGAAGAGGCTCCTCTCCTGGGCCTCACGCAGGCCCTGGAGGCATGGACAGTAGCAGGCAGCAGTACCAATCTGTATGGGTGCTGCTGTCTGTTTGGGTGGAGAGGATGTTTAATAGATGAGGGGAGTTGATCAGAGACCCTAGGCGTGACAGTGGTGTCTATGGGGACTTGTTAATGTGACTGAGGTGGAGGAGACTGGATTATCACCCCTGGGCCTGGCTCTCATTTAGTATTCAGCGTAATGAGCCCCCTTTTGTGTGCACCTTCCACGACCCCCGCCCCCCCGTCCCCCTTCTCTCTGTCCGTCCGTCCGTCTGTCTCAGCTTAGGGGGTACCATACCTAGTGGGGGGTGGGGTTCCTCTTTAATGTTCATCTTATTGAAGATGCGTTAGGGTTGTTTTGGGACAAATAGTAAGCACTATGGAGATACACATTACAGACAGGGAAAGTTGAGCAGATTTGGTGTAATGTGTCTTATCTTATAGTTTATCTTAAAGCTCTTTCTGGAGAACTTGGAGCACGAAGACTCTTTTGTGTATCTGTCAGCCATTCAAGGTAGGAACTCAAGGGGCTCCAGGTGGTGCTTCACCTTACATGTGTAAACCTTTGGTCTTCACTCTAGTTTTGTGGGGTGTTATTAACCTTTGACTTTGGCTGGCTTTCCTTTTAGAAAGTTGTAACAAGTGTATCTATGATACGACTCTTGCATCTCATCTCATATGCCCTAGAAATGGATGTTCTGGAATGACATTGACATTAACCTGCGGTGGAATCACCTAATGGTGGTATATAGGTTGTATTGGGCTTGGGGTTTCTCAGTGTCCCATTCTCTGTCTACCTCTTCTCTCTGCAGGCCTGGCTGCGGCTGCAGGAAGAGTACCAGAGTGGTCCATCCTCTCAGAAGGAGAGGACCCTGGAGACACGTCTGAAGGTTGGAGAGGTGCTGATGAGGGCTGCCAGGGCTATGGATGAGTGGACTGTTATGAACCCAGCTTGCTGACCTAGTAAAAAAAAAACGAATCACCACAAAAACCACACATCATGGGAGAGGCTCCAGCAATAGACTCATTATCTTTTGGCGTGTAGATTTGACCACACAAAGAAGGAAGTACCTGCAGTTAGCCTCAATGACACAGTCACCCAAGCATCTGACAGATTCATAATGAGCTGTTTTGTGAGGGACATGTGTATGCATGAATGTGAATGTGCTTACTCATGTTAATGTGTCCATGCTTACTCATGTTATTATGTCATAACAGTGGATCAGGCCTAATTTTAGTCAGAAAGGCATAAAACAGTCTTACATCAGACAATACATGCTTGTTCCATACTCAGGTTTGTTTGGAGGGGACTGTATTAAAACCTATCTCTGATAGAATTCCCTGTTTGGGTTTTTCCCCTCTCCCTGTTTTTGTCTGCCAGATCTCGATAGTGCCATTTCTCGGGACAAGTGAGGGTTTATTCAGCATACCCCCCTCCCACTGCCTTGTCTTGGATGTGAAAGACACCCAGACAGACCAGCGACGGTCTCTCCATGGCCCTGCTCCACCAGTCTAACAGAACATCATCTCAGCTGGTTCAACAGCTGGTTTGTTGCCACATTAGATACCCACAGGGATATTTTGTCACTCCTCTGTATCACTCTCCCCTTCTTATGCACCTGGGAAACTTCTTCTGCCCTCCAACCCACGTATTCGGAACAACTGTGAACAAACCATAGGGCCCCACGTTCTGTATCTGTCCAAATCCCCAGTGCACAATGGGCCACTTTTCTTTTGCTTTTTCATTGTTTAACAAAGGGGTTAAATACTTATTGACATTCAAGACATTTCAGCTTTTTATTTTTTTATTAATTCAAAAATATATATAAAAACATAATTTCACCTTGACATTATGGGTTGTTGTGTGTAGACCAGTGACAAAAAAAGCTCAATTTAATCTGTAACAACAAAATGTGAAAGAGGTGTGAATACTTTCTGAAGGCACTGTATGTTTCACCATTTAGAATGAAATGTATCTAATCCCCACATTTGAAAAAGTCAACTATTTGGGTAAATTCACCTAGTCAAAAGTTTAATATTTGGTCTCCTGTTCCTAGCAGACAATGACATCAAGCTTGTGACTCTACAAACTTGTTGGATGCATTTGCATTTTGTTTGATTGTGTTTCGGATTGTATTTTGCCCAGTAAGAACTGAATGGTGAATAATGAATTTTGGAGTCACTTTTATTGTAATAAACAATATAATATGTTTCTGATCACTTCTACATTCATTTGGAGGCTACCATGATTATGTGTCACGCCCTGACCTGAGTATTCTTTGTTTTCTTTATTGTTTTGGTTAGGTCAGGGTGTGACATGGGTGATGTATGTGTTTTAGTACTGTCTAGGAGTTTTGTAGGTTTATGGGGTTTATCATCTAGGTGTTTATATATGTCTATGGTTGCCTAGATTGGTTCTCAATTAGAGCCACGTGTTTATCGTTGTCTCTGATTGGGAACCATATTTAGGCAGCCATCTTCTTTGGGTATTTTGTGGGTTATTGTCTATGTTATGTTGCATGTTTGCACAGAGTATTGATAGCGGTCACGTTCGTCTTATTATTTTGTATAGTTTGTTCAGTGTACTTTGTGCTTTTCATCATCCATTAAAATATGCATTCACACCACGCTGCGCTTTGGTCTCCTCACTTTGACGATCGTGACAGAATAACCCACCTTAAAAGGACCAAGCAGCGTGATTGGGAGGAACAGCGCTTAATGGAGAGATGGACCCGGGAGAAGGAGGAATGGGTAACAACCTGGGAGGAGATTGAGAGTTGGTTGATCGATCTAGGGAGAGTGCCAGAGCCTGCATGGGATTATTTGGAACAGTGCGAGGAGGGATACAGGAGAATGGAGGAACAGCGAAGATATAAGGGTACACGGCTAGCACGGAAGCCCGAGAGGCAGCCCCAATATTTTTTTTTGTGGGAGGCACACGAGGAGACCTGAGCCAACTCCTCGTGCTTACCGTGGGGAGCGTGTAACTGGTTAGGCACCGTGTTATGCAGAGATACGCACGCACGGTGTCTCCAGTGCACATTTCTAGCCCGGTGCGCTATATTCCAGCTCCTCGCATTGGCCAGGCTAGAATGAGCATCCAGCCAGGACGGGTTGTGTCAGCTTTACACTCTAGACCTCCAGTACGCCTCCACAGCCTAGTACGTCCTGTGCCTGCTCCCGGCACTCGCCCTGAGGTGCGTGTCTCCAGCCCGGTACCACCAGTGCCGGCACCACGCACCAGGCCACCAGTGCGCCTCCAGGGTCCAGTACTCCCTGTTCCTGCTCCTCGCACTCGCCCTGAGGTGCGTGTCCCCAGCCCGGTACCACTAGTGCCGGCACCACGCACCAGGCCTATAGTGTGCCTCGGCAGTCCAGTACGCCCTGTTCCTCCTCCCGGGCACTCGCCCTGAGGTGCGTGTCCTCGGCCCAGTACCACCAGTGCCGGCACCACGCACCAGGCCTACAGGCCTACAGTGCGCCTCGCCAGTCCAGAGCGTCCGGCAACCGTACCCAGCCCAGAGCGTCCGGCTACAGTACCCAGCCCAGAGCGTCCGGCTACATTACCCAGCCCAGAGCGTCCGGGGTCCGCTGCGAGGGTCCCCGCTCCAGAGGCGCCACCTAAGTGGGCCGAGACTGAGGTAGAGTGGGGTCCACGTCCTGCACCCGAACTGCCGCCGTGAAAAAGGCCCACCCGGACCCTCCCCTTTAGATTAGGTTTTGCAGCCGGAGTCCGCACCTTTGTGGGGGGGCACTGTCACGCCCTGACCTGAGTATTCTTTGTTTTCTTTATTGTTTTGGTTAGGTTAGGGTGTGACATGGGTGATGTATGTGTTTTTGTACTGTCTAGGGGTTTTGTAGGTTTATGGGGTTGTTTATCATCTAGGTGTTTATATATGTCTATGGTTGCCTAAATTGGTTCTCAATTAGAGGCAGGTGTTTATCGTTGTCTATGATTGGGAACCATATTTAGGCAGCCATCGTCTTTGGGAATTTCGTGGGTTATTGTCTATGTTATGTTGTATGTTTTCACAGAGTATTGATAGCGGTCACGTTCATCTTATTATTTTGTATAGTTTGTTCAGTGTACTTCGTGTTTTTCGTCATCCATTAAAATATGCATTCACACCACGCTGCGCTTTGGTCTCCTCACTACGACGATCATGGCATTATGGATAATCATGAATTAATCGTGAATATTGATGAGTGAGAAAGTTATAGAGGCACAAGGCCCTAAAAATGATAATGTCGTGAAAATTATTACACAGGGACACTCGAAGTCAATCTTAAATGAATCATTGTTTGTTGTCAGCGAGCTGGAGAGGTTCCAACCAACTCAATGCACCATTGTACACATGTCAATCAGGAGCTCTGCCAAGGCAGACCCAGCTGTTGTCTTATGTATACACAGTATAGCCATAAGTTATATTTGCATGATATAGCATAATTAATTAATCATTACTGTTTTGTTTAATCCTTGTGACAGACCAATACTGGTTTATAACATGTGACAGATCAATACCTCACAATGCTTCTTTCTTGCTAAGCTGACACCTTGAAATTGAGATATCGTTTGTTTGTTCTCAAAACAAGATCTGGGGGGGTACTGCCAAATTGCAGCTACTGATAGTGAGGATTTGTATAGTCAGCCACTTTCATGAACACAGAACTTGATTATTTAGAACAACACATGAATAGAACAGATGAGTGATAAGATTATCACAGGCATTAAAATTCCCATTACACTAACCTCCCCTTTTATTGGTAATAGTGAGAGGTTAGCATGTTTTGTTGTAGCCTCTGTAACCTTTTCGCTCATCATGATTCATTCATGATTTGATTAGATTTTTTATCATGGCATTATCAGCTTTAATTTAGAAGTGTTCAGAAACATCTTATCTACTCACTGAAAAAGAAAATGACTCCAGTCATCATTCACCATTCAGTTCTTATTGGGAAACATTTCACCCAAAACAACCCTAACAAACTGCAAATGCATCCAACGGGTTTGTAGAGTTAACAAGCTTGATGTAGTCATTGCGTGCTAGGAATAAGAGAACCAAATACAATACTTTTGACTACTTTAAAACACTAAGTGAATTTGTCAAAATACTTATTAATTCATAAAATGCTTTTCATTTCCAAACAGTAAAACAGATATCTATGAAAATACCTCAAATAAGGTGACATTCTGCACTGCGCCTCACATGAAACATTTTTATTTCAAAACCAAAATCATGGAGTATAGAACAAATGTTCTAACTTTTGCTTCACTGTCTAAATTCACATGAAGGCGAATGTATATCCTTGAGATTCTTGGTCTGAGACTGATGGAAATGTACAGTCAGTTGTTTGACTTACTGGACAAAGGAGCTAGAATGATGAAGTGAGTCAGGAATGGACAGGAGAAACTGGATGATGTACATGCCTTCTAATCCAGATAAAGTCACTCACACACCTGTTTTCTCTTTCATTAAGGCAACTATAACCGTGACCCTCCTTTGAAATGTGTCTCTGACTGAGGAGTGGCCAGCTGAACTGGTGTGTGGGGTGTATCTGTAGGGTACAGGGTGGAGGCCTCGGCAGGCTGAATGATACCTCTCATAGCATAGAATTAGGAATTACAATACAAATATAGAATACTAATTTAATAGGATCTGTGTGTCATGGTGGGTCTATCTGACTGGTCCAGCAGACTCACCTGCAGGGACTTACTGGGACACCCTGTCACCTGGTCAACTCCATTGCCCCACTCCCACTGCTTTGAGCTGTAGAATAGAGCAGGTTTAGCCCCGTCAGTGGGGGGCTGTATCCGTAAGGCAGATATACACACTCTTACACTCTCTCACACACACACACACCCTGAAAGGAATAAAGTCTATTCTCTATTTAAGCTTCTCCTCAGATTTAGCAACCGCTTTTGCAAAAAAAAACAATGACTCAGTACTTTGTGTAGATTAAAAGAACTTCACCAGCAGGACCACCGGGCAGGTAGTACTGTCATGTTCTCCTGAGGTGTGTTTGAGGACAGACATGTGAGGAGGTTTCCTCAGCACTGTCAGCAGCCAATAGTTCATTTTGCTTGTTGACTTGCTCTGTGCAGTTCTCAGGAGGTGAGAACCATTAGTAAACCTTGTCATACGGTTAAACAACTTTACACTATGGACTGTCAGTTTATTCGCCTAGTGTCTAAATGTCAGTAGGTAAGGTAGATAGTTATTATGTCTCCTTTGTCCATCAATTAATCATCTTTACATTTCCCACCCACTCATTACATAATGACTTTACTAAACCTTCTCTTAATTGTGTCACTGAGTTGGGGTCAGGGTGGGGTTCAAGTAGGGGTCAGGGGAACAGCAGGTGCTGTTCAAGGTTAAAGTCATGGTTCTCTTTCTTCAGAGGAAGATCACTAAACTGATTGTATTGTCCTACTGCCCCTGTCTTGGCCACATCCTCTGCTCATGACAGATTTCTCCCAGCTCAGCAGTATTGTTGTTGGAGCGTCCTCTCCTATAGAGCCCCTCCTTCTGCGCTGAGATCAGGCTTTTCGCAGGTGGGGGAAGGATGAGGGAGTGAGGCTGGAATCACTTCACTCAAACGCATGTCCACTCCAGGCAGAATGTGTGTGTGTGTGTCAGGGCAGCCTGTGGAAGGCCTGCCTGCATGCTGCAGTGGTCATGGCCCTAAATAAAGCTGCTGTGAGGGTTGGGGGTCTGTCAGCGAGGGCTGTGCACTGCAGACCCTGCTTCATGAATAAGCATCTCTGTCAGGCTGAGTAACAGGGATCCTTATTCAAGAGAGCCATGGCTCTCTGCTCTCTGCTACAGCCTAATCCCTCTCAGTCCATTGCAGCCTGCCGGAATGTGTGGGTGTGTCCATCCTTCCAATATGTAAATCGACCCGGTCCACTAGCGGTAACCGCAGCACTGCGAACCTTGGCAAGTTCACTGCTTCTGTATAGATCGGTTTCTGCCATTTCAGCCCCTATGAGTGTTTTTATCTGTGTATGTGTGTTTTTCATCAGTTGAGCACCTGTCTGACGGCACTAATAAAGACAGGAGGAGGCAGAGGTGTGGCGAGCTGCTGAGGTGTGGCGAGCCCTGCTGCGACAAAGCCACACAGGTACATCAATACAGCAGATACAGTATCTATACCTACACAGGTACTAGAACCAAATGGAAACGCACATTTGTTGAGCATTCACACACAAATTTGTTGAACAGTCATAAGAAGAAAAACATTGGTATGTCCTCTTACAAAATGTAATCGACTGTAGTTGACATGTGAGTGGAGATGTGTGTCTTGGTGAACAGCACCGTGTTTACATGTGGAATACTGGAGCCAGCTGGAATGGAGAGACAAAGAAGAGTGGATCTGTGATGTCCTTCTCCCTTACTTTGAACACCAGTCTGAGAACCCCAGCATCGTTGATCCCAGAATACCTATCTCCGTGTTTATCTCACTCACACAGCCTTTAATCCACACACCACACTTTACCACATGTACTAGTGTACTACAGTACACCTCCCTGAATTCTGTTATTGTGTCATGTTCAGTTATAAATATGGAGTTACTGCCAAGACAGGATACTTTTTGTTGTATTGAAATAATGATTGACCTCGGATGTATTACCGTGTGTGTACTGCACTCTGTGACCCTGAACTGGAGCAGGTACTGTACATCTGATGCAGTAGTTTGCTGCAACACTAATTGATTTCAGTGCAATTTGGCCTTCCTGGTTCTACACTCCGTAGGCGCGTCTGTTGGATGTGGTAGGTAGATAGGTATGTCACCTTGGTGCCAGAGCCACTGTGACTCACATTGGTGATTTCCTCTGCCCGGCCCCACAAACTTGGTTGTTTAAAAGAGTCCGCAGCCTACCTTTGGAGAGGCCATGGTAATACACAACTGATGATTAATGGCCAGGGATTTTCCACATTGTGTGATGAGACTGGCCACTGTTAATAAGTTGCGTGGGAAAGTGTAGACATCGAACATTTAAGCCCTTTGGGTCCTGCCATAGAGTTACATTAGAAGTGCCCTTCCAAGAAGGCTCAAGGTCATTGGCCACAGATAAAATTACGTCAAATCACATTATATGTACAGTAGCTTTGATTGGACTGATCATGTCATCATCTTACTTTCAAAATCTTAGATAGCAGTCATCGTCATGAATCAAGTCGACAGTCTCCTGGCAAATTCTTTTTAATCCTTGTCATATGGAGAGAAATAATGAAGCGAAATTATAGATAAAATGTATCGGTGCACATCTTCCATTGGACATAAACGTTCTACAACAAGTTGGAAATCACAAATTCAGCAATGAATGGTTTGGAAGGAATCAGTGGCTAACGGCAAGCATTGCAAAGCAATCACTAGCCTGCTATTCAGTGGAGTGGATGTGTTTTTTTTCTGAGTTCCCACCAAAAATCCAGAGAATGCCAGACTTTGATGACAAAGTTTGATGACAAAATTTGCCCACAAAGGACCGCCTTTTTGCCCACAACAGGACCTTCCTGTTTAATTTGAGTCCAAAAATGTCTTGTGACGTTAGGCTGCTGCATAAATGGTGTAAAATGCAAGGGAGATATGTATACTGTAGCTAAGAACATAATACTAAGTGTATGTTGTTTAGTAAGCTGTTAGTAGCCCATGTGCCTCACCCTAATAATTTGGTCTATTTTCACCAATGCGGTATTGTAAACACATCGTTTGTGTGTGCTTGTTTGCAGACTTTTTTTTGTATGGCTTTGACAGTGCTATTGAAAGAAGTGGTGGCACTTGGCTTGCATGTGCAAATTCAGCACACACAACATTCTGTAATAGAATTGTGTTATTTGACATGTCAAATTAAAAGCATATTTAATGCGTCAAACAGTGTTAATTGACGTGTATATTTTTTGACACACAAAGACCCAAATGGGGTTCGATGTGCCTCACCCTAATAATTTGGTATATTTTCACCTCTTAATTTCACCTACTGTTCTAACTTGGTGGTGCACATGTAGCCTATAACCTGTTTTAGAGAAATGTTATCATTGAATATGTAAGAGCTTTCATTATCTGCTTATATGCCCCCTTTATTTATCATACGGTTCTGACTTGGTGTACAGGGAGCACACTGTAAGAACGTGCCCATGTTCTGAATTCTGTTGCTGCACATTTTGAAAGTGCTGAACAAATAGTTATATTGACTACGTCCGTTGTCACTAGCTCATTAATGTCTTAATCAAAATTACGGATTGCCTCTTATCCGCTTGTCGTCCCCTTATGCCATAGTTTGTACATCTCAATTCTCAGTAGAATCCACATTTGTTTATTAAGCAAGTCAGCCATATCAGCTATGTTTTTTGTAAAAGCAGTAAATGAGGCTGAATGAACTGTTTCGCTGCCAGACAAGGCTCCGCTGATTGCCAGGTGTAGAAGTAGTAAGGTATTTGTATTTATTTTATTTTATTTAACCTTTATTTAACTAGGCAAGTCAGTTAAGAACACATTCTTATTTACAATGACGACTGCTGTTGGGACTCTGCTGTTGGGACAGCTTTATGTAGGCCCCGCTTGTCACCGTTATAGTGCAATTAATGTATTGTTTAGTCTTGTGTAGTGGGTTTCCTGGCATGCCCCCCCCCCCCCCCTCTGAAAACGATATAGGTTAGTAGAGGAACCCTATCTGTGGAGGAAGGAGGGAATGTCCATATTGTCATCTCTGTGCTCTACTCAGTGCTCTACACTGGCCAGCCTACTGAAACACAAGTAGTGTGAACTGAAAACAACACTAACGGTGTTCAACAATCTGTTCAGAGCCTGTTCTTTGAAACAATTGGTTCATTAATCTTGTTAGTGTCACGTTGCTCCACAGTGTGATTACAGGCTGCTAGGAGATTCTCACCAAGAACAGGAAGGAGACCTGGTAAAAACTTCCTGTTTGGACTTGTACTTGCCCTGTAACAATCATGTTATCTGGGGAAATTCCATGTTCAACTTGGATAACATGCTCTGTCCAAACAGATAGTAAAAGAGCAGAATACAAAGAACAGCTAACTGTTGTGGCTGTCTAGGACCTGGACTGGACACAGATGTGTTGCTAAGGGTCAATACAGTCTGGACCGAGGGCCAGTTAACTTTCACCCTATTGATTTATAGATTGGTCATCGATTGGGATTGGTTTTAGCAACCCCAGTTGGTTTTCTTCAAACAATGTCATGGTCATTCAAGAATGGGTCCTTGCAGTGTAACCTATAGGTGGAAGAACGTTTACACTAACCTTCTAATCTGCAATTGCTTTTTTCAACACAACGTTTCCCATTGTTACAGCCCCAGTGCAGTCATAAGGTTTGAGGTTTCTGAGTTTTATTTACATTTCTACACTGAGGTTGGAATAATACTGTGAACTGAATTATGATGAGGCCCTTTTAGTGTAAGAGCTGTTTGAAAAGACCACCTGAAACTTCTGCCTGTTTTGGTGGGATGGAGTTTTGGCCTGCCTTGTGACATCCCCAGGTGGTAAATTTCTTAGGATGTGTTCATAAATTCACTCTGGAGTGCCAGAGTGCGCACAAAGTGTGCTCTGGGCGTTCGTACATTCAGAACGTTGTCAGATTGTCCATTGGTAAAGTGTTTCACTCTCGGAGAGTTCAGAGAGCACACAATGGATGCTCTGGCAGATGAGTAGGGTTGATCTGCTAGCTACTTCCAGATACACTGCAAAACTCACACTGGCAGAGGTGGTTAGGCTGTTTTCATAGTATCTAGACTAGAGTGTTGGTGACTAACTGTGCTGCTGGAAATAATGTTAAAAAAAATTGCCAACGTTTATGGACACCAGTCATATTGAACGGGTGTTGCGCGTTTGTAAATGTATCAATCATTCTGTGCTCTGGCACACTCAGACGAGAGTGCTCTGAAATCAGAGTAGATACCAAGACTGAATTTATGAACGCTCCCTTAATAGACTTTTAAGAGTTTCAAAGCTCTCTGCCAATAACAACTAGTTCAGGTTTCACCTCCCCACTCAGACCCCTCCCAGAGAGTCTTGGCAAAATTCTTTCTTGAAAAATTGCTCTTTGCTAACAAACATTTTTTTTGTCTTTTTGACCATTTTAATTGACAACAATCACATTAAGGTACTTAATTGTTACCCAGAAATGATTTGATTTATTTTTTATTTTTAAACGGCTGTATTGGACCTTTTTAAGTTTCTCAGACTTTTCTCAAGATCCTGTCATTTTGTTCATTGCTGTAGCTGTGTGCAGCTGCTGTGATGGTAATGGCACACAGAGTCCATGTGAAATGTCAGGTAGGTAGACCAGACATGACATCAAACCTGGTGTTAGAGGAGAAACGGCTGTTGGCTGAAGACCTGTGTCTTCCTTCTGCTCCCAGGAGCAGTGGTCACCTACCTACACCACTCATTATGGTTCTATGAGATTACTCCTGTTCAGTTTTGCATACATCCCTCTAATATGTCTCTCTCGTGCCTTTCTCTCTCTCCTTATTTGTCTCTCTTTCCCCTATCGTTCTCCCTTGTTTCTCTTCTGTCTTTCCCAGGTCCTGAGGGATGTTCAGCTGGACCTGTACCGGGCCTTGAAGTGGGTGGTGCGGTCAGACACTGTCACAGTTCTCCATGCTCAGCTGGCTCTGGAGGAATTCGATGATGTCATGAGGAGGTTCATCTTCCCTGCGCAGAAGCTGGAAAAGAGGGTGGTTTTACAATGAGATTTCATGAACATGAACACAGCACACACATCAACCAACCAGTATTAGATCATCAAGAGGACCTTGGAAGTGTCTAGGAGTAAGGGATTGTTCAAACTGGGCACGACATTCCAGCTTTTGTTCAGCTATTATATGATAGCTGAACTGTGCATGAAACATGACTTTCTCAGCAAATTGGGCGCATCTCTTTCACCGTCTGTCTGAAGTGGTGACTGTTCACTTGGTCATTTTGTCAGTGTTTGCAGTACATGGAATTACCCCCAGACAGCCTGTGTCATACTGTCTTTGTGACCAGAGGGGAAATTAAGAGTATTTTAAAACAATGACAGATCTAGGCCTTCGGCAGAGGCACCAAACTTTCCTTCTGGAAACAATATGATGATAGTCAATTCTAAATCAAAACAAATGTCACACATGGTATTTAGTATATGTAAAGACAATATTAAATCAAGAATAGTCTGATGGGTGACAATATTAGCCTATCACTTGTGAATTATATATTATCACTTGTGAATAATGCCCAGCGTATGAAACAATGCCTTTTTTTGTGACTTTTTCAGATCATAGTTGCACACCTCATGTAGCCTAGCCCATCAGCCTAATTTGTTTTAATATGATTTGTATCACAAAAAAAGTGGCTAAATAACTATTCAAAAATTAAGAATATTAATCCGCTTTACAAGGAGTGTAGAGCCTAACTGGCATACATAAGCAGCGCGTCAGTTTCAAGTTTGGAGAGATAATTTTCACCATAAAAATGCACCTTTATAATCAAATCAAATCAAATGTATTTATTTATATAGCCCTTCGTACATCAGCTAATATCTCAAAGTGCTGTACAGAATCCCAGCCTAAAACCCCAAACAGCAAGCAATGCAGGTGTTGAAGCACGTTGGCTAGGAAAAACTCTCTAGAAAGGACAAAGCCTAGGTAGAAACCTAGAGAGGAACCAGGCTATGGGGGGTGGCCAGTCCTCTTCTGGCTGTGCCGGGTGGAGATTATAACAGAACATGGCCAAGATGTTCAAATGTTCATAAATGACCAGCATGGTCAAATAATAGGTCTGGGACAGGTAGCACGTCCGGTGAACAGGTCAGGATTCCATAGCCGCAGGCAGAACAGTTGAAACTGGAGCAGCAGCACGGCCAGGTGGACTGGGGACAGCAAGGAGTCATCATGCCAGGTTGTCCTGAGGCATGGTCCTAGGGCTCAGGTCCTCCGAGAGAGAGAAAGAAAGAGAGAATTAGAGAGAGCATACTTAAATTCACACAGGACACCGGATAAGACAGGAGAAGTACTCCAGATATAACAAACTGACCCTAGCCCCCCGAACATAAACTACTGGCGGCTGAGACAGGAGGGGTCAGGAGACACTGTGGCCCCATCCGATGATACCCCCGGACAAGTGACCCCACCCACTTTGCCAAAGCACAGCCCCCACACCACTAGAGGGATATCTTCAACCACCAACTTACCATCCTGAGACAAGGCCGAGTATATCCCACAAAGATCTCCGACACGGCGCCAACCCAGACAGGAAGATCACGTCAGTGACTCAACCCACTCAAGTGACGCACCCCTCCTAGGGACGGCATGAAAGAGCACCAGCAAGCCAGTGACTCAGCCCCTGTAATAGGGTTAGAGGCAGAGAATCCCAGTGTGCTAATGCTAATAATAACATTACATGCATAATTGCATTTGCGGTCACTTTTGATAATGGTGTTTTCCGCTAATGGAACTCATAACATGAAGAAATAGCCTAATAGTTGATCCATTTTAAGGTAACTGTTCTGATCTGTGTCAGCCACAAGTTTTTTTTGATGCTAGTGGTTGTATTAATTTGGGATCTATCGCATCCCACAACAGTCCCAGACTGTCAGTCCCAGTTCATCCAATATCTTCATTATTCACCTCGGAATTGGATAAGGACGCAAGCATTTGCGTTGTGTCGGTCTTAACTTGTACAGTCGTGGTCAAAAGTTTTGAGAATGACACAAATATGAATTTTAACATAGTCTGCTACCTCAGTTTGTATGATGGCAATTTGCATATACTCCAGAATGTTATGAAGAGTGATCAGATGAATTGCAATTAATTGCAAAGTCCCTCTTTGCTATGCAAATGAACTTAATCCCCCAAAAACATTTCCACTGCATTTCAGCCCTGCCACAAAAGGACCAGCTGACACCATGTCAACGATTCTCTCGTTAACCTCTCTTGGATCGTTCGGGACGGTAGCGTTCCACCTTGCCAACAGCCAGTGAAATTGCAGGGCGCCAAATTCAAAACAACAGAAATCTCATAATTAAAATTCCTCAACCATACAAGTATTTTACACCATTTTAAAGATACACTTCTCGCTAATCCAACCACAGTGTCTGATTTCAAAAAGGCTTTTCGGCAAAAGCAGAACATATCATTATGTTAGGTCAGCAACTAGTCACAGAAAGCATTGAGCCATTTTCCAACCAAAGAGAGGTGTCACAAAAAGCAGAAATATAGATAACATTTATCACTAACCTTTGACGATCTTCATCAGATGACACTCCCAGGACTCAATGTTACACAATACATGTATGTTTTGTTCGATCAAGTTCATATTTATATCCAAAAAGTTTACATTGGCGCCATGTTCAGAAATGCCTCCAAAACATCCGGAGAAATTGCAGAGAGCCACATCAAATAACATAAATACTCATCATAAACTTTGATGAAAGACACATGTTTTACATAGAATTAAAGATAATCTTGTTCTTAATGCAACCGCTGTGTCAGATTTCAAAAAAGCTTTACGGCAAAAGCACAATATTCAATAATCTGAGAACAGCGTTCAGCCACAAAAGCAAGCCATACAGTTACCCGCCAAATTGTGGAGTCAACAAAAGTCATAAATAGCATACATCTTACCTTTGCTGATCTTCATCAGAATGCACTCCCAGGACTCCCACTTCCACAAGAAATGTTTGTTTTGTTCGATTACGTCCATATTTATGTCCAAATACCTCCGTTTTGTTTGTGCGTTTAGTACACTATTCCAAAGGCACAATGCACGAGCGCAAAATCCAGACGAAAAGTCAAAAGAGTTCCATTACAGTTTGGAGAAACATGTCAAACGATGTTTACAATCAATCCTTAGGGTCTTTTTATAATAAATCTTCAATAATATTCCAATCGGACAATAGCGTATTCATTACAGAGGAAAAAGAAAGAACGGCGCGCCCGCGTGACTGCGCAGTAAACAACCGATTGGCCTCAGCCTAGTCCACTTGTTGAAACAGCTCTTATTCGACACCCTTCCACAATAGAAGCCTCAAACACCTTTCTAAAGACTGTTGACATCTGCTGGAAGCCTTGGGAAGTGCAATCTGGCCCCATAGACTCAGCATATTGGACAGGCAATCACTTAAATGAAACTACAAACCTCTTCCCACTTCCTGGTTGGATTTGTCTCAGGTTTTCGCCTGCCATATGAGTTATGTTATACTCACAGACATCATTCAAACAGTTTTAGAAACTTCAGAGTGTTTACTATCCAATACTACAAATACTATGCATATATTAGCATCTGGGACAGAGTAGCAGGCAGTTTACTCTGGGCACCTTATTCATCCAAGCTACTCAATACTGCCCCCCTGTCACCAAGAAGTTAACGCAGGTGTGAGTATTGACGAGAACAAGGCTGGAGATCACTCTGGCATGCTGATTGAGTTCGAATAACAGACTGGAAGCTTCAAAGGAGGGTGGTGCTTGGAATCATTGTTCTTCCTCTGTCAACCATGGTTACCTGCAAGGAAACATGTGCCGCCATCATTGCTTTGCAATGAAAATCATTGCTTTGCAATGAAAATCATTGCTTTTCACAGCCAAGGATATTGCTGCCAATAAGATTGCACCTAAATCAACCATTTATCAGATCATCAATAACTTCAAGGAGAGCGGTTCAATTGTTGTGAAGAAGTCTTCAGGGCACCCAAGAAAGTCCAGCAAGCTCCAGGACCTTCTCCTAAAGTTGATTCAGCTGCGGGATCAGGGCACCACCAGTACAGAGCTTGCTCAGGAATGGCAGCAGGCAGGTGTGAGTGCATATGCACGCACAGTGAGGCGAATACTTTTGGAGGATGGCCTGGTGTCAAGAAGGGCAGCAAAGAAGCCACTTCTCTCCAGTAAAAACATCAGGGACAGACTGATATTCTGCAAAAGGTACAGGGATTGGATTCTGAGGACTGGGGTAAAGTCCTTTTCTCTGATGAATCCCCTTTCCGATTGTTTGGGGCATCCAGAAAAAAAAAGAATTCCGGAGAAGACAAGGTGAACGCTACCATCAGTTCTGTGTCATGCCAACAGTAAAGCATCCTGAGACCATTCATGTGTGGGGTTGCTTCTCAGCCAAGGGAGTGGGCTCACTCACAATTTTTCCTAAGAACACAGCCATGAATAAAGAATGGTACCAACACATCCTCCGAGAGCAACTTCTCCCAACCATCCAGGAACAGTTTGGTGACGAACAATGCCTTTTCCAGCGTGATGGAGCACCTTTCCATAAGGCAAAGGTGATAACTAATCCCATTGGGAACTTGTGGCCAATCCCCAAAAGGCGGGTGGACAAACAAAAACCCACAAATTCTGACAAACTCCAAGCATTGATTATGCAAGAATGGGCTGCCATCAGTCAGGATGTGGCCCAGAAGTTAATTGACAGCATGCCAGGGTGGATTGCAGAGGTTTTTAAAAAGAAAGGTCAACACTGCAAATATTGACTCTTTGCGTCAACTTCATGTAATTGTCAATAAAGGCCTTTGACACTTATGAAATGCTTGTAATTATACTTCATTATTCCATAGTAACATCTGACAAAAATATCTAAAGACACTGAAGCAGTAGACTTTGTGAAAATTTACATTTGTGTCATTCTCAAAACTTTTGGCCATGACTGTAGCCTGTGAGAAAGACCCGATTACGTGACAGAGAGTGATGTGAGTGAGAGACTCTTGTGCAGCAGACTCAGGGAGATGTAGCACAATGCAGCACTCCAGGCCGCAAAAGGCATGTCTTTTTTCTGGGTGCATTATGGCCACAAAGGGTTATGCCGCCATGAAATTTGAGGGATTATCAAGTGCTTGTCAAATTGTGAATGAGAGACTATTGGAGTATGTACAGCATGCTCAAAAAACAAAGCAGAGCTCATGTCTTTCAAGCGCCTTTCTTCAAATCATCATTAGAGTCTCATCATGCAGCCTTACAAAGCATTAAAAAATCCAACCATATATACCGACGTTTGTAGATGTCACGCCCTGACCTTAGAGAGACTTTTTATTTCTCTATTTGGTTAGGTCAGGGTGTGATTTGGGTGGGCATTCTAGTTTGTCTATTTCTTTGTTGGCCGGGAATGGTTTCCAGTCAGAGGCAGCTGTCTATCATTGTCTCTGATTGGGGATCATACTTAGGCAGCTCTTTTTCCCACCTTCAGTTGTGGGATCTTGTTTGTGTGTAGTTGCTTTCTGCACTGCATATAGCTTTATGTTTGTTTTGCATTTTGTTTTTTGGTGTCATTTAAAATAAAAGTATAATGTACGCCTACTACGCTGCACCTTGGTCTCCTTCTAACAATGGAGATAACAGTAGAACAACTAAAGTTACATTTATAACTGTCAATTTAGCATATTGGTGTACCTATTTCTTTGTTAACTGCTCAACACAAAATAGTTGCATGTGCGTACTCTCTCAAATAGTTTGGAGAAAATATTAATATTTTATTTGGCTTTGTAGGCGAAATTAAGAGGTGTAATAGACCAAATTATTAGGGTGAGGCACATGGGCTACTGACATCTTACTAGACAACATACACTTAGTATTACTTTCTTAGCTACAGTATACATATCTCCCTGGCATATTACATCATTTATGAAGCAGCATACAATACATTTTTGGACTCACATTGTTGTGCTAGGGTCACTTGAACAGGAAGGTGGCGCAGCGGTCCTCCGAGTTAACAGTTGTTTTGACAGCATGACCAATGTTGAATGTTTATCACTTTAAACTTGGAAAAGAGCCCCTTAATCCCAGATTTGGAATCACACAGCCATTGTTACTGATTTCTTCCAAACCACTCGTTTAATTTGCGATTTCCAACTTGTTGTGTTATGGACGATGAGCACCAATACGTTTTATCTATAATTTCTCTTCATTATTTCTATTCATATGACAAGGATTAAAAAGGATTTGCCAGTAGATTGTCGACTTGATTCATGACAATGACTGCTAGCTAATATTTTGAAAGTAAGATGATGACATGATCAGTCCAATCAAAGCTACTGTACATATAACGTGATTTGATGTAATTTTATCTGTGGCCAATGACCTTGAGCCTTCTTGGAAGGCCACTTCTATGGCAGCAGCCGAAGGGATAGAATTTTCAAGGTCTGCTCTTACACTTTGCAATGACATAAAATTCCTATGAGTGACAGAACAGTGAGCTAGTCACGATGCAACACTCCGTATTTCCACCACAGAAAGCACTGAGCTAGGCTGAAACACCTGCATTTTGGAGCTGCCTTACTCAAGAAAACAAAAAAGAGACCATGTTTGTATGTGGCTTTATTAACTCAATGATATATATTATTTTTTACATTGTTTACAAATTGATATGTGACACGCATTTATGCCAAAATAACATGCAAAACAGGCAAGCCCCCCCAAAAAATATATATAAATTTTCTTGTTATTGTTTTTTGCTAAAAATGTGGGGCTCAATGAGGGCTCTGCCCCACCTGCCCTGAATGACGGGTCAACACTGGCCATTTGGCATAGCCATATCAGGACCTAACATAAGGACAACTCGGAGTATCAGAGTATTTTATTATTTTCTTCTGAAATAGACAACGTTTTCTTCATATCATGATTCTTTAGACCTATATAAAATAAATAATGGATTTATTGTGAAGATGTAGAGGCTATATTACATGGATTTATTAGACTTTTTAAAATGGCTTGTAGGCTATGTATGGAAACCAGGTGATGCTAAATGTGTTAATGTTAAGTAATTACAGTGAAACCGACAGTTATTTGCTTGACAATCACCGGCTGACAAAATTTTGTGACCGCCGCAGCCCTAGTCCCAGCTGAAAATAGCTCTGAAGCAGGGAGTCAGAGCCACAAGGGACTAACCATGAATTCACCAGCACAGCACTTTTAGCTTCCAGAAACTATCGCATAGGGAAGTAAAGTCACAATGTACTAACACATTCATGATCATACTCAATGTCAGTTATTGTTGAACAATTTGCTAGTCATGCAATGCTTGCAGTTGTAAGTTCATTAAATTGAGGACTAAACAGCAAATACTTTTGATATTGGCATGCCATGGAAATTAATGTTTTTTATCTTTCATGTATACACTTACAGTCATATTGTCATGAAGAATTTCAGCAAAGGGCAACGTTGATCAAAATCAGTTTTAGAAACCATAAAAATATACCTTATGGAACTGCGGGGATTGTGAAGAAAAAAAACACAGGCACAGACACACATGCACATAAGACATAAACTCTACACACACGTACACGTGTTGTATTGTAAATATGTGATAGTGGAGTAGTGGCCTAAGGGAACAAACTAAATGTTTTGGGTAAAGTGTAATGAAATGTATTGTCATGTAATATTTGAAATGGTACAGTTGGAAATGTACATACACCTGAGCCAAATACATTTAAACTCAGTTTATCACAATTCCTGACATTTAATCCTAGTAAAAAAATCCCTGTTTTAAGTCAGTTAGGATCACCACTTTATTTTAAGAATGTGAAATGTCAGAATAATAGTAGAGACAATTATTTCTTTCAGCTTTTTTTTCTTTCATCACATTCCCAGTGGGTTAGAAGTTAACATACACTCAATTAGTATTTGGTAGCATTGCCTTTAAATTGTTTAACTTGGGTCAAACGTTTTTGGTAGCCTTCCACAAGCTTCCCACAATAAGTTGGGTGAATTTTGGCCCATTCCTCCTGACAGAGTTGGTGTAACGGAGTCAGGTTTGAAGGCCTCCTTGCTTGCACACACTTTTTCAGTTCTGCCCACAAATGTTCTATGGGATTGAGGTCAGGGCTTTGTGATGGCCACTACAATACCTTGGCTTTGTGATGGCCACTACAATACCTTGACTTTGTTGACCTTAAGCCATTTTGCCACAACTTTGGAAGTATGCTTGGGGTCATTGTCCATTTGGAAGACCCATTTTCGACCAAGCTTTAACTTCCTGACTGATGTCTTAAGATGGTGCTTCAACATATCCACATAATTTATTGCCTCATGAAGCCATCTATTTTGTGAAGTGCACCAGTCCCTCCTGCAGCAAAGCACCCCCACAACATGATGCTGCCACCCCCGTGCTTCACGGTTGGGATGGTGTTCTTCGGCTTGCAAGCCTCCCCCATTTTCCTTCAAACATAACGATGGTAATTATGTCCAAACAGTTCTATTTTTGTTTCATCAGACCACAGGACATTTCTCCAAAAAGTATGGTCTTTGTCCCCATGTGCAGCTGCAAACCATAATCTGGCTTTTTTATGGCGGTTTTGGAGCAGTGGCTTCTTCCTTGCTGAGCAGCCTTTCAGGTTATGTCAATATAGGACTCGTTTTACTGTGGATATAGATACATTTGTAACTCTGTCCTCCAGCATCTTCACAAGGTCCTTTGCTGTTGTTCTGGGATTGATTTGCACTTTTCGCACCAAAGTATTTTAATCTCTAGGAGACAGAACGCGTCTCCTTCCTGAGCGGTATGACGGCTGCGTGGTCCCAAGGTGTTTATATTTGGCTATTATTGTTTGTACAGACGAACGTGGTACCTTCAGGCATTTGGAAATTGCGCTCAAGGATGAACCAATTTTTTTCTGAGGTCTTGGCTGATTTCTTTTGATTTTCCCATGATGTCAAGCAAAGAGGCACTGAGTTTGAAGGTAGGCCTTGAAATACATCCACAGGTACACCTCCAATTGACTCAAATGATGTCAATTAGCCTATCTGAAGCTTCTAAAGCCATGACATAATTTCCGGGAATTTTCCAAGCTGTTTAAAGGCACAGTCAACTTACTGTATGTAAACATCTGACCCACTGGAATTGTGATACAGTGAATTATAAATTAAATAATCTGTCTGTAAACAATTGTTGGAAAAATGACTTGTGTCATGCACAAAGTAGATGTCCTAACCGACTTGCCAAAACTATAGTTTGTTAACAAGAAATTTGTGGAGTGGTTGAAAAATGAGTTTTAATGACTTCAACCTAAGTGTATGTAAACTTCCGACTTCAACTGTATATAACTGCCTTACTGTTGCTGGACTGCAGGAAGCTGCCTTAGCAGCAGCTAATGGGGATCCTTAATATATACAAATTCAAAATTGGAGAATTAGTACTATAATGAATTTGCATAACAGGGGATACAGTACCTTTATAAGAAACGTGAGGTTCAGGTGAGTTACATTAGTGAACCCAGACACAGAAATTGCGGAAATGGTGTGTGTGCCAGCCTGCCAGGAACTGTGTCTCCTCAGCTTGACTGCCAAGGACATTCTTACAGTGAGAGAGATGCTCGGACACTGTGATGCTATGCTCTGTTTCATCTTGGCTCACCACGTGACAGTTACCAACACTAACTGAAACCAACAGCCAGCAAAGTGTCATGCACAAAGTAGATGTCCTAACCGACTTGCCAAAACTATAGTTTGCTATCCATGAAATTGCTATCCATGAAATGGCTATTAATGTGTATGCTTGTGTGTGTATATTCAGTGCATTCGGAAAGTATTCAGACCCCTTCCCTTTTTCCACATTTTATTATGTTACAGCCTTATTCTAAAATTGATTAAATCCATTTTTCCCTCATCAATCTACACACAATACCCAGTAGTGACAAAGCGATAACAGGTTTCTAGAAAATACATGCTAATTTATACTTTCATAAGTATCCAGACATTTTGCTATGATGCTCAAAATTGAGCTTGGGTGCATTCTGTTTCCATTTATCATCCTTGAGACGTTTTTACAACCTGATTGGAGTCCACCTTTGATAAATTCAATTGATTGGATATGCTTTGGAAAGGTACACATCTGTCTATATAAGGTCCCACAGTTGTCAGCGCAAAAACCAAGCCATGAGGTCGAAGGAATTGTCCATAGAGCTTTGGGACAGAATTATGTTGAGGCAAATATCTGGGGAAAGGTACCAAAACATTTTTGCAGTATTGAAGATCCCCAAGAACACAGTGGCCTCCATCATTCTTGGAATCAATTTGGAACCATCAAGCGTAAAGGGTCTGAATAGTTAGTTACATGTCTGTAAATGTGATATTAGCTAACATTTCTAAAATCTGCTTTTGCTTTGTCATGATGTAATATTGTGTGTAGATTGATGAAGGGGGAAAATGATGTAATCCATTTTAGAATAAGGCTGTAATGTAACAAAATGTGGAAAAAGTGATGGGGTCTGAATATGTTACAGATGCACTGTATGTAAATATACAGTACCAGTCAAAAGTTTGGACACACATACTCATTCTAGTTATTTTTTTATTTTTACTCTTTACTACATTGTAGAATAATAGTGCAGACATCAAAAGTAGCCACCCACAGCTTTGCACACGCTTGACATTCTCTCAACAGGCTTCACTTGGAATGCTTTTCCAACAGTCTTGAAGGAGTTCCCACATATGCTGAGCACTTGTTGGCTGCTTTGCCTTCACTCTGCAGTCCAACTCATCCCAAAACCATCTCAATTGGGTTGAGGTTGGGTGATTGTGGAGGCCAGGTCATCTGATGCAGCACTCCATCACTCTCCTTCTTGGTCAAATAGCCCTTACACAGCCTGGAGGTGTGTTGGGTCATTGTCCTGTTGAAAAACAAATGATAGTCCCACTAAGCTCAAACCAGATGGGATGGTGTATTGTTGCAGAATGCTCTGATAGCCATGCTGGTTAAGTGTTTCTTGAATTCTAAATGAATCACTGACAGTGTCACCAGCATAGCACCACCACATCATCACACCTCCTCCTCCACGCTTCAAGGTGGGAACCACACATAGCGGAGATCATCCGTTCACCTACTCTGCGTCTTGGCCCAATCAAGTCTCTTCTTCTTATTGGTGTCCTTTAGTGGTGGTTTCTTTGCAGCAATTCAACCATGAAGGCCTGATTCACACAGTCTCCTCTGAACAGTTGATGTTGAGATGTGTCTGTTACTGTGTTATTTCATAGTTTTGATGTCTACATTATTATTCTACAATATAGAAAATAGTAAAAATAAAGAAATGCCCTCGAATTAGTAGGTGTGTCCAAACCTTTGAGTGGTACTGTTTATAAATATATAAATTATGTGTGTGTGTTATATGGTAATTGGTAACTTGTTGTTCAGTGTATGACTTGAGTAGTGTATTTGATTACAGCATGTATTGGTTGTGTGTCAGAGCTTGCTGCAGTTTCTTTCTTTCCCTCACTCTACCAGCCTGTGTTGGACCTGAAGGCTGTCGGCAGCACCGGGAGAGGAGGGGTGGGTAAGTAAATAAGCCCATAAAGGATGCTTTGAGCCAGGCAGTGTGGAGGAGAGAAGAGGGGGTCTGTCTGAACAGTCCTGAGTCTTGTTGGAAGCTGGCTGCGCTGCAGTGAGCTGGGACAGGGAGGGGGAGAGGACAGGAGAGGAGGGTGAGCTAGTGAGAGGGTAGAGGGCTCTTGAAGAGGAAAAGCAACGTCAGTCTGGGCAGCTATGCACCGAGCCAGGACAGTGTGACAGAGGAGAGGGGAGCAGGGATTTGGGCTGTGCTGCAGAGGGATGCAGAGAGGAGCTGCCACTGCAGTAGGAGAGAGAGACTGAGACAGAGAGGGGGACTGAAGGACAAGCACCAGCCAGGAGGCTACAGAGATCCATTCTTAGACATCCAACCTCTACCACATCGTGGCCTGGCTGCTTGCCCATGGGAGAGACCTGTGAGCAGGCATGGACTCCAGACCAGATGGGCAAGATTCTGCCAGGACCAGGGATGGGATCAGATCATCTGCTATCCTCCTGTACATTTCTCCCTGCCTAACACCCTCAACTGCTGGCTGAGATACTGGGATCTGAGGGCCTTCATGCCCCAGGACAGTCCGGGTAGATAGAGGAGAGGGAGAGGAGGTGGGTCAGGGGAGACACAGGATAAGGAGGAGGTGGTAGCTGTAGTTTTTTGATGAGGGTCTCCTAAATTAAGTGAGTTGGAATAAAGATGTAGTGTGAGTGGGAAGCAGAACAAGGAGTGAGCTGTGCTGCAGAGTGTGGTGGAGTGGAGTGGGGCAGACCGGGAGCTGGGTGGACTGACGGACACACTGCCTGAGCTGCAAGGGTAACTCCAGAGGGGAGACGGAGCCCGGGTTGTACTCTGGGTCAGGAAGGTACGGGACAATATATACTGTGTTTTATATGTGTATGTGTGCGAGAGAACATAAAATCATTCTAAAGGATGTCTTGTGTGTAGTGTTATGTGGAGCAAATTCGTTTCCTCTCTGTGCCAATGGCCAAAACAGGATATTGGTAGTAACATTTGGCTAAAACAAACCTTCTCAGAATATATTCATGGTTATTATATGTGAGTAGTAGAAATAGAGGGAGTATGTGGTGGGGTGAGAGTAAATGACATTCTGTTCATGGATAGATGAATGTGTCTATGTGAGTGTTGTGTGTCGGCTTGTGTCAGGTTAGTACGTTAAGTGTGTGGTATAGGCTTCTGTATTTCATGGCAGAGCACAGTGGTTGGTTCCCTGAGGCTGGTGCAATGTTAGAAAGACTTCACCGACAGGAACTAACGCCTCAGAATTCCATTTGAAGACGTGACCTGTGCAAGGAAAACGTTGCCTGTTTGAAGTTCCATTGGATCACTGGTTGACTCCAAATTTGAAGGCCCTGTTGGGTTTTGTCAGCAGACTAAAACAGGCCTTAAGGGAAGTGGTGCTACTCTAGCTGCTCATACATTCTATTTGACTAACAGTCAGAGTGTACAGTTACCAGCAACCTCAGAGTGCCAGAGAAGGGCTTTAGCTCTGCAACCACACGCCTCTTTGTATTGGGGAATGATGTTTTTCATGATACGAGCTAGGCCCCTTTGTTCCAGTGAAGATACGTTTTTTTATTTTACCCCTTTTTTCTCCCTAATTTCGTGATATCTAATTGGTAGTTACAGTCTTGTCCTATCGCTGCAACTCCCGTACGGACTCGGGAGAGGTGAAGGTCGAGACCCGTGCATCCTCTGAAACACAACCTCGCCAAGCCGCACTGCTTCTTGACACAAAGCTCGCTTAACCTGGACCCAGCCGCACCAATGTGTCAGAGGATACAACGTACAACTGGCGACCGTGTCAGCGTGCATGCACCCGGTCCGGAGGAGTTGCTAGAGCGCCATGGGAAAAGGACAACCCGGCCGGCCAAATCCTCACGTTGCCTCATTGTGCGCTTCCTCATTTGTCTCCCAGTCGCGGCCGGCTGCGACACAGCCTGGGATTGAACCAGGATTTGTTGTGACGCAGCTAGCACCGAGATACAGTGCCTTAGACTGATACGCCACTCGGTAGGCCCGTGAAGAGAAAGCTTAACGCTACAACATACAATGACATTCTAGACAATTCGGAGCTTCCAACTTTGTGGCAACAGTTTGGGGAAGGCCCTTTCCTGTTTCAGCATGACAATGCCCCTGTGCACAAAGCCCACACAGAAGGTCCACACAGAAGATTTGTTGAGATGGGTGTGAAAGAACTTGACTGGTCTGTACAGAGCCCTGACCTCAACCCCATCGAACACCTTTGGGTGTTCCTAATGCTCTTGTGGCTGAATGGAAGCAAGTCCCCACAGCAATGTTCCAATATCTAGTGGAAAACCCTATCAAAAGAGTGGAGGCTGTTATAACAGCAAAGGGGGGACCAACTCCGTATTAATGCCAATGATTTTGGAATGAGATTTTCTACGAGTAGGTGTCCACATACCTTTGGTCATGTAGTATATGTTGTGAGATTGAAAGAGAGCCCTCTAGAGGGGAGTAGATGTGAATTGTTATACTGAAGATTACATAATATAATATTCTTAGTCCTGGTGACAATGTTTATATTGACATACTGTAAGCAGCTGATTCTTTTTTGCATGGGAAGCAGAAAGATCTCTGAGTTTATCATTGTAATTTGCAGACACTGTGCCCTGGCTCCAGAGCTTTGATTCACAGGCTTGGTGGAAAACTATGACTCTTTAAAGAAAGGCTGTGGAAGTTACAGTTAGATTGATAAATTATCAAGTTTAAACCCAGCCAGTAGGAGACTCCACACACTTGCCCCATCGCTCTCTCCCTTCACACGGTCATCCACGCCCCCTCCTTTCCTCTTTGGTTTCTCACCCCTCCCTTCCTCCCTCCTTCCCTTCTTCTGTAGTCACTGTAAAAGTGCCTGTCCCACAGCCAAAATGCTCATTCAGTCTGCACCAGCCTGCCATTACACCTGAGAATACAGTCCATTCAATCTGCTGGAGGGAGGCATTACACCTGAGAATACCTGCCTGGGACCCACCTGGGAATAGCTACCTGTGCCTGAGCTTGGATCTCGCCTGAAAATACCTGCCAGCCTTTCCTCTGTGAATGCTGACCTGCAGCTCGCCCGAGAGCCGCTGAATTGCAAAGCAGATTCTTAATGTGAATGGGAAATCCAAGCCAGAGAAGATACATGTACTACACCAGGATATGTATGTTTAAGTAGCAGGGACAAAGCCTTGATCATGAGATGATACCCTAATCCTCCAGGTGTGAGCCAGCTATCACCTCTACCGCCACAGTGAGTACTGGGCTTTGATCATTCACTACCATGGAGACTGACTACAGTATTGTTCAGATATAGCCTTAAGTGGTGATGAAGGGTTACAGTCTGTGTTGGTTAGTGCATTGTATAGTAGTGGAATGGTCTCTCTCTCTCTCTTTCTTTTTGGGGAGATGTTAATTAGAGGGTTTAGTGCAGAAAGGTATGGTGGTTCTAGAATTGATTTTGTGATTGTTTTGGCGATGTGACATTTCAGAGGCTGGAATTCTATGGGTTTCTGCATCAGTGATCAGTGATACTGTTCATCTTCATGATGCCTTAAAAACAGCAACAACTAACGTTACTCTTCGTTTTATTTATTTATTGTTTATTCATTGGCTGTGCAGTTCAACTTGGAAGTCCTAGTTTCTACCTGAAACATGATATTTAGTCCATAGAGTTTGACATGGAGCCCCCTCTCTATTCATTTCTAATCCTGGCTGCTAACAGCCCCCCAATGAATGTGGCTCTCTAATTAGGGTCAAACAGACCCTGTCCCTGTCTGTCTGCTTGCCTGTCATCTTCTCTATGCCCAGGGGGCATTTAGAGCATGCTGGCTGCCTCGCCCCTCATATTGCCCCCCATGGTCCATGGATCATAGACTGGCCTTCAGAGGGGAATAGTTATGTGTTGTCAGTCGACACTGAATTAATCTGCACTCATTTTCCAAAAACAATTCTAGATACAATACCATGCATGGTGGAATACATTTGGAATAATGTGATATCCTGGAAATTGAGTTTGGGTAGTGTACTACTTATTCTGGTGGAGTACCATATTTACCCTAATTACAAGTTGCTTAAATAAAATCAAATCTACATGTTATTCGTCACATACACAGTTTACAGTAGGTATAAAAGGTGCAGTGAAATGCTTATGTGCTAGCTCCCTCAATACAGTACATTAATAAATATAAATAAGCATAAAAGAGTCAAGTCAAAAATAACAAGTATTAGGAGAGGTAGTATGCATAGTAATGATGGACTTTATTTACACTGTATTTACAAATATAAAGTGGGTAGTGACTTGGTCACGCAGTAGAATAAATAATATATACACCAGGGTTGACTGTGTGTGTGTGTGTTACAAGTTCCTTAGTGTATTATTACATTGAAAGCGGGTCTCATAGAAACATGATGAGAGAATGTACTGTATGTGTGACAGTGCCAGGATGTAAATCCACTTGGTGAGTAGTTATTTACATTTCTGCCAGTGTTTTCCAAAGAAGTGTATGTTATGATATGAGGGCTGTGAATGAGGGCCGTCTTTCTCCAGCCGAACCGAGAGGGGTGCACAGGGAGGTAATTTAATCAATGAAAGGGGGGGAATTGTTCTCCAGTCTGGCCACTCCTGAGTGTCTGCCAAGCCCTGCCTCGCCTTTAATTAACGTCATTAACCTGGGAGGAGAGAGAGAGTCTGACTGAGTCTGAAGACTGCTGGAGATGCCAGACAGAAGTTACTCTAGCCAGTTGTTTCTGTCTGTCAGGAAAATGAAGGCCAACTGATGAACTAGGCATCATTTCCAGAGATTGTTTAAAGGTTGTAAATGGCTATGCTGTTTCTCCGTGTTTATTCTGCATTTTTTAGGTGAGGTCTTTCACATTCTTTCATTTGGAAAAATGTGGGTATTGCTTGAATCTTAATCTTTACTTTTCGACGTAGCCAAAAATCCCATTATTTAGTGTTATGAAAAGTGGATAGCCTAGTTAGTGTATGTTTCAGAAGAGTACTGGTCGTTAAGGGTGTGACAGAAAAGACAGGAAATTACAATTACATTTACTGAAATAAGGGAGCAAATAAACATGTCTAATATGTAAACCTGTGAACTCATCATCTGCCTGTAGTTCCTAGGAGCTTATCAGGGCAAGCCTGTGTGAGCTATCCCTGGGTGTTCTCTATCATTGTATAGACAACTATTGATGTGGGCAATATAAAATAGATTCACCACTAAACAAACCCAACCACATGTATTTATACATTCAAGGCCTGGCTAAAAATGGTATTTGATGAATTCATATAAGGCATCTCAAAGTGTATTACCTGCTTTGGATTTTCTTAAACACATGTGGTTTCTTGTCTGCCTCCATCCAAACCCAGCCTGAGCTCTGTCTGTCCTCCAACATTTCTGTCTGTCCCCATTCTGACTCCTTCCCCTCTCCTTTCCCCCCCAGATGCCCTCTCGCTGTAGGACTGTGCTGCATATCGTAACCACCACCCTGTTCGCCACAGTGGTGCTGTTTGGGATCCTGCTGGCCTATGTGACTGGCTATCAGTTCATCCACACAGAGCAGCACCACCTGTCCTTCGGCCTGTACGGAGCCATCCTGTCCCTGCATCTTTTCCTCCAGAGCCTGTTTGCCTTCCTGGAGCACAGACACATGCGCAGCCCCGCCCGGCCCCAGCACCTGCGGCGCTCTGTGGCCCTGTGCATCGCAGCCTACCAGGAGGACCCAGACTACCTGAGGAAGTGCCTCTGCAGCGTGCGCCGCATCTCCTTCCCCAGCCTGAAGGTGGTGCTGGTGGTGGACGGGAACAGACCGGAGGACCACTACATGATGGACATCTTCCAGGAGGTGATGGGTGGAGTGGACCAGGCTGGCAGCGTGGTGTGGAAGGGGAACTACCACAGTGACGGGGGTGGAGGGGTGGGCAGAGGGGGGACTGGAGCAGCGTCCCTGCATGCGCAGGAGGCTGCACGTGTGGCCAGGCTAGTGAGAGGCTGTCGCTACTCCTGTATCATGCAAGAGTGGGGAGGGAAGAGAGAGGTGATGTACACAGCCTTCAAAGCCCTGGGAGACTCTGTGGACTATATCCAGGTAAGTCTCTTTGTGTTTAAATTTTGAATCTCTCAACGGGTCCTCTGTTCTGCTTGATATAAATAGGTAACCTCAACTCCTTGTGACTGAGTCTCCACAGACTTTGGCACAAGGCCCTGTATCGATGCTCTTCCATTACAGAGCAATATCTCAAAGTTGCGAACACACACACGCGCGCGCGTGCGCGCACACACACACATACGCACACAGAGGTAATCCCATTACTCAAAGGCCAGTCACGAGCAGCATTTCCCCCCCTCCCAAGTGAGTACTCTTTTATACACTCTCAAGTGTTGCATATTATAGCAACTGATTGAAATGTCTGCATTTCTCCTGGGCTTGCATACTGTATACATAGAGCAATAATACAGTATATTACTGCATTGCCAGGGTCAAAGTTCAGTTGTTCAGCTGGATCTCTTCTGTATACTTCTTGAACACCTGTGTGCTGTCAGAAGTCTCTAATTTCTTTCAGCTAACTTGAGTGGCACCTGATGAAACACAGGGGACCTGAATCACCTGCTGTGTCCCTAAGCCTTCATTCTTGGGTCTTTTGCAATCATTTATAAACACTTAACCACTCATTTATTAATGTAGACCACATCAGTGTGTATTGCACACATATCATCCCTACAGCAATCGTAGTAAGATCAATAGCTGATTGTGTGATGGGATAAGCAAATTAGATTAATCCACTGTCAAAGCCAATCCCATTACCACCAACTTGGCTCCATGTCAGTTATATTATAAGGATGGAAATAATACACCTGTGTATGTGTGGCTTTGCAGGTGTGTGATTCAGACACAGTTCTGGATCCAGCGTGCACCATAGAGATGCTGAAGATTCTAGAAGAGGATGCAAAGGTGGGCGGAGTAGGTGGAGATGTTCAGGTGAGAGACTTCTTTCTCTAAGAAGACCCTTCACATTGTTGTTATTGTCATCATTTCTAAATGTATTTACTAGTTCTACTGAATCACCAGTAACAGTTTCTCCTCACTTGTCTCTGTTTCCCTTCAGATCCTGAATAAGTATGACTCGTGGATCTCCTTCCTGAGCAGTGTTCGTTACTGGATGGCCTTCAACGTGGAGCGGGCCTGCCAGTCCTACTTTGGCTGTGTGCAGTGTATCAGTGGCCCCCTGGGCATGTACCGCAACTCCCTGCTGCAGCAGTTCCTAGAGCCCTGGTATCACCAGACCTTCCTGGGCAGCAAGTGCAGCTTTGGTGACGACCGCCACCTCACCAACCGCGTGCTGAGCTTCGGTTACAAGACCAAGTTCACGGCCCGCTCCAAGTGCCAGACTGAAACGCCAACGCGCTACCTCCGCTGGCTCAACCAGCAGACCCGCTGGAGCAAGTCCTACTTCAGAGAGTGGCTGTACAACGCCCTCTGGTTCCACAAGCACAGCCTTTGGATGACATACGAGTCTGTGGTGACGGGTTTCTTCCCCTTCTTCCTTGTTGCCACTGTGATCCACCTTTTCTACCGCGGGCGCCTGTGGAACATCCTTCTCTTCCTGTTGACAGTGCAACTGGTTGGCATGGTGAAGGCCACCTACGCCTGCTTCCTGAGGGGCAGTCTGGTCATGATCTTCATGTCTCTCTACTCCCTCCTCTACATGTCCAGCCTGCTACCAGCCAAGATCTTTGCCCTGCTCACTATCAATAAGGCTGGCTGGGGCACGTCAGGGCGGAGGAAGATTGTGGTGAACTTCATAGGGGCGGTGCCCGTCACAGTGTGGGGGGCTGTGCTGCTGGGTGGGGTTGCCTACACCATCTACTGTGAGACCCAGGAGCCCTTCAGTGAAACCGAGAAAGCGCTTCTCATCGCTGGGGTCATCCTGTACGCCTGCTACTGGCTCATTCTGCTGGTTCTCTACCTGGCTATAGTGGCCAAGCGCTGCAACAAGAGAGAGGATCAGTACCACCTGCCGTACGCAGAGGCATAAGACATGGATCCTTGTTCAGTCCCTTGTGTGCTGCTAGAACAACTGAGCCAGTCTGTGGCCCCACCACTCTGTCTCCATGGTGCTAAACCTCTGGGACCTATGGGGCATGAATGTGTTGTAGAATGACAATGGACGGACAGTTCTCACATTAACCTGGGAGACTTGGTTAAGTAGGTTACAAACCTTTTCTACAGTACAGAGTCCTCTACCAGTGGCCATGGTGCTTACCATGGATATAAAGCACATTATCACACAGCCCGTTTGGCCATGGTGGGACAAGGTGTGGCCAGGATATACCAGAGATCATAAGAGTTATGACACGGTGTGTGTCAGTATGAAGCAATGTTGATATGTTACTTGATGCACTGAGCTGAGGGCCTTCTCTGCCTCAATCAGGACACACAATGATCTACAGTTGTATTTTTGTAATACAAAAATTGATAGACAATCTAACATTTATACAAACATAACTTACAAATACATTTGGTGCTGATGAACAGGCCCAGGGTAAACTTTTAGCTCGTAAGCTAATGGCTTGCAAGACTATTGACACTCAATTGAATTAGTCAGTGAGTTTCAGTGGCCATTTTGTTCTATGGGTGCCAAATTGTATTCACATTATACTGCAGTGTTCATTACAGGATGTACTTTTCCAAGTGAGGATAATCCCACATTAATTCCATCATGTAGACTATGACCAAAGAGCACTTGTTTTTTGACATGTCGTACCATTAATACAACATAAGTACTAACTCCATTGCTGTTATTAGTTGTAAATCCATGAGAAAATAAAAACATGATCCCATTTTATCAAGGTCAGGTGGTATTAGTGTAGGTGCTACCATGTCTAAGTTGACATGTGTTTTTTGTTGTTGGAGAATGGAGATAATGTCGTGGAAGTTTCCACTTGTGTGCTATTTAAGTTGTGTTCATATTATTTTATTAAATGAGGATTGCATAACTTGAAACTTGAAAGTGCAAACAAGACACATAAAACAATGTTTGTTTACAGACTTGCTCAGCCTCTATCTACCAATGGTGCAGTGGGTCAATTTGATGGTACAGTACATTTCCAGAGGTGATATAGATGTTCAAGTACAAACTTTGTGGGCCACCAGGAATATGTTTTCAGTGTTGTCTTGGCTATGAATTAGAGTTTGCTGTTGTTGGGGCTCAGAACTGCAACCTCCACACCAGTTTCACAAGGCACAAAATTGTTTGCAATTCCTTCAAGTATTGGTGGCCATGAATTGTGACCACATTATTTTTGAGTTTTTTTATACTGAAATTGGGGTTAAACAGATAAAGAGCCCCCACAAAAATGTAGTACTTTGAAGTTATTTCCCGAGTGCAATGTCAACATAAAGTTAACACCAACATAAAGTGTCTTAATAGGGCGTTGGGCCACCACGAGCCAGAAAAGCTTCAATGCACCTTGGCATAGTTTCTACAATTGTCTGGAACTCTATTGGAGGGATGTGACACCATTCTTCCACGAGAAATTCCATAATTTGGTGTTTTGTTGATGGTGGTGAAAAACGCTGTCTCAGGCGCAGCTCCAGAATCTCCCATAAGTGTTCAATTGCGTTGAGATCTGGTGACTGAGATGGCCATGGCATGTGGCTTACATCGTTTTCATGCACAACCACTCATACCCTGTCAATGGGGGGCATTGCCATCCTATGGGGGCCAGTGGTGGAAAAAGTACCCAATTGTCATACTTGAGTAAAAGTAAAGATACTTAATAGAAAATGACTCAAGTAAAAGTGAAAGTCACCCAGTAAAATACTACTTGAGTAAAAGTCTAAAAGTATTTAGTTTTAAATATACTTTAGTATCAAAAGTAAATGTAATCGCTAAAATATACTTAAGTATCAAAAGAAAAAGTAGAAGTATAAATCATTTCAAATTCCTTATATTAAGCAAACCAGACAGCACCATTGTCTTGTTTTTATTTATTTATGGTTAGCCAGGGGCACACTCCAACATGTAGACATAATTTACAAAGGAAACGTGTGTTTAATGAGTCCGCCACATCAGAGGCAGTAGGGATGACCAGCCATGTTCTCTTGATTATCGCATGAATTGGACTATTTTCCTTTCCTTCTTAAGTACTTTACACCACTGATGGCATAGCCATGGTAGCCAAAATATTAGCCTGCCCAGCATGATGGCCCTAAGCATGATGGGATGTTAATTGTTAATTAACTCAGGAACCACACCTGCGTGGAAGCACCTGCTTTCAATATACTTTGCATCCCTCATTTGCACAAGTGTTTCATTCAGTTACTTGTGGTCATTAATGGGGTTGGTTTTAGGCAGTACATTGGAAAACATGTTGGAGTCACAAGGCCATTAAGAGACGCCAGCCAGCCAGAGAGATTATGTGTAGTGTGGGGTGGGGTGGGGTGGCCAGGCACAGAGGGGGAAATGTTGTACTGTGTGGCTGGATGAATTGGTCCCTTCAGCCATCATGGAGCAAAAATGGTGGACATCTATGGTTACACTTCTATGTGCATGCCAAGAAGGGACCTCCCATAAACAGCCACTAGGAGGCTAGGGATGCTTGCAACCCCTTTGGTCCTCTTTAAGGAATAAGTACTGAATGCTGGAACACTGAACTTAGTGTTTAGAATTGTGTACAGACATCAAACTAATCTCTATTATTCATCTGTCTTAACATGTAGATGTGGCCTACCTTTCCCTTTCTACTCCTGAGGGTGTATGTCAGGTGACTGTGTAATAAGACTCTCTATGCACATGTATGATGTGTGTAAACTAGCAGCACCATATCAGCAAGTAAAATTATGAGTATGTGTACATTTATTTGGCGAATAAAGGTGATTTGAGTCTTCTGATTTTGACATATTTGGATTATGTGAAGAAATGAGAGGCAAGGACACCATAGAGACGACTGTGACAGTGTTGTCTGACATTCGTTTGTGTGGTGTGGAGATGTCAAATACAATCTTTGTTATAGCCTATCTATCAGGCTGAACATCTGCTTTCAGTCTACAATATTGTCAGCAATTTTTGATTTCCTTGATACAGCCTGCCACTGTTTGACAACAAATCAATCGGTCTCATAATGCTGAGTGACTGTAGATGTCTAGCCATATGATGTAAGCATATCTGACATGAAAAAACCCAGTCTTATAATTGTTTTGAATATAATTATGTAACTATTCAATACGTCTGTGACTGAAAATCTATGCCAGACTTTTCTAAGGTGTCTCAATGCCGCAGAACAACTGTTGAGCCTATCGAACAAACCATGGTATCTCAGCTCATACAACATTCAATGTTACATAAAGGCAATGTTTCACAGTATATTGCAAAGTAATATATTTTGTGTATTGTATATATTCAAAGATATTTTGAAGATGTACAAGAATTATGGGTTTAAGAATAGACCTATATTTAAAAGGAACTATGGGATTTGTACATTTCCTGAAACAATAGCGTTTTACATTATTTTTACAATGTGATGTAGTTAGCACAATGATCTGTTATTCAGTGTAGTTTGGTCTCTAGTGTTCAACATTGCCACACTTGTCTTTTTGTAGATTCATGGACGAGACATCACTCATATCACCAATATCCCTATTATGATTTAGGGATGATGCTTCATGTAGATTTAGAACAGGCAGTTAGTTATAACTGTCATGTAAAAGTAGTAAACCAAGATAGTATTTCTAATACAGTAGTAGGGTACAAAAAAAATCAGAATCATTCACCAGCATATGGCTATTGCAACATAAAATACACATTTTATTGGTATGTAATAGCTGAAAATAAAGTATTGTAGCCACCTATATATTTAATTATGTTTAAATATAGAAGGCAAGACATGTTGTTGGAAAAGGTTTTGAATTTCAAATCAAAACAGTTATTTTTCCGACTTGTACAGCAGTTGAAAAAAAATGTATTTTTTATCTGAATAAAAAAATATTCTCATTCGACTGTTGTGGTGATTTCTTCCCCCCCCCATCTGAAAGTAATCACTGTACAAATGTCATGTCAAGACATTACTAAATCCTGTCATCTGATAAGTGCAATAACAAAGATATTTTAATAATACACCACAGTGTTAAGCAAATTCCAGCAGTGTAACCACTGACATAACAAAACAAATATGCACACAGCCTAGTTTCAGATGTCCCATAACCTCAAGCCAGAGGAGTGTGTCCCAAGTACAGTCTTGCAATGGGTGCTCCATACTTGTGGGTCTGGCGTCATTAAGAGTGCGGCATGTCCTTTGCTCCCATAGAGGTGACCAGGGTCAAGGTCGTTAGGCACAAAACGGAAGAAAACAGACTGCAACAGGGACTATCTGAACTTGTCCATTTTTTTCCAGTTAAAAGTGTTTTGCGACAGTGAGGCCTATAATGCATATGACCAAGCACTTCACTACAGTTTCTTGGGCACATTAGTGATGATGGGCTTTGGGCGAGTATTGAAGATGAGCTTCTTCTTGATGAGGGAGGAAATAGAGTAGGTGGTGGGGTTCTGCTGGTTGATTTCCATGGGAACCTTCTCCCCCTGTGGGAGGCCAGAGTTGTTTCATCAGGACAGCGAAGGGCTTCTCCAGTTTGACCACCTTCCCATAGAGGATGTGGAGTCCCACAATGAGCACAGGTACACCCTGGGGAGGGGACACAGGTGAGCACAGTAAAGACAAGACACAACATCTCTGAGTGGAAAGAGGTAACAGAAGAGTGTACTAGCACTGCATTATAGTGCCATGTTGTCAAGTGCCTTTTTGGTGTAGAGCAGATCTCCCACCAGGTTCCCAGCCAATCCAGAGTTCTGCCTGGACATCATTTCCCCCTGGAGTTCAACCAGCAGCCACTCAGTAGGACCAGGTCCATCCACACTGGACAGGGATGGATAGGGGAGTAAAAACAGATGTTCTCACCAAATACATAGACATCAAACATTGTCACTAAACATGATGAAATTCATCTTTCATACACTACAGCTGACTGATTGCGAGTGTCAATGCTGTCTGTCTCTCAACATATCAGACTCTGTTTATAACCATCTGACGAAATGAAATAGTTAGCTAGCTAGGGAAGTTATACTATCCTGCATGTTTTCATACTCTGCGACGAGACAGACAAAACTTCTCTGAATTGACCATGTATAAGAATTCAATTGATTGAGAAGTCTTACCTTGAAGTTTTAACAATTTGAACCATTGTGCTGCTTGCAGAAAGGTAACTGAAACACTATCCAGGGGAGGAGAAGAGAGATGCAACACAGGCAACAATGCAATATTGTTAGGTAAATATAATGACGCATTAACGCTAATTCTGTCACTGACAAGTCCTGTTTGTTTTAATTATTCATAAATATTATCCTGCCAACCACTATATGAAGAAGTTTAAGGAAAACATCAACTCAAATTGCTCCTTTTGTAATGACCACCCAGAAACAGTTGTGCATCTTTTTTTGGCATTGTATGCATGTAAGAAAACTGTGGCAAGACATCAGTAGGTTTATAATTGAACACATTTATGAAGATTTTACACTATTATGGAGAGATATACTGTTTGGATTCTTTACATACAATAGAAAGAAATAAGCGGAATCATTTTTATGTAATTAATTTCATTATTCTTTTGGCCAAATTTCATATACACAAATGTAAATTTACAAACAGAAAACCACATTTTCGTACCCTACAAAAATAAATTGAACAGTATTTTAAGACAGTTAAATGCTCTACTAACAAAAAAGCTGTTAGAATTGTAAGTATATGCATGTCCTTTAAGGTCCTTGTGTAATTGTAATGTGATATTGTACCCCTAGCTCGATTGTCTATTGTTTGTAATCTATGTATGCTTGTGTTCCCTCATGTGCTTTATGTATTGATTTGAAATTAATTTAAAAAAAAAGAAGAAAAAAAAAAAAGGCCTGTTTGTTTTAAGATGAAACATTTTTATGTAATTATTTTCATTGTTCTTTTGGCCAAATTTCATATACACAAATGTCAATTTACAAACAAAAAACACATTTTCTTACCCTACAAAAAGAAATTGAACTGTATTTTAAGACAATATTAAATACTCTACTAACAAAAATGCTGTTAGAATTATAAGTGTATGTAAGTTATGTCCCTTAAGGTCCTTGTGTAATTGTAATGTGATATTGTAGCCCCTAGGTCGATTGTCCATTGTATATAATCTATATATACTTGTGTTCACTCATGTACCTTCTGTATTGATTTGTTGTTAATAAAATAAAAAATAAAAAAAAGTCCTGTTTGTTTTCATGTTTTTCCCGCCACGAAGGTACCACCTTCATCCGGCGCACATTCGCGTCACTTGCATGTAGTGGTTTTCGTTTCCAGTTCAAAGGTGTCCAACGTGGTTGCTGTAATTCGACGTGTGGACATAGGAATTCATGTTTGGTAAAAGTGAAGAAAATACTAAAGAAAGGGACGATAAAAGTAAGCGTTTTCTTTAACTGTTTGTATGTGCATTGTAAATTGTTATATGTCAACAATATAATGATTTGCGCATAGGCAAGCGGTGTTCTTTCAGTGTCAAACGAGCAGCTAGTTTACCAGCCAAATTGTGTGCTAGCTAACGTAACGTTAGCTATCCAAGTAACGTAGCTAGTTATTTAGCTAACTAACGAGAACTAATTAGCGTGCGATTTTTTTTTTTAGTTGCTAGATAGCCATTTTGTTGCTTACATGTTTCAAATTATGACTTGCATCACATTATGACAGTTTAGTCGGTAGTTAACAAACGGCACGAGGCTAGCTAACTGCATAACAATAATGACTTCCATGCAAAACTCTTACTCCTCTTAATTTTAGCATCTAACTGTTTTCTTAGATTAGTGACAATGGGGGAGTTTAAAGTGCACCGGGTTCGATTTTTCGACTACATGCCAACTGCCATCAGAGCTATGGCATTTAATGCCCACACAGAGAGATTGGCCCTGGGACGAATGGATGGGAGTGTGGAGATTTTCAACTTCGCAGACCACTATTTCCAGGAAAAGGTTAGTAACTCGTTTTATACATGTATGGCCTATTCAGAATGAAAATACACATTATGCTTGATCCTTAGTCTACATTATAGCACACTTAAAAGGCTTTACACCTCCCTCCTTAGGACATTGTTGATGCTTATTGTTGATTAACATTGTCGACAGAAATAAACCCACGGTTGGTAGTCACACTTGCCATTAATTAACACTTGTTTTGGAATCTGCAGGTTATTCCAGGGAAGGACTCCCGGTCAATCGAGGCCCTGTGTTGGGTTGGAGGACGCCTGTTCAGTGCTGGCCTAAATGGAGAGATCACAGAATATGATCTGGAAAACCTGAGACCCAAGTACTCCCTGGAGGCATACGGGGGCCCCATTTGGACCATCACCAGCAATTCTCAGGGGGCACACTTAGCAGTCAGTCACATCTCTGTAATAGTGTCCTTTCAAAAATATTGGAATTTGTGTTTTTCATGCTGACTTTAGATGGAATTTAATGATGTATTTTTTTCTAATCATGTTAGATTGGATGTGAAGATGGGACAGTGAAGTTGTTTGAGGTACTAGAAGAGAGCATTCAGTTTGAGCGCAATCTGGACAGACAGAAAGGTGAGTGGAACAGGGTATTGATTCACTTGTCTAAACATTTGTTCCTTCCTTACATTACAACCTTTCTTGATATGTTTTGTCATCCTTGCTGTCAATGGGGTTGCAGCTGTGTTGACAACTGACCTCTTCTAGTGCAGCTTAAACTGTGTAATCCTGTCTTTCAGGTCGCATCATATCCCTCTCCTGGCACCCCTCTGGCACACAGATTGCTGCTGGCATGATGGACATGATCCGTGTCTTTGATGTCCCGACGGGTGAGTTCGGAACAGCCATGTGAAAATATTGTCAGGCAGTTAGTATGCTAACCACGGTGCATTTTTGATAGGTTTCCAATTTTGGACTTGTTTGATCCTGACCTCCAGTGTTTGTTGTTTCAGGTCGTGCTGTACAGAGGCTCCTGGTGGATCGGGGCTTTGGAGGCTCTAAGAGTCGGGAGACTGTAGTCTGGAGTGTAGTCTTCCTGTCAGACTGTACTATCATCAGCGGTGACTCTGCTGGGAAGGTCCAAGTCTGGGACGGACACACCGGTACGCTCGTCAAAACACACCTGGTGACCAAGTGGGATGTGCTGGCATTGTCTGTCTCCAAGGTGAGAGGGTGTTCAATGTGATGGACACTTGCCCTTTACCAATATTTTATCCCTCCTTCCAGATTGTTGCCCTCTGTTTATTAGGAGGTCCTAGAGAATGTAGATGTCTCTGATTGTTTGAATTCATATGTTGCAGGTGAACATGATTTGTTTGACCCAACTAATGTGAATTCGTAGGCTTGACTAGAGTGGAGCTTCCTTGTAGACTGGTTTGTGTGTGATTGACAGGATGAGAGCAGCGTGGTGGTGGGGACGTCAGAGGGTACTGTGATCCAGTTCCAGTTCATTGCTCCTACTCTGCAGCAGCAGCAGGACAAGGAGTGGGTCAGAACCAGGACCTTCAAGAACCACACGCATGATGTCAGAGCCCTGGCTGAGATCGAGACCGCCATCGTCTCTGGAGGTCAGTGCTAATGTTCAAATGGATAAGGGGGAAATGCTACTGTAGTACAACAAATGCTGCTCTATATTGACTGCATTACTAATTATGAAAACATTCTCTCCTCAGGTATGGATACCCAGCTTGTAGTGAGACCCCTCTTGGAGAAGTTTGATGAGAGGTCACATGCTTCGGCACTTCGCAAGATCCAGTTTCCCCATGTGAGTACAGAACTAGTAGAAATTACTCTGGCATCAGAGCTGTTGCAAATAATGTTAATTGCATAGATTCTGAATAGTGAATTCAACAGAATGTTCATATTAACATTGAACAGATTGTTGTAGAATTGCACAAAAAAATCTTGATTTCATCCTGTTTGTACTGTTCTTTTCAGCGGAATCTAGTATTTTGTGCAAAGAAGGCAGGGCTACTGCTCTTCCAGTTCCCTGGCCAGCTGGAGCTGTGGAGACTGGGAGAGAGTGATGGACATGGTGAGAATCTCACTCACATGGATGGAAAGAGGGAGATGGGAAAATACAGTCAATATCATGCACATTATTGTAGCAACTTTTCAAACAAAGGGGAATGATTATCACACTTGTCTAATGGGTATAGTTATTGTGTGCTGTATTTGACAACCCATCTCTCTAACTTTCAGGGAAGCCAGGAGACAGCTTGCCTCTGAAGAGGAAACCTGAGAAACTCCTCCATCTCAAGAGAAAGGTAGGCATTTCTCCTGCATACAGCTGTTTATCACCTCAGTCTGTAGAACGATCCAAAATCACCTCACCTTTGGGAGTTTCATTTTAACTGATCTAATGACAGTATGCATTGAATTTGAGTGGCATAGTCTGAGTTTATGTAATGCTGAAGAAACCCTCCAACTGTAGTTTTGTTTTTCTGTGATATTTGCCTTCAGGGTGAGGATCATATCTGCTGCAGTGCTCTGTCCTCCTGCGGAGGATGGCTAGCCTACTCCACCATGTCCAGTGTGCGTCTTTACAGGCTGCAGACGGACAATAACGACATCAGTATAACCAAGGTATAAACAAGTCTTGATTGTGTTCTCCATTATGTTAGATACACAATCAGCCTCCTCACCTACTTTATCATGTTTGCTAAAGTGGTTTGCTGATCTGCTACACAAATCCCATTTAATTTATTGACTAATTCATAAAATCCTGTTTATTCTAGTTGAATGTCATTTGAGCTTGTTGAATCTGAAAATAGATTGTGTGCTTTCACTCTCCCAAGGGACAGTCAAATGTATAATCATTCAGATAGTCCAGCTTTGACTGGGCAATAATTTCACTCTAATATTTAGACTAAGCACCCAGTAGATGGCACCATTTGTCAGTGCTTTAAAATATCAGTTTAAAATGCTAACATTGCTGGTTGAGCCCAGTCTTGTTCTCCTCGTACGTTGTTCAGTAAGATAAGTATAACAAATCTGTCTCTCCCCAGGTACCCAAGCTTCCAAAGATCCTGCGCTCTGCACACCAGCTGTGTTTCTCTTCAGACTCCTCCAAACTGTTTGCTGCTTCCAGCCAATCATCAGTCCTCGTTATTGCCCTTAGCCAATCTGAGTGCAAGTATGTGCACACCCTCAAGCCTAAGTCAGGTCAGTGGATCATCAGCAGTATTGGTTATCTGACCTGTCAACTGGCAAACTGCTTGTTGAAACTGCAATGTTGATGTTCACTTAAAAACCAAAGCTTTGTGCTGGATAACCTAATCTCTGTTTTTGGTAACATGGCCTCACTTTGCTGTTTCCTTCTCCAGGATCCAGACAGCCCATTCACTTAATGACTAACAGTGTGGATGGGAAGTGGCTGGCGACAGCAAATAGTGACTGTGAGATCCACGTCTACAATGTACAGAAACTAAAGGTGATTGGGTTTTCCACTGATCCAGTCAAGCTCTACAGCTGTTCTGTAAGACTAAACGTAGCGTAATCTGTTTCCAATGACAGCCTGTTTCCATGACCCTGTTCTTGTGTTCCAGCTCCACTGTATAGTACCTGTGTATGGTTCCTGTCCCAGTGCCATGGGGATCCACCCCACCACCAACAACCTGACCATGGTGCACGCTGACCAACAGGTAAACACCATGCCATCTCTCATACTGCCACTGCAGATATTAGTATCTCTCAAGTATACTTTTAACAGGAGTAATGTTGAAACTTGTGATTTCTGCTGTAGTTTTATGATTTAGTACTCTGACACGTGTAGATATGCTGACTGTTCTTTGGTTCATGTCTATAGATATTTGAGTACTCCATAGTGGAGAAGCAGTACACAGACTGGAGCCGAAAGCTTCAGAAGCAGGGGCTTCACAACTTGTGGTTGGACCGGGACACACCCGTCACCCACGTGACCTTCAACCCTAAAAATCCTGAACAGATCCTCTTGCACGACATGCACATGTTCTGCATCATCGACCAAAGTCTGGTAAGAAACCTGCATCTCTCCTACAGACATCCTTCTTTTTTGTTTTTCTTTAGTGTTTATCCATCAATGTCCTTGTCATAATGGCCTTTAGCAGTCCTTCTCGGTTGAGCCTTTTCATCTATTAAAGGAACAGTGTTGGTTAAGTGGCCTGTTATGGGTCATATTGACTATCATTAGAATACACCTGCTTTTACTGGCCTGTGAGGTTAACACTGTCACCCTCTTCCCTTTCAGCCCCTCCCTGACCAGAAGACCCAGTTCTACAATCAGATGACCCTCAGAAGCCTATCAGAGCAGGAGAGGCCCAGTCATCTCCATGCTTTCAAAATATGTAAAACCTTCCAGGTGAGTGTCTGGCCAGGTAGAACCCAAACTGGGACAATATCAGGATTCTGTTGGATATATCTTATATACAGTAGGATTGTAACAGTACACATATTCGTACCAAACTGTTTGATGGGGGACCTTGGCTCAGTCTCTGTGAACCCAAATGAATACATACAAATAAAAACACTATGCCTATTGTTTCAACAGAATAGCCTGAAACAATTTTTCAGCTCAGATTTACTTGAGGCATGGGTCTACAACAATAGCGTAGTAAATCTGAGCTGAAAATTTTTTTTCAGGCTATTCTGTTGAAACAACAAGAGCCTATGCATAATCAAAATTCTAATCTTAATTGGCATGTTTCAAACTGTCCTTTTGTGAGGTGCAGCCGGGAACTAATGTAGCTCTGTACGGTGGTGGGGGTGGTAAACCAGGAGGAAGATTCTCCAGTTTGGGAACATTTAGACTTCCTAGTCGATTACAAGGATGATTGACAGAGAGTTGTGGATAAAATGTTAACAGTATGTCTCCACGCTCAACAAGAATAGCCTATGCTGCTGCCAACACCTCAAATGTTGTCACATTTACATTGACATCGCCCCAGTCTTCCAGAGCAAAGAAACAACACATCATCTCCCCTCTGCATTCAAGCAGTTGATTTTGACCGGTCCAAAGAAATTACAAGATCGATAGGTAGGCTATATTTAAGCAATAAGGCACGAGGGGTGTGGTATATGGCCAATATACCACGGATACAGCCCTTAGCCGTGGTATATTGGCCATATACCTCAAACCCCCGAGGTGTCTTATTGCTATTATAAACTGGTTCCCAACGTAATCAGAGCAGTAAAAATACACGTTTTGTCATACTCGTGGTATACAGTCTGATATACCACGGCTGTAAGCCAATCAGCATTCAGGGCTCAAACCACCCAGTTTATAATTATATATATTTTTTACAGTCTTTGGTTTATAGCCACAGATATGTGCCTCTTTGTGGTTAAGAATAGGGGTTTCAGCACCTGGTAAAAGTGCTGAAGCCACGTTACCAGCTTCCCCCTTGCACCAAATTCAGCAAACCAAAGCCAACGTTTTCAAGGAATTGGCCAATGCTGTGTTTTGCTTATCATTGACCGCCCATCACATTACTCTGGAGTGGGAGATGTACCGTGCTACAGACACGCCTCCTTTTATGAGAGTCACGAGCAAATCTGGCACTGAGAAGAGGCAGTGTCATAGTGTGTTTGTAACCAAGTGGGAATTTACCACATACGACTGGGAAAAATCCACTTGGAATGGCTCTCCAACTGGTAATTATAAGTAGAGAAACTCGTTTATCATGCTGAGCACCCACTTCTCCCACTTGGTGACCTCTGATGTCACCTACTAAGGAAATTGCCTCGTAACAGCATTTTCAGCTGTTAAATGCAACAACAAAACACTATTTATAAAAGGCAATTTGTTTTTTGAACTCTTTCATTTGTTTACAAGCATGAAGCTGTACTTTTAGTTTATGGTTGATGCAGCTGGTTGGCCATTAGCCAATCAGTGTTTCTCAATGAGTTCAAATCACATGAATGCATCCAACTGGTATTTACGACTTCACAATTAGTAAATTGCCACCTGGTTGAAAATTAGGGGTCTACCGATTTATGATTTTTCAACGCCGATACCGATTATTGGAGGACCAAAATAAAACGATACCGATTAATCGCACAATTTTTATATATATACAGTGCCTTGAGAAAGTATTCGGCCCCCTTGAACTTTGCGACCTTTTGCCACATTTCAGGCTTCAAACATAAAGATATAAAACTGTATTTTTTTGTGAAGAATCAACAAGTGGGACACAATCATGAAGTGGAACGACATTTATTGGATATTTCAAACTTTTTTAACAAATCAAAACATGAAAAATTGGGCGTGCAAAATTATTCAGCCCCTTTACTTTCAGTGCAGCAAACTCTCTCCAGAAGTTCAGTGAGGATCTCTGAATGATCCAATGTTGACCTAAATGACTAATGATGATAAATACAATTCACCTGTGTGTAATCAAGTCTCCGTATAAATGTACCTGCACTGTGATAGTCTCAGAGGTCCGTTAAAAGCGCAGAGAGCATCATGAAGAACAAGGAACACACCAGGCAGGTCCGAGATACTGTTGTGAAGAAGTTTAAAGCCGGATTTGGATACAAAAAGATTTCCCAAGCTTTAAACATCCCAAGGAGCACTGTGCAAGCGATAATATTGAAATGGAAGGAGTATCAGAGCACTGCAAATCTACCAAGACCTGGCCGTCCCTCTAAACTTTCAGCTCATACAAGGAGAAGACTGATCAGAGTTGCACCCAAGAGGCCCATGATCACTCTGGATGAACTGCAGAGATCTACAGCTGAGGTGGGAGACTCTGTCCATAGGACAACAATCAGTCGTATATTGCACAAATCTGGCCTTTATGGAAGAGTGGCAAGAAGAAAGACATTTCTTAAAGATATCCATAAAAACTGTTGTTTAAAGTTTGCCACAGGCCACCTGGGAGACACACCAAACATGTGGAAGAAGGTGCTCTGGTCAGATGAAACCAAAATTTAACTTTTTGGCAACAATGCAAAATGTTATGTTTGGTGTAAAAGCAACACAGCTGAACACACCATCCCCACTGTCAAACATGGTGGTGGCAGCATAATGTTTGGGCCTGCTTTTCTTCAGCAGGGACAGGGAAGATGGTTGAAATTGATGGGAAGATGGATGGAGCCAAATACAGGACCATTCTGGAAGAACCTGATGGAGTCTGCAAAAGACCTGAGACTGGGACGGAGATTTGTCTTCCAACAAGACAATGATCCAAAACATAAAGCAAAATCTACAATGGAATGGTTCAAAAATAAACATATCCAGGTGTTAGAATGGCCAAGTCAAAGTCCAGACCTGAATCCAATCGAGAATATGTGGAAAGAACTGAAAACTGCTGTTCACAAATGCTCTCCATCCAACCTCACTGAGCTCGAGCTGTTTTGCAAGGAGGAATGGGAAAAAATGTCAGTCTCTCGATGTGCAAAACTGATAGAGACATACCCCAAGCGACTTACAGCTGTAATCGCAGCAAAAGGTGGCGCTACAAAGTATTAACTTAAGGGGGCTGAATAATTTTGCACGCCCAATTTTTCCGTTTTTGATTTGTTAAAAAAGTTTGAAATATCCAATAAATGTCGTTCCACTTCATGATTGTGTCCCACTTGTTGTTGATTCTTCACAAAAAAATACAGTTTTATATCTTTATGTTTGAAGCCTGAAATGTGGCAAAAGGTCGCAAAGTTCAAGGGGGCCGAATACTTTCGCAAGGCACTGTATATTTGTAATAATGGCAAATACAATACTGAATGAACAATGAACACTTTTATTTTAACTTAATATAATACATCAATAAAATCAATTTAGTCTCAAATAAATAATGAAACATGTTCAATTTGGTTTAAATAATACAAAAACAAAGTGTTGGAGAAGAAAGTAAAATTGCAATATGTGCCATGTAAAATGCTACCGTTTCAGTTCCTTGCTCAGAACATGAGAACATATGAAAGCTGGTGGTTCCTTTTAACATGAGTCTTCAATATTCCCAGGTAAGAAGTTTTAGGTTGTAGTTATTATAGGACTATTTCTCTCTTTACCATTTGTATTTCATATACCTTTGACTATTGGTTGTTCTAATAGTTACTTTAATATTGCCAGCCTAATCTCGGGAGTTGATAGGCTTGAAGTCATAAACAGCGCAATGCTTGAAGCATTGCGAAGAGCTGCTGACAAATGCAATAAAGTGCTGTTACGAGCCTGCTGCTGCCTACCACCGCTCAGTCAGACTGCTCTATCAAATCATAGACTTAATATAATAACATACAGAAATATGAGCCTTAGGTCATTAATATGGTCAACCCCCGGAAACCATCATTTCGAAAACAAAATGTTTATTCTTTCAGTGAAATACGGAACCGTTCCGTATTGTATCTAACGGGTGGCACCCCTAAGTCTGAACATTGCTGTTACGTTGCACAACCTTCGATGTTGTGTCATAATTACGCACAATTCTGGCAAATTAGTTCGCAACGAGTCAGGCGGCCCAAACTGTTGCATATACCCTCACTCTGCGTGCAATGAACACAAGAGAAGTGACACAATTTCCCTAGTTTAATATTGCCTGCTAACATGAATTTCTTAACTAAATATGCAGGTTAAAAAAATATATACTTCTGTGTATTGATTTTAAGAAAGGCATCGATGTTTATGGTTTGGTACACATTGGTGCAACGACAGTGCTTTTTTCACGAATGCGCTTGTTATATCACCTGTTTGGCGAAGTAGGCTGTGATTCAATGATACATTAACAGGCACCGCATCGATTATATGCAACGCCGGACAAGCTAGATTAGCTAGTAATATCATCAACCATAACTAGTGATTATGTTAAGATTGATTTGTTTTTTATGAGATACGTTTAATGCTAGCTAGCACTTTACCTTGGCTCCTTGCTGCACTCGCATAACAGGTAGTCAGCCTGCCACGCAATGTAATCCACCACGATCGGTGTCCATAAATGATGATTACCAATTGTTATGAAAACGTGAAATCGGCCCTAATTAATCAGCCGTTCCGATTAATCGGTCGACCTCTATTACAAATGCAGCTTCAGAGTGGACACTTACAACATACCAGTCCTGTCACAACAGACAATACCAGGAACATTGTGAATGCTGAACAATGTGAATGGCATTTAATTTTCCTGTTGTACCGAAACCGAACCATGACACCAAAACCGCAATACGTACCGAACCGTGGGTTTGGTGAACCGTTAGACCTCTAATATACAATAATGAGGTGTTTAGATTCTATAAATGTGATAATGGGTAAAATCAGTTTCTTTATCCTCTGTGTTTCCTGTGTAGGACTTGCTGTCTGTGAGTCTGCTTGATGACCAGTCTCTGGTGATGGTGGAGCGCCCCCTCCTGGCCATCACATCCCAGCTACCTGCTCCCGTCAGACAGAAAAAGTTTGCCACATAAACAATAGGGAGAGATGTGTTTTTTTTGTTTGTTTGTGGCTGCCCTTCGATTCTCTATCCTTCTCCCCGAAGTGGGCACACATTCATTGCATTTTAAAAGATTGCGACTGCTGTGACCAGTTGCACATTTCAGGAGCAGGGAAGGGAATTGGAGCACAGCCTGTCTCTACACCCCTGACCCATGCTTTGTAAAGACTGTTTGATACAGTAATAAATAAAATATTTACTGTAATGTACAGACTTTTGTCATTTTTCGCAAGGACAGTCAATCATGCATGGTTAGGTTTCAGTGTAATGTTTGTCTCGAGTTTAAGTCTACAATAATGTAAATAGCAGACCATTCCTCAAACATACCGTTTATTTGTAATACACAAAGCAACATTACAGCACCAGTTTGACATTTGGATATTACTGTCTCCCTCATAGAAAATGGTTACATGTTGTTCATACCTCTAGCTTATTAGTTGTGGAATTCAGTCGTGTAGACCAGCTTATTGTTCTGTTAGAAGAGACAGCCTTAGAACCGAGCACCATTTGATGTACTAAAATCCAGATATGGATATTCCTAACCACTCACACCCGTCTTTCTGTCATACTAATGTTCATTTTTGGACCGACTGAGGGAATATACTGAATGTAATATGTCCTATTTCATGTACAGTCGATACAAACACTTTGAACAGCTCCTGTGTGTTGATGATGGGGTCATACTGGTATAAGGCCCAGCTTGCTCTCCCACCATGATTGACATGCTTTGACATGTAAGCAGAGTGTATGGATTGTGTTGGTAGTTCTGGGTCTGTTCCTCGTCTGTGTGTTTATGGGATCTTCATCCTGTTGGCCTGAAGGGTGAGAGGACCAACAGCAGCACATAGTCCTTATTTTCTCTTATTTCTATGAGATAAGTGTGTGTGTCTGGTTGTGGGGGGTTTCAGTGCATCTACTTTGATATTGTGAATAGAAAAAAGGCTGTTATTTTTGCGGTTTGAGACCGATCAAGAAAGGAGCTTTGTCTTGTTCATTTCTCCTTTTCAACCATAACACCATTACGTCTTACCCATGACTAAACCAAAGCATGTTTCTGTGTGTGTGTAAATCTGTCAAAGTATTGTTTAAAACCCTGCCTGCACCATTATTACAACCAAAGGAGTGTGCCAGTTTGAGAAGAGGTAGGAACTGAAGGCTTGGTTTCCTCCTTTCCCCAGGCCAGACATGGGAAGTGTAAAGCACCGTAGGGTTGTCTGGTTGTTCTGTTTTCCGTTGTCAAGAGAGGTATGATATGTGGGCTCTGATAGCTGAGGTTCTGTGTTGCGGTATCTGAAGATCTGAGGAGAGACGGCTTTGAAGAGACTACCAGCTTTTTACGATCTGTCAGATACAAATGGTTATTATAGATTGTTATATTGACCTTTGATAGCTCAGTCATAGCAAACAATATACGCTATTTTCTGTCCTCTTATTTTCCTAAATGGCATCCCAATAACACCTACCTCATCCCATGTGTTTGTGGTGTTGTTTCTCATAGGCCACTGCATTATTAGAGCTGCTTCCAATTCCTATAGTGGAGTAATGACAGGCATGTTCATGTAAAAGAGACCCTAGCAGTATAATTATGGAGTATACAGGACAGTTGATCACCACACTTACCCAAGTAATCCTTATAGTCCTTGTAGGACTTTTGCCTCATGGGACGTCCATCTAGATGAGAAATAGCACCTCTAGTTCGTGATTATGCCAGTTTTTAGAACTACATTAAATGTCTGACTGAATCGGACCTTACCAGAGTTGCCACGAGACTTGATGCACTGTCCCCGATTGGGGATGCCAGCGGCGGGATTTCCTTGGTTGATGATGTGGCACTCATAGCCTGTGGGACAGTGCAGGGGCTCGTCACCATCCTCTGTGGTGCTGCAGGCCTCCGCTGGAGAGCAGGGGACACACAGGTCAGAGGTAAACTAAACACACACACTGATGGTGTTGCTTTCAGGTCTGTTTTAATGGTGATGTTCCAGGCTACTCACCCTGCAGTACCTCATCTGGACCGTCTAGAAGCCAGCCATTCCCTCCCAGCCACCGAGGCTTGGGTTGAATCAGCCAGTCCAGCACTGGTCAACACAAACACATAATTGGTAAGTTTGATCCTAATGATATCATCAGTATTTTACTGCATATCCTAGTACCAATGGTTAGAACTATGCCCACGCTATGTATGACCATGCGTGCTGTCATATGGGTCGATAAGTGTGCTTTTTTGTGTACTGTCACCTAGATCACAGGCGCTTGCTTACCTGGTGGTGGCTGCACTGACTCCAGACAGGCGTAGATGCAGCCGTTATAGCAGCAGCGCTTGTGGCGCTCACATTCTGAGTCAGAGCGGCAGCCGGGCACCTCGCAGGCCCGCTCCGGCAGCATCTGAGGTGGGGGTGGGCAGCGGTCATTCTTCTGGTGCTGCGTGGATTGGGACTGCTGATTTGGATACTCATAGTCCTTAGAGGAGAGAACAGAATTACTTTGTTTGAACAGAAATGTGCAGTCTACTATCCTGAGGCTGAAACAGAGAGACCTGGTCAATTTCAACACAGTAGTTGATTGCTGGAATCTTTGTGTACATACAGTAGGCCAACAAAGATGAATTGTGACGTGTGCTTGTCCTAACACCTTTGACCAGCAGGTGGCGGTAATGGATTTTTGTAACATACTTGTTGCAACATTTTCCATCAGCTTCTTCTGTTTGTTATATTTTCTGTGTTAAGCTATCATGCCTGTTAGTAAACACCTTGACCACTCTAAACAAGTAGAGCGATGAAGAACTGAAGGCTAATAATTTGTTCTTAACTGCCTTGCTAGTTAAATAAATGAAATAAAAAATTCAAAGTCAAGGGGGAAACATTTTTTATTTCTTTACCTTTATTTAACTAGGCAGTTCAGTTAAGAACAGATTCTTATTTTCAATGACGGCCTAGGAACAGAATGTGAATGTGATACAGGAAAATATGATTATGTCAAACACACATTCTCCACCTGACCTGAACAGTGGTGGTCTGTGATTTTTCTCTAAAGGAGCTTGTGAAACACTTACATAATCAGTTCTGTAATACAGCCATGGCTGTACTTACTGCTTTGCTCGGTTCAATAAACTTGAACTATTTCCTTTCACCTATGGTGTGAACTACTTCTATTTCCTTTCACCTATGGTGTGAACTACTTCTATTTCCTTTCACCTATGGTGTGAACTACTTCTATTTCCTTTCACCTATGGTGTGAACTACTTCTATTTCCTTTCACCTATGGTGTGAACTACTTCTTGGAGGATTTCATACGTCAAACACTGTTTTATTCAGGTTTGTTATCACTGTATGTGATGTGCTTATAACCATGGAGCTAAGGAGGTAGTGTTTGTGGGTCTTTCCTAATATTTTCCAAGTGCTATTCCATAGAGGAGCTGCTCTGGCACAGCAACAGATACAGTGAGATCCGGTTTCCAGTTGCACCTGAGCTAGCCTACTGTACAGGGCCAGCCACACAGTCTCATTCTGAGGGGCTCACTCTGACTGCCAACACTAATCAGGATGCAAATGTTCCATGTAGTCTGGCCAATGTCAACCAAAGCCCATCTTTATCATGGAGCTCCAGACCAGACACTGTAATTTCAAGTGCACATCCTGCTGCTCTCGACGTGGATACCCTGCCGGCCCGGGTAAGGTGTCCCTGTCCCTTTCCCCCTGACAGAGAGACTGTGCCAGGGGCCCTCTGAGAGTTTTTTTTTTTTTTTTTCCCCCTCTCACTAATTAGATAATGGGCTTGCCGACTGCACGTGATCGTTAAAACTGCACTGTTTATTTGGCAGGCTAAGTGACTGCTCTTCCAAACCAACCATAAAAACGAAAGTAACTGTTTGGCGCTGGTGTTTGACACAGAATGCATGTTTGTAATAAACACACAAATAATTTGCTCTGTCAACTGCCAGCCTGGTGGGTGGGGTGCCAGGTCTTACCATGGCTCAGTGACTGGATCAACATGTAGCGTGTGGCAACACACGAGTGCACTACTTTCTTTCCTTCCATGTCAGTGTGACTGCAGTAAAAGTAACACAGTGCTGACTTGGTTAGGTTATTGATCCTGATTTTACGCTAATTGACCATGTCTTAGTAACACTTCCAGATGTTTTATGCCCTTTACAGTGATTCTCCTTCCTCAAAATGAACCTTTAGAGCTTTTTGACCTGATCAGAGCTTGATAGAGCAACAGAGTTAAATTCAGGATGAGTTATCAGGCAACATCAGTGCTCTCTTCATTCAAAGAATTCATGCTTTTAGCAGCTGTGGTCCACATTGGCCAGATTGGATCCATCATCTGTCAGATCTTCTGACTGTCTCCTGAGGGTTTCTAGGCCGAGCTATATTAGCCTGTCCTACAGTATGTCAAAGAGAAGCCAATCACACGTCACAATGCTGTTGGGTCTACAAAAGGATTCTAATCATGTTTACAACTTTACAGGTAATGATTATGGGAGGCAAAGTAGGCCATTCACTTTCATCCTCATGTCACCCTGTATCTTTACAAATGCACTTCAGACAACTCCAGGTTTAAAGTACAAGAGTGAGGTTGATTATCCATGTGTTTGGACAACGTGAGCTACAGTGACCATGGTTCATTATCTGCCCAGTTCCCATGGTTTCTCCTCAGATCTCAGTAGCAGAGGAAGTAGAATATCCGGTTCCTGTCTATCAGTCTGAATGCCAAGCTGCCCTACCATGTCCTGTACTGTGCCGTGCTGTATGTGTCTGTTTGATGTTCAGTCCCACATTGTTTATTTACAGTCATTGGTCTCTTCCTGCTGGGCCACAGAGATGCCAGCAGACCTGTTATATTGATTACTTCCAGAGAAGTGTTTTCAAAGCTGAGCGATTCAGCATAGTGGGCTAAAGCCATCAGAGACCTTATTTGGCTGCAGACTGTGATGTAAACTGTAATCAGGCCATTGACGTCTGTACTGTATCTAGTCCTTAGATCAGACACATCCTGATTCCTAGAACTCCAGGAAGCACACCACTCAGCTTCTCCAGTGAAACGATATGCAATGTGATAGTCGTACACCCCAAATAGATGTATGGATTGCACTGATTATTTAATGATAGTCATACTTAAGTATTGACCATGTTATTTAGATCCGTATCTCTTTCTTCTGTAATACAACAGCATCCATTCTCCACCCTCCTTCCCATTCTGAGATCCCCTATGCTTAGAAAGTTTTCCAGACCAGCCTTGCTCTAGCACCAGTTCATGTTGCAAGGGTAGAGCTGCCCCGTTCAAGGTGCGGGACTCTAACCTGGAAGCTTACAAGAAATCCTACTATGCCCTGCGACGAACCATCAAACAGGCAAAGCGTCAATACAGGGCTAAGATTGAATCATACTACACCGGCTCCGACACTCGTCTTATCTGGCGCTCGTCTTGCAAACTATTACAGACTACAAAGGGAAGTAGGCTGCGGGGCCAGACGGATTACCAGGACGGACGTGTGCTCCGGGCATGTGCTGACCAACTGGCAGGTGTCTTCACTGACATTTTCAACATGTCCCTGATTGAGTCTGTAATACCAACATGTTTCAAGCAGACCACCATAGTCCCTCTGCCCAAGAGCACAAAGGCAACCTGCCTAAATGACTACAGACCTGTAGCACTCACGTCCGTAGGCATGAAATGCTTTGAAAGGTTGGTAATGGCTCACATCAACACCATTATCCCAGAAACCCTAGACCCACTCCAATTTGCATACCGCCCAAACAGATCCACAGATGATGCAATCTCTGTTGCTCTCCACACTGCAATTTCCCACCTGGACAAAAGGAACAATTATGTGAGAATGTTATTTATTCCCCCTCAGGAAACTAAAAAGATTTGGCATGGGTCTTGAGATCCTCAAAAGGTTCTACAGCTGCAACATCGAGAGCATCCTGACTGGTTGCATCACTGCCTGGTACGGCAATTGCTTGGCCTATGACCGCAAGGCACTACAGAGGGTAGAGCGTACGGCCCATTACATCACTGGGGCTAAGCTGCCTGCCATCCAGGACCTCTACACCAGGCGGTGTCAGAGGAAGGCCCTACAAATTGTCAAAGACCCCAGCCACCCCAGTGATAGACTGTTCTCTCTATTACCACATGGCAAGCGGTACCGGAGTGCCAAGTCTAGGACAACAAGGCTTCTCAACAGTTTTTACCCCCAAGCCATAAGACTCCTGAACAGGTAATCAAATGGCTACCCAGACTATTTGCATTGTGTGCCTCCACAACCCCTCTTTTTACGCTGCTGCTACTCTCTGTTTATCATATGTGCATAGTCACTTTAACTATACATTCATGTACATACTACCTCAATTGGGCCAACCAACCAGTGCTCCCACACATTGGCTAACCGGGCTATCTGCATTGTGTCACACCCACCACCCGCCAACCCCTCTTTCAGGCTACTGCTACTCTCTGTCATATATGCATAGTCACTTTAACCATATCTACATGTACATACTACCTCAAGCAGCCTGACTAACCGGTATCTGTATGTAGCCTCACTACTATATATAGCCTGTCTTTTTTACTGTTTTATTTCTTTACCTACCTACCTATTTCTTTACCTACCTAACCTAATACCTTTTTGCACTATTGGTTAGAGCCTGTAAGTAAGCATTTCACTGTAAGGTCTACAGTTGTATTGTACTGTTGTATTCAGCGCACGTGACAAATAAACTTTGATTTGATTTCCTGCCATGACATTGACTGACTGGCTGAGAGGCTGACTGAGTCACTGGCTGGCTGACTGACTAACTAATTGTCTGACAGCTGGTGAGTTTTGACCTTAATGTATAAAAGGATGGAATGTAGCCAGACATATGCTATTTTTTAATAGTTAAACTGAGACATAGCACCCATGCAGGTGACTGCCTGCTTCTGCACTAACTGTTTTACCATGGTGTTTTATCTTGATGGATGTTTGGACTATCACATGTTTATTATATCACCAGAGAGCAGTGGGGTTGCTTCTCCAGCCTGCTCTCAGCGGGGAGTTGATCATCCTGTGGGTGTGTACAGTAATGTCCAGACCATCCTCACATCATCTGACTGGGAATAACGTTCATAACTCCTATCGAAGCCTCAGTGGGCTAAGTGTATTAACTCTGACCTACACAGATGTTTACTCAAACCAAGTATGAAACAGACTTTACCACCTGTGGATTTCTTTCAGACTATTTTTACTGTATGCCAAGGCCATATTATGTTTTGTATTTGTTATGCATATTTGTATTTTTTTAATCCTATTTATATAGAGAGTGGTATTTACTGGCTATACTAGAGGGATTATAACCTATATTGAGTGCAGCCATCTTGGAATAGCCTAGTAAATTAATTTGGCTGACATACTGGAATGAGCAAAGTTAGGATGCCTCTTCCAGTCTTGTTTGTTCTGATGTCTCAGCACACAAACAGCCCAATCCCATGGGATTAATGTCTTTATTGCTACCATTGATATGGAGCTGTAGCAATTAGATGGTAAATATAGATGTGAGAATCACCTGGGGAGGAAAGAAAAGTCCTGAGAGGCCGTGGCAGATGGCCCAGAAACAGAACAGGAATGCCTCCTTGAGAATGTTGTTCATTTACAGCTCAGCGTTCAACACCACAATGCCCTCCAAGCTCGTCACTATGCTCGGGACCCTGGTAGTGAACGCCTCCCTCTGCAACTGGATCCTGGGCAATAAAGATGAAACACCAGATGTCATTTTAGATTCTGAGCTCAATTTCAATTCACATATTAGGAATGTGACCAAAATATTTTTTTACCACAGAAAGACTCATTCATGCTTTTATTACAAGCAGTCTTGACTACTGTAATGCTCTCCTGTCATTGGTAAACTACAAAACAAACAGAATGCTGCATCATGGGTACTGACCAAGACCAGATGGAGTGCACACATTACACCGGATTTAACGTCTCTGCACTGGCTGCCTGCCTTCTTCTATTGGTTTTTAAATCAATCCACTATTGTGCACCAATACGTGTCAGACATGCTTTTAAGTTATGTACCCAGTAGGTCGCTCAGGTCCTCTGGCACTGGCCAATTAACTATCCAAAAGCCTAGGACCAAGAAGTATGGAGAGGCAGCCTTTAGTAATTTTGCCCCCAGCCTCTGGAATAGCCTGCCAGAGATCCTGAGGGGGCTGAAACTGGTCATATTTAAAAGAGATCTTAAAACACCTTTTTAGCTTTGCTTTTCCTTAGGGTGTTTTTTTTCAGTTTTTGTTATTCTTTAGTTGTTTTATTCCCTTGTGTTTGTTGTATAGTAAATATTGTTGTTGTATAGTAAATATTACTCTTTTTCTTTATTATTTTTTTTTTGCGAAGCGCATTGCAATCATGTCTGAAATGTGCTATATAATTACATTTGGTTTGATGATTTGGAAATTCTGACGGGCTGCCCCCAGGTGGTGAGGGTAGGCAAAAACACATCTGCCATGCTGACCTTCAACACGGGGGCACTTCAGGGGTGCATGCTTAGTCCCCTCCTGTACTCTGTTCACCCACAGCTGTGTGGCGGCGCACGACTCCAACACCATCATTGCGTTTTCTGATGACACAACAGTGTTAGGCCTAATCACCGATGATGAGACAGCCTATAGGGAGGATGTCAGTGACTTGGCAGTGTGGTGTCAGGACACCAATCTTTCCCTCGATGTCAGCAAGACAAAGGAGCTGATCGTGGACTACAGGAAACGGAGGGCCGAGCATGCCACCATCCACATTGATTTGGCCGTAGTGGAGCGAGTCGAGAGATTCAAGTTCCTCCTCCACATCACTAAGGAATTGTTTTATAAGAACAAATTCTTATTTACAATGACGGCCTACCAAAAGGCCTCCTGCAGGGGCTGGGATTAAAAATATAGGACAAATCACACATCACGACAAGAAAGACAACACAACACCACATAAAGAGAGACCAAAGACAACAGCATGGTAGCATCACAACATGACAACATCATGGCAGCAGAACATGGTAGCAGCACAAAACAGGGTACAAACATTATTGGGCACGGACAACAGCACAAAGGGCAAGAAGGTAGAGACAACAATACATCACGCAAAGCAGCCACAACTGTCAGTAAGTGTCCATGATTGAGTCTTTGAATGAAGAGATACACTCAAACTGGACTTTTTTATGTTGGAGCTCGTTCCAGTCGCGATCTGCAGCGAACTGAAAAGACGAGCGACCCGATGTGTGTGCTTTAGGGACCTTAAACAGAATGTGACTGGCAGAACGGGTGTTGTATGTGAAGGATGATGGCTGCAACATATATCTCAGATGTGGAGGAGTGAGGCCTAAGAGGGTTTTATAAATAAGCATCAACCAGTGGGTCTTGCAATGGGTATACAGAGATGATCAGTTTAAAGAGGAGTATACAATACAGCGATGTGTCCTGTAAGGAGCATTGGTGGCAATCTGATGGCCGAATGGTAAAGAACATCTAGCCGCTCGAGAGCACCCTTACCTGCCAATCTATAAATTACGTCTCCGTAATTTAGCATGGGTACGATGGTCATCTGAATCGGGGTTAGTTTGGCAGCTGGGGTGAAAGAGGAGCGATTACGATAGAGGAAACCAAGTCTAGATTTAACCTTAGCCTGCAGATTTGATATGTGCTGAGAGAAGGACATTGTACCGTCTAGCCATACTCCAAAGTATTTGTACGAGGTGACTACCTCAAGCTCTAAACCCTCAAAGGTAATAATCACATCTGTGGGGAGAGGGGCAGTCTTCTTACCAAACCACATGACCTTTGTTTTAGAGGTGTTCGGAACGAGGTTCAGGGTAGAGAAAGCTTGTTGGACACTAAGAAAGGTTGTAGAGAGTTTAACACAAAGTCCGGGGAGGGGCCAGCTGAGTATAAGACTGTATCATCTGCATATAAATGGATAAGAGAGCTACCTACTGCCTGAGCTATGTTGTTGATGTCATTTGAGAAGAGCGTGGTTCCTAGGATTGAGCCTTGGGGTACACCCTTGGTGACGGGCAGTGGCTGAGACAGCAGATGTTCTGCAGTGACTTTATACACCCTACTCATTGAGAGAGGTAGTTAGCAAACCAGGCCAAAGACCCCTCAGAGATACCAACACTCCTTAGCCGGCCCACAAGAATGGAATGGTCTACCATATCAAAAGCTTTGGCCAAGTCAATAAAAAATAGCAGCACAACATTGCTAAGAATCAAGAATGAATTAACATGGTACACACACACCAACAGTTGTGAAAAGGCACTACAACGCCTCTTCCCCCTCAGAACCTCAACAATTTCTACAGCTGCACAATTGAGAGCATCTTCACTGGCTGCATCACCGCTTGGTACTGCAAGGCGCTACAGAGGGTAGTGCCTATGGCCCAGTACATCACTGGGGCTGAGCTCCCTAACGTCCAGGACCTCTTTACCAGGCGGTGTAAAAATGGTCAAAAACGGTTCTCTCTGCTACCGCACGACAAGTGGTACCGATGCACCAAGTCAAGGAACCAACAGGAACCCGTGAACAGCTTCTACCCCCAAGCCATAAGACTGCTAAATAGTTAATCAAATAGCTACAGAGACTATCTGCATTGACCCCCCTTTGCACTAACTCTTTTGACTCATCACAAACGCTCTTGCTACTGCTTATTATTTATCCTGTCGCCTTATCACTTTACCCCTACCTATACCATATCACTTTACCCCTACTGTACCTTTACCCTTACCACTTTACCCCTACCTAAGCTTTTCACTGTCAGCCTACACCTTTTGTTTACAAAGCATGTGACAAATAAAATTAGATTTGATGTCCAGACACATGTCAGGATCAGAGAATATCCCCCTAGATGTGATACAAAAACAGGTGTGTGTTACTAAGCAGTGGAAGCTGTGGTTATTGTAATGTTCTCCCCGTGCTAGCAGATTGTTGGCATGTTTTTGGCTGTGCTGGCCAGCTGCTCATTCTGCTTTGCTGCTCTGGAGGGAAAAAGAGAGCTCCATCCTGTGCCTCTACATCCCCTCTCTCTGCCTCCCATCTCTCTCTCCACCGCTGTCTCTGTCTGCTGCTCTTACTACAGAAACCCCTCCGTGACAATGGCCATGCTCTGTTTCTCTGTGTTCAGTCTTCTGCATGACCGTCCGTCACTCCTCCACTCCTCACACAGCCAGGACAGAGTGGGGAGGACAATACACAGGGGACTACATTCTACATCAGGGGGACTACAGGGGACTACATTCATGAAACCATGGTGCTGCTATTGCTAAAACCTCCAAACTACATCCCTCTGCCACCCTGCTAAAACAGTGTATGTACTGTATGTCCACCAGCTTTACCTTCTCCCCCCCCCCCCCCCCCCCCCAGACACACACACACACACACACACACAGTATTGCTGCAGTGAATGTACTCCTATCAGGTCTAAACCCCACCTTTTGGTTAAGCCCTCTCTTTCTGATCCGCCGGGCACCTCCTGACCCACAGGACAGCACCAGCATGCAGAGCACCAACATCAGGGGTGTCCGGATGTGACAGCCAGGCATGGTCCTAACACTTCACTCCTCCTGCCCTCTTCACTCTGTTTCTTCTCTCTTCTTCTGTCACTCTCTGTATTCCTTACTGTATCCTTCTTCCTTGAAGTTTAGAAAATGTTCTCTCCTTTTCTTCAACACTGTGGTGTTCAGTCCAGTGCTTGGTATTCCTTATTGGGCCGGTGTTGAGGCAGTGGCTCCCGTGCTTGTGAAGCCAGCGATTACACAAGCTCTGCTATAGGACAATTATTTTTATCCGTCTGCGCAGGGGAAACTGCAGGGGAAATAAGAAGAGAGGAAAGGAAAGGAGGAGAAAGAATTAATAGAGCCACTGTGGAGGGAAAAGAAAGAGGGAGATAGTTAGGGGCGTCAAGGAGAGAAAGCCAGCTGTCTGTGCATTGGTCTGCTGGCACGGCAAGCACATGTCTGCCTTTCACTGAGAGAGAGGGAAGGAGAAAGCGAGCGGGAGAAGGAGGAGGGAGCTCAAAGGAGGGAGGGGAAGAGAGAGAGAAAGATTTTCAGTATACTGTAAAGGGGTTACTGAATTTAGTCAGATCTGTATTTCATATTACAGTATTAACTATGTATGCATACATTTTACATAATGACTAACTTGTGGGAATAGGAAATGCATGATATACTGTAAGAAAGTCACTGGAAGTGCCATGACTAAGCATTCCTGAATAGGCTGTATGTTGAGAGGATAATGTAGGCATTCAACCAGAAAGAATAAAAGCATGTTTCGTGATCCAGAGTAGGGGCCACTTGTCTGTGAAATAGCATGTTCCCTCTCAAACTAGGACATATCCCCTCACCCTTCTCACTCCCTAAATCCCCTCTACCCCCTGGCCCCCTCATTCCCATATCCTGCATTGAAAGGGGGAAAGAATGCTAAGCCTGTACAAATCTTTGTCATTATTAGTTTTACAGGAGCAAGGCTTATGTCACAATGGGGCCCTAGCTATAGTAACACAAAAGAGAGAGAGAGAGAGAGAGAGAGAGAGAGTAGAGCAAGGGAGAGACATGCCTGTCTGTCCCCAGCGGAGCCTGGATGAGGTATAAGTTGGGAAAAGTTGCATAAAGACATGGCTACAATCACCCCTGATGATGGAATGATGTGATGTTTCCTGCCAGGAATTGGGTACTGCATTGGCTCGATAGCACAGGTAATGTGATACAGTAGCTACAGTAATAACAGCAGAAACCAAAGACTATGGAGCTATGACCTACAACTATGGTAACATAACTCAGAGAGGCATAATGCATGCACAATTTGGAGCTCAGATCAGCACGTGATGAAACTCTTTAGAGCACATGTGAATAAAGGTCATTAATTAGTAAGAAACTCCCCTCAGGTCTTAATTGAAAGAAAAAAACAAAAACCAGCAGACACTATGCCCTCCATGGAATGAGTTTGACACCCCTGCTTTAGGGAATGGTTGTGTCATGTTGGTTGTTGGTATATGCCCATTATTACATCCCCATAATACAGCACGGGTAGAGTTGTTGAGTGGTGTTTATAGGACTGTTGATTATAGCCAGTCTATATACAGCTCAGTATTAGACGTGGCTGTGCTCCATGCAGACAGCAGTCAGTCTAATTTCTACACCGTGGGGTTAGGGGGTCACCCATCACTGTCACTGCGACCCCAGACTGCCCCACCTTCCCCACACACCCTCTCCCCCTGTGGGACAGCTGCAGCCCCCTGCACGCCTGGATGCCTGGCACTCCTTCCCCTGGAGCCAACAGCTGCATGGAGCTACAAAGCACACATCCCTGTGTCCAGTCCACCCACCAGCCTAAACCCCAGTACACCAACACACTTTGTTATGATCCTCCCATTCTACAGCAAGGACACTGAGGAACTTGACTCAGAGAAGCTTGACACGAAGCCTGGGTGCCTCTTCACATGAAACACGACCTGACTATGTTGAATGTCTCTGTGTTTGTTACAACAAGCTCTCACAGTCTCATGTCAGAATGAAACATTCATCCATGTTTCTCAAACGTCAAATCTAAAAGTGTTTAAGCAGGTTAAGTTTAGGCATTAACTCTGAATTTTTAAGGTTAGGGTAAAGTTTAGTCATGGGCATTAACTCCGAATTATTATGGTTTGGGATAGGCTTCGAACAAAAAAAAAAAAACTTCCTATCACTGGATTTGAACATTCAACCTTTGGGACCAGAGCTAGATGCTTACACCCATCTACCATCAGTGGTGTAAAGTAGAGGAGTAAAAATACTTTAAAGCACTACTACAGTAGTTTTTTGGGGTATCTGTACTTCACTTTACTATTTATATTTTTGACAACTTGTCCTTTTTACTCCATACATTTTGAATGCTTAGCAGGACGGAAAACGGACCAATTCACACACTTATCTGGATAACATCCCTGGTCATCCCCACTGCCTCTCATCTGTCACTTTTAGACTCACTAAACACAAATGCTTTGTTTGTAAATTATGTCTGAGTGTTGGAGTGTGCCCCTGGCTATCCTTAAATAAAAAAAACAAGAAAATTGTGCCATCTGGTTTTCTTAATATAAGGATTTGTTTTATTACTGTACTTTAACTTTTGATACTTAAGTATATTTTAGCAATTACATTTACTTTTGATACTTCAGTATATTTAAAACCAAATAATTTTAGACAAGTAGTATTTTACTGGGTGGCTTTCACTTTTACTTGAGTCATTTTCTACTTTTACTCAAGTATTACAATTGGGTACTTTTTCCACCACTGGCTACCGTCCCTGTCAACAACACCCTAGCAAAACAGAAACCTACTTAAAGGTAACAGCACTCACTGTTGCCCCTGGTGTCCGGTTTCCATGTCATCTCCCGACATCCTCAGACATGAACGACGAATACGGACTTGTATCATGGTGACCTGGCTGATTGTTATAAATTCTTATAGCATCTTGTTGCACACTATGATTGTAGCCTATATGTCCTTTGGGGCAGTGGGGTGTTTGAATGTAGTGTGCCCATATTGGTTTTCCTAACACCAGTCTTTCCCACGCAGTATAGAGAGATACTGCAAACAGATTCGGTCACGCACACGCACACGCACACACACACACACACACACACCTGACCTGTACCTTCTATTTTGGAGTCTGGTGAGAGTTTTTTTAAAATCCAAGCATCACATTCCTTTGATCTGAGGCAGTGTTCTCTGGAGATTGGGAAGTTTCTGTTAGAGGAGAGAGGGCTTTCTGCACACATCACATGCTTCTTTCCAACCATGGTGGATAGCAGATTTCAGCTGCTCTAATGCAGGCCAGCTGGACAGTGGAGGCTCCTCAGAGGAGGAAAGGGAGGACCACCCTTTTTAGATAAAACTCTACTAAATATATTCACGTTACCAAATAATTGAATAAAACACACTGTTTTGCAATGAAGGTCTACAGTAGCCTCAGTAGCACTCTGCAGGGTAGCACCATGGTGTAGCTGTAGGACAGATAGCTTCTGTCCTCCTCTGGTACATTGACTTCAGTACAAAACCTAGGAGGTTCATGGTTCTCAACCCCTTCCATAGACTTACACAGTAATTATGACAACTTCAGAGGACTTCCTCCAACCTATCAGAGCTCTTGCAGCATGAACTGACATGTTGTCCACCCAATCAAAGGATCAGATAACTAATCTAGTACTGAAAGCATAGGCTGCAGCTATCTAGCACTGCAGTGCATAAAATGTGGTGAGTAGTTGACTCAAAGAGAGAGAAAGACAATAGTTGAACAATTTTTCCATTATTAAAGTGGCTAGAGTTGAGTCAGTATGTTGGCAGCAGCCACTTAATGTTAGTGATGGCTGTTTAACAGTCTGATAGCCTTGAGATAGAAGCTGTTTTTCAGTCTCTGTCCCCGCTCTGATGCACCTGTACCGACCTCGCCTTCTGGATAATAGCAGGGTGAACAGGCAGTGGCTCGGGTGGTTGTTGTCCTTAGTGATATTTTTGGTCTTCCTGTGTGTTACGGATACAGGTATCCTGTGTGTGTGTGTGTGTGTGTGTATGTATCCTGTGTTCTTTTCTCTCCTTCTCCCCTCACAGGTGAAAATCATCACTCCCCAATCAGTCACCAATCAATCATCAATCAGAAGACATACCTCCTGTTTCCTACCCAATCACAGTTCCTTTCCCTTGGTTTAAAAACCCTGTCAGTTGTTTGCTCTGAGCTCAATCTCTCTGTAAATGCCATATGTCTGTAGATCTCTCTGTTTCACTCTCGCCTACTATGTCGCTATCTCTCGCTCTTTATGTATTGAGCTATCTTTTGTTTGAGTACCTCCATACCTCCATATCACTTTGTCCTCACCTGTGAGTTTTGGTTATGGTGTTTGAGTGTTTGTTTGCTGGTGGGAAAAGGGGGAACCAAGACAAGTCACCCATGGGCATACACTACCCGTCGGTAAACGTTGTTAAATACACTAGTTAGACCTGGGCGGACCACCCACTGTATTTTTGGTTAGTTAGCTGTTGTTGAACTAGGCTATTCTAGCTTAGGGGTGTTTTTGGATGCTTATTGTTTCTTTCCTTGGGTCCAGCTCAGCCCCTTTTCCTGCTCCCCCCATTACCGTGTGTTTTCTAATAAACCATGTGTTTGACGGTAATTTAGTTGTCTGTGGTTATTTCGTTCTCACTTTTACTTTTTCACTATTATAACTTGCATGAGTTATGTTACGGGTCTCGTTACCTCCGGTGATGTGTTGTGCAGGCGTCACTACCCTCTGGAGAGCCTTACGGTTATGGGCGGAGCAGTTGCCGTACCAGGCGGTGATACAGCCCGACAGGATGCTCTCGATTGTGCATCTGTAAAAGTTTTTGGTGACAAGCCGAATTTCTTCAGCCTCCTGAGGGTGAAGAGGTGCTGCTGCGCCTTCTTCACCACACTGTCTGTGTGGGTGGACCAATTCAGTTTTTTCCGTGATGTGTACGCCGAGGAACTTAACTTTCCACCTTCTCCACTACTGTCCCGTCGATGTGGATGGGGCGGGTGCTCCCTCTGCTGTTTCCTGAACTCCACAATCATCTCCTTTGTTGTTGACATTTAGTGTGAAGTTATTTTACTGACACAACACTCCGAGGGCCCTCACCTCCTCCCTGTAGGCCGTCTCGCCGTTGTTGGTAATTATGCCTACCACTATAGTGTCGTCTGCAAACTTGATGATTGAGTTGGAGGCGTGCATGGCCATGCAGTCATGGTTGAACAGGGAGTACAGGAGAGGGCTGAGAACACACCCGTGTGGGGCTCCAGTTTTGAGGATCAGCGGGGTGAAGAAGTTGTTACCTACCCTCACCACCTGGGGGGGCGGCCCATCAGGAAGTCCAGGACCCAGTTGCACAGGTCGGGGTCGAGACCCAGGGTTTCCTGGGGTAACAATGTAAAAAAAAATAACACATAAAAAAACAAAATACTGCATAGTTTCCTAGGAACGCGAAGTGAGGCGGCCATCTCTGTCGGCGCCGGAATGTTTATGATGAAGGGAGGATGTTAAATCAGACCCTAGTGCATTTGCCCGAGTGCATTTGCCCATCAGAGCAACATTTCATCACATAATACCATCTGGGAAAGTGGATTCAATGTGTGGGACATGTGTGCATTTTGTCTGTGTGTGTGGCAAGATGTGTATGTTTTTTCACTTAATGTGTAACATCAGCCAGGTCTGGCATGCTGTGACCCTCCATGGTGTCAGTGGGGCAGCAGGGGTCAGGAAGTAGTCTCATTAATGTTCCCCAAATTGGAGACCCAATCAGGGCCGTCCTCACTGGGTCAGAGATCAACAATGACAAACTGGTAAACCAATCAACTTCCATTATAGTCCCTTACATTAACTGTACTGTTTTCACATGGGCTTTTAAGTTGTGCACAAATCTCTTACTCTCCTCCAGATATTGGGCTACCGAGTGGCGCAGCGGTCTAAGGCACTGCATCTCAGTGCTAGAGGCGTTACTACAGACTCTGGTTTGATTCCAGGCTGTATCACTACCGGCCATGATTGGGAGTCCCATAGGCTGGCGCACAATTGGCCCAGTGTCATCCGGGTTAGGATTTGGCTGGAGTAAATAAGAATTTGTTCTTAACTGACTTGACTAGTTAAATAAAAATACAGATGTGTGGTTTATAGTATACTTTATTGTGTGCTTATGTTAAAGGTTATGGGCATACACAAGTGTTTGTTTGTCTAAGGATGTTTTAATTTCTGTGGATGTGTGTGAGTGAGTATGTGGGGATGGTATATACATGTGACTGTATGCGTGTGTGTGGGGGGTGGTCTCGGAAACACAAAAGCACTGATGAGCCTGAGTAGTGCAGCTGTTTGAAGCTGCAGACTGGCACTGGCTGAGAGAAAGGAAGGTGCAGATTAGTGAGATAGGAGGGGAGGGAGGCAGGTGTGGACAAGGTGTGGCGCTCAGAGACTAAACACATCTGTTTGGCTCCTGTCTCTCTGCAATCACTGCTCCAAGAGGTAGCTTGAGATTTTCCAGATAGACAAAACACTGAGAACCTGGGAGAATGTTCCAAAGCCAAGCAACTATCCTGCACCATTCCCGGAAAGTTGTGCGAAGGTTGTATGAAAAATTGCCATGGGACAACCACGCTCTCATCTAGGTTCTCGGTTGTGCTAGTTGGGAAATCTCAAGCTGCGTCTTGAAGCAGGGCTTGCAGCGAGACAGGCACTCCTTGTCTGTCCACACCTGCCCCAATCCCCTTCTATCTCACTAATTTGCACCTTTGTTTCTCTCAGCCAGTGCCAGGGTCACCCAGAACAGGCAAAATGTTCACTTCCGTTCTCAGAATGTTTAAAAAAACGTTCAGTTTTACTGCTCAGGACGAATGGGGAAACCTAAAAGGTGAGTTCCAACAACTTCCAAGAAACAAAATGTGCTACCTGGGTTTGAACTTGAGCTAGAATAAATATATATTCCACTGAAACAATGATTTACGGACTGGAATGGTTGTACATCAGGGGTAAACTCAAATAATTGTTTTTCAACTTGAAAGATTTGCTTTCGGTTGACCACACTGGCCAAGAACTTGGCTTTAAAGATTTAAGTTTTCAGTCTTTATTCACTTTGAGTCTAGGATTTTGAACTTGTACACTTTTGAGTTTTACTTTTGATTTAAATTGGATAAAATTACAATCATGTTCACTTTACACTTTCCCTCCCGTTTAGAACTTTTCCCCCAAGTTCACTAATGAAAGACGCTATATCAAATTTATTTATATAGCTCTTCGTACATCAGCTGATATCTCAAAGTGCTGTACAGAAAACCAGCCTAAAACCCCAAACAGCAAGCGATGCAGGTGTAGAAGCACTGTGGCTAGGAAAAACTCCTTAGAAAAGCCGAAACCTAGAGAGGAACCAGGCTATGAGGGGTGGCCAGTCCCCTTCTGTCTGTGCCGGGTGGAGATTATAACAGAACAACCTGCTATAGCAGGTCTTAACTGCTCGTCTGGGAGGCTCTTCGTGCTTGTAGCTGCTCATTATCCTAACCCCCTGCAGCTGGCCCAATCACAACTCATTAAGGCCATTTTTTCCCTGATCTCCCCCAGTCAGTGCCGCTCTGCCACCCCTAGGAACTAGAGGGAGCCATTCACACTGGGCTGGGGGATTATCCTGTCCCCCCTTTAACCTAGACCTCTATCTACCGTTTTCACCCTCCACCTCCCTTTCTGCCCCCCTATTTCCCTCCATCATTTCCACCTTTTCTCTCGTCTCCCTCCACTTACCAACTTCTCTCTGTGACTTTACTTCTTTGTCTGTTCCTTACTTTTCCCTCATTCCTCAAGCCTCACTTGGACCCTCCTTTTCCTTCCGTCTCTCTCTCTGTCTCCAGCTGTCCCTCTCTCCCCTTACGCATATAGCCGGGGGCCCTTTGAACTCAGGTAGCTGCCTGGAATTCTACAAGGTGAACCCTGAAAGCAAGGTCAAAGCAAACATTTAAACCTGCTGTTAGTATAGTGACCATCTGCCCAGGTGTCCAACAGTGAGGTCAAAGTGAAGGGGGGTTGGGGGTGTGGTAGGGACTGGGGGAGAACGTGAGGGAGGTGGATCTGGAAGTTTTTTAGGACATCAAAGGATTTCCTGTCTTCCTGCTTTATAAGAGTTTAAGTCTGAGGTCACATGTCCCACTTTCCCAACATATTATTATCTCCTGTCTCTCTGTAAAGACGTCTTGTAGGTGAGAACTTTATTTTCCTACTTTTTACTGTCCCTGCATTGTAACTTGAAGGATATGTGCTACGCTATGTCTTTCAGTGGCTGTGTACACTCAAGCGGGATTCCCACAGTTATCTTAATTTTCCGTATACTGTACCATTTGTTCCAGTATAGCACTGAGGGCTTGTGTATTTGAATGGAGGAAATATGATGCTCAGAAAGGTTTTAACATGTGGGACCTTAAAGAATGTTAGCCATATATCAACATGTATTTTTTTTTACAATGCATACAATATGCTCAAACAAGTAAGAGAGATGTGGGTTTAGATCAAAAGATGAAACATCCACTTACAACAGAGAATAGGAGTTTTAGTTCCATGGGACGGAAATCCTGTGGTAATTTGTTTCTTTGATCTGGTAGTCCTCTGTAAGATAACAGGTGGGCTCTTCCCTTGGGAGCCAACCATCTTACACAGACGGGGCTCTCAGTGTGTGTGTGTATGCATGCATGCATGCGTGTTTGTGTGCACTCATGCATGTGTGTGCGCACGTGGGTGTGTGCGCGTGTGTGTATGTGAATGTGTTTGTGTGGGCCAGTGTTTATGGAACAGCTTACTTTGGCTATACCTCAGTTTATAGTTTATTATTCCAGAGCTATGGAAGGTGACATGTTTATTAATGCTTATTTGTGTTATTATTTTTATCAGGCCACCTTTGTTATTGCAGGTCTGTAGAGTTTGCTTATCTTTGATGCATATTTTGCACAAAACATTCCAGAGCTGAGAAAACAGACCCCTTTTTTCTCTCTGGCATTCCCAATGATCAAGATCAATTTAATTTCTTACCTTTTGTGAGCAATGTTTCACAGTAGCCTACACAATCTAATTTCCCCTTATGATGGCAGTGAGTTAATGTGTTTTTAATGTGTATTTGTTCAGCTGTAGCTTTTACTACTGCAAACGTTATTCCCTCTATTACTAATGATCCACAAAATGATTTACAAGTGATAAACTCATTATCTAAATCATGTGAGTTAGTGCCAACTCCAGCAATAAATATATTCTGACATGATTCCACTGAGTTTAGCCATAGACTCTGTTTTAAAATACCTCTAAGCTCCACTAGAGGGAGTAAGTGTTGGCATTATCAATCCTGTCCCAGCTATTTGAATGTGTGGGTATCAGATGCACTGCACATGTCCTTCAAAGCATTATTGTGGAGGAATTAACCTTACTTTGGTCATTATCCCATTTTATTTTTAGGAGTGAATCAAAAGTGAATCACTGCATAGTTGTTGTGATACTTCAAGCCACCTGGAAGAGTTTAGGGGCTATTTCCTTATTAGCTCATTTAAACTCTGGGCAGAACAGAGGTGACTGCCAGTGCTGTAAGGCAGTAATTTCAGCAGAAACAGTTTTAGAACATAAATCTTGAATGTGATTGTCACTATTCTGTTGAGGTTCTTGACTGGTGTGGCCTTTCCTCTCCTGTCTCTTCAGCACTTTTGGGCTCAGGAAGTTCCTTAGGACTTAGCCCCACCTGTCTCCTCTCCATCTCATTTTTCCACCTACAGTTACAAATTCTCTAGGGTTTCCTCGTTTGGGCAAAAGTCCGTCCTCCATCCTCTTTTCTCTCTGCCCTCTCTTCTCCGTGACCCGGAAATCGATAAGTGGTGGTGGTGGAGTGTGTCAATTCATTAGTCTGCAAACAGAAGATTGTTGTCCCCTCCTTGATAGCCACCTTTCATCAAGGATACTCGTGCATCCTACCGAAGAAGAGTTTGAAATCTGCCACACCGATGAATCAGCATTTGTTTTCTCAGAGGAGAAATACATGTATACGTTTTAAAAACAATATACTACTTACTGTTTTTTCTATAAATGTCTTTCACAACTAACTTCATTTATTTGGACCACTTTACACACTTATTTTGGGATCCACCCTGAAAACAAAATTTGCCTAATGACAAAACCGTCTCATTCCAAGCAAGCGCATTTCACTCTCCTCGCTGACTCTCCTCGATTGACTTTGACCTTTTTCAAAAGGAGACGAGGTGAACAAATCTAACAGTTATTTTCACAATTTATGTGATCTAAGTATTTTGTTCCCCTCACTTCAAGGATTGCCTACTATTTCCAGACACTAAGCTGTTTAAGAACAACACAAGCCAACCCATATCTTGCTTACAATCAACATGAAACTTATCTTTAGCACAATATCCTTTATGTTAATGGCCTTTTAAATGAACTTGAAACAGAATTTGGTGATAAGATATTTTGAAACCGCCCCCTCTGTTCTCTCTCGCTCTCTCAGCAGTAGTGTTTAATCAGAGGCAAGAGTAATGGTGAGAGAGAGACTTTCTGGAAAAGCTATAGCCACAATGAAAGTCATGTTTTTACTTTGGTTTTTCCACTTGACAAGCCTTGATTTGGCAGGCTATATTTACTGCTATTGTTTAGACCGAGAGGGGCAAAATGTTACCAGCTCAGTAAACAACCCCAAATGCCATGGTTATCAGAGATATTCTGTGGGTGGTGGGGCACATCTATTGTACTGTTGGTATTCTTCCACAAGGTTGTTTTCTATTTGTTTTGGACCTGAGTTAACTTTTAAGAATGCCTTTGCTGTTATTATTTTTACCCAATGCTGTGAGTGCAGTTGTTCACAAGGTCTGTGAAGAATCATAGTCTATGACACATCATTTTACATTCAGACAAAGAGCTGGAGCGAAGCGTGTGTGTTAGAAGAGGAAGTCAATGGAGAGGAAACCCACCCCAGAAAAATACATTTATCATGAGACCAATAGCCCATGAAATTAACCCAACTGTAAAGCATAATGAAATATATTTGTGACCTTCTATGAATATGGTATCTCTGTATATGAATGTTAGTTAAAGCCCCAATCTACAGGATGATGACCTTTCATGGAAGACATAAAATCCCCCGGTGGTTAGCTACACAAGGGGATGTTCAGTTAAAATCAGAACATGGTTACAGTAATCACACAAGGTTCATTACTCAAGGTTACATGTTCTGTAAGCTAATGCCTTTTGCAATTATAGAGACAATGTCCTAGAGAATACCCTTGAGCTAATGGCAGAGGGGCTCACCTGCGATGGGTGGCCCCAAGAGGCCCCCACTGCTGCGGGTGAGCACGAAGAAAAAGAGGGCGGTCCCCAGCCGCTGCACGCCCACCACATTAGCCAGCACAGTGATATGGATCGAGACGCTGGCTCCGAACACCAGGCCATAGGCTCCACTCAGGGAAGGAGGAGGCTAGGGGACACAGCAGCAGGACTATACCCAGCAGGATCCAGGCTGTATCACAACCGGCCGTGATTGGGAGTCCCATAGGGCGTCGCACAATCGGCCCAGCGTCGTCTGGGTTAGGGTTTGGTGGGCTGTCATTGTGAATAAGAATTTGTTCTCAACTGACTTGTCTAGTTAAATAAAGGGTAAATAAAAAATAGCTGGCTATAATTTTGCATTGCTTTACCTTCAAATTCACGTCATTGTCATGCCTCCCTTGGAGGTCTGGAGCATTTTGTATTGTAAAAACTGTTTGAATGGCTGGCTCCCAGCAGCAAGATTTTGATTTGATGTTACATTTCAAGAATCAACGCCACACGCTTGTTGAAGGGGTCCTGTTTGTTATGCTAGTTCCAATTGTTGGTTTTCAAGTTCCCAGGTGTGGCCGACAGTCTGCGATGTACATTTATTTCAAACTCAACTGAGCTGCTAGCTAGCTAACTTTACACACTGTTTAACTAAATGAATTGTTCTTTTTGATTCATATAAAAAGGTGTATGCATTGTTGAGTATTTTTATGTGTGGTATGATTGCTAGTTAGCCTTGTGCAGATCTGGACAAACGATCCACCTACGACTATTATTAAGAACGGGGGGTGCTGCAGCACCCTCAGCACCCCAACTAACCATGGCTATGCTACTATTGTCACTATGAATGGTGGATAGAGGGCAGGATAGACCATTGGACTGGTAGACTATACTGACCTGTAGGTACAGTAAAAGTTAGCACATGGAAAAGGATAGTGTATAAGGGAAGTACCAAAACACCTTGATATAGATGCATGCAAGCATATGAGGAAATTTGGCCAGGATGGAAGAAATTATATGGTAAAACCATCAGAAGAGTGAATGTAAACCATGGCAAAAAACGCACTATCCTCCCCTGTGGCCCAATAAAAAAAACACACAAGAATCCTCAAAGGAAAACCTGACTCAATAGGGGAAGGTCCGGGTGGGCATCTAACGTTGGGGACGGCTCCGGTGCGGGGCGAAGTACCCACTCCGTTGTGGATATGGAGCCGGGTAGAACGCCATGCCCGGTCCAGGACCGGACTGGACATCGGTGTAGAGGGCCCCGGCCATGGAACTGGGTTGTATGCCGCACCCGGACTGGACACCGGCGCCAAAGAAGGCTCCGGCCATGGAGCGGGACTGGACGCCGTGCCTGGACTGGGCATCGCCGCAGAGAAGGACTCCTGCCATAAAGCGGGACTGGATGCCGTGCTCGGACTGGGCCTCGGCGCAGAGGAAGGCTCCTGCCCTGGAGCTGGAGGTTCCGGACCGTTTACCGTCGCCAGAGGCTCCGGACCGTGGACCATCACCGGAAGCTCCAGACCGGGGACCGTCGCCGGAAGCTCCGGACCGGGGACCGTCGCCGGAAGCTCTGGACTGGGGAGGCGCACTGGAGGCCTGATGCACAGATGGCGCCAGACTGGTGACACGCACTTCAGGGCGAGTGCGGGGAGCAGGCACAGGACGCACCTGACTGGGAACACGCACTTGAGGAAGACGTACTGGGCTGTGGAGACGTACTGGAGACCTGGTGCATATAGCCGGCATCAATGGTACCAGAACTTTAACATACTTCGCACGGAAAATGCGAGGAGCTGGCACAGGACGCACCGGGCTGTGGAGGCGCACTGGAGACACGGTGCGTAGAACCTGCACAGGACTTAATGGGCCGTGGAGGCGCACTGGAGGTCTGGAGTGTAAAGCTGGCACAACGTGTCCTGGACAGATGACTACCTTCGCACGGCAAGTGCGGGGAGCTGGCACAGGACGTACCGGGCTGTGGAGGCGCACTGGTGACGCGGTGCGTAGAACCAGCACACATTGTACCGGAACAATGACACTGTCCTCAATGCAAGTACGGAGAGCTGGCACAGGTGGCATCGGACGGCTAACACGCTCTTCAGGGTGACTGTCTTGCCTCTCCAGCCAAACCAACAGCTCTCTCTCATCAACTTTCGCCAACCACTCCTCGCTCAATCTATCCCAATATTACTCCTTGGTCTCTGACTCACCCCTCAGCATCGCCGACCACCCCGTGCGCACCCCCCAAAACTTTTTTGGGGGCTGTCTTTTGGGCTTTTATCTCCTCCCAAGCCCAGGATACATTCTCTTCCCAGGCACGCTGCTTGGTGGTGGGATCTTCTGTCACGTTCGTTAGAATAAATATCGGACCAAGGCGCAGCGTACGTAGAGTTCGATATGTTTATGAAATGAAACTCACAAAAACAATAAAGAAGAATAAACAATACGTGACTCTCAAGCAGTGCTCACAGGCAACTACACAGAAACAAGATTCCACAAAACACAGTGGGGGAAATGGCTGCCTAAATATGATCCCCAATCAGAGACAACGATAAACAGATGTCTCTGATTGGGAACCATACCAGGCCAACAGACTTACAATAACCTAGATAACCCACCCTAGTCACACGCCGACCTAACCACCATAGAGAATAAAAGGCTCTCTATGGTCAGGGCGTGACAGCTGGAGGAAGTAGGCTATGCATTTTGAAAAGATGTGCTTAGTTATTTGAAACTTTAACGTTTTAATACACATCATAAGGCATGTCTTACCTTGCTTCAAAGTAGCCTATTAGATCTCCTCTCTTTCTAAGTTCTAACAGATATTTCTGTCTCTATCCCATGAAACCGCTGGCATGTGAGGTGCCCTTTTGACAACTGTGTTTTCCGCTAATTGCTTTATGGAACGAACATTCGAGCATAGCCTACTGTCTGAAGAAATAGTTTATCAACGTTCTGATCTGTTGCATCAGACTCATTGCTTTTTAATGTTTATTTTTTATGAGCCACATTTTCCTAAGGGAAACCCTGCATGTTATACAGTATGTGTAGGCCTAACTATGTTAGCAAATGATGAATACACAACTACAGTTAAACATCACACACAATGTATAAACCTATTACAATTGGAGTAGGCCGATCCTGCTGGATGTCTGCTGGGTTCTGTAACACACCAGATTCTAAATCTAATGAGTGTGCGAAAGCTGGGCTGGAATAGAAGAGTCTGCTCACCCAGTAGATCAGGACCAGTGGATCAATGTTGGCCACCACTGTATGGAGGTTGTTGTTGTTAATAGCCTACTTGATATTACTCAATTATCTATTGTTGTTTAGACTAAGATGTCTAATCTTTACACAGTAGTTAGTTTATTTGTACATTTTGAAGTGATTAAGTGTTGTTCTATGAAATTAAGTGTTTACATTTGTTTTAATTGTTAAACTATTACTCAAATGAACTAGTGTCAATGTTGGTGAATCACTTATCACAATCCTGCAATAAAGATGTATGTTGTAACCTTTACCCCCACACATTGACTCGGTACCGGTACACCCTGTATACAGCCCCGTTATTGTTATGTACATTTATTGTGTTCTTTTTTGTACTTTTTTACATTTTATTTAGTAAATATTTTATTAACTATTTCTGGAACTGAATTGTTGGCTAAGGGCTTGTAAGTAAGCATTTCATGGTAAGGTTAAGGCTACACCACGGTAAGGCTACACCTGTTGTAGTCGGCGCATGTGACAAATAACATTTTATTTGATTTGATTCGATTTATTCTCAAATGAAGATTTCCTTTTTGTCTGGTTGATCTCCAATCTGTTTGGTTTGATTGTCACTCTCTCACTATATCAGCTATGTGAATACATTTTGTAATGTATCATATGGTTTGCATCGCCAATGCAGCCATAAGCCTAGAGTATGGCGTTACTGGCGTTATGGGCATCTGTCATCTGAAGCAGAGAATAGCTAAACTCACACATTGTTTACATGTTCAGCTATATGTTCTCAATTTAATATGATACCAGTAGACAATGTACAGTTGAAGTCGGAGGTTTACATTTTGCATACAGGTTGGAGTCATTAAAACTCGTTTTTCAAACACTCCACAAATTTCTTGCTAACAAACTATAGTTTTGGCAAGTCGGTTAGGACATCTACTTTGTGCATGACACAAGTCATTTTTCCAACAATTGTTTACAGATTATTTCACTTATAATATACTGTATCACAATTCCAGTGGGTCAGAAGTTTACATACACTAAGTTGACTGTGCCTTTAAACAGCTAGGAAAATCCCCGAAAATTATGTAATGGCTTTAGAAGCTTCTGATAGGCTTATTGACATCATTTGAGTCAATTGGAGGTGTACCAGTGGATGTATTTCAAGGCATTTGTCAAACTCAGTGCCTCTTTGCTAGACATCATGGGTAAATCAAAAATCAGCCAAGACCTCAGAAAAAATTGTAGACCTCCACAAGTCTGGTTCATCCTTGGAAGCAATTTCCAAATGCCTGAAGGTACCACATTCATTTGTACAAACAATAGTACATAAGTATAAACACCTTGGGACCACGCAGCCATCATACCGCTCAGGAAGGAACCACGTTCTGTCTCCTAGAGATGAACGTACTTTGGTGCGAAAAGTGCAGATCAATCCCAAAACAGCAGCAAAGGACCTTGTGAAGATGCTGGAGGAAACAGGTACAAAGTATCTATATCCACAGTAAAACGAGTCCAATATCGACATATCCTGAAAGGCCGCTCAGCAAGAAAGAAGCCACTGCTCCCAATCCGCCATAAAAAAGCCAGACTACGGTTTGCAACTGCACATGGGGACAAAGATTGTACTTTTTGGAGAAATGTCCTCTGGTCTGTCGAAAGAAAAATAGAACTGTGTGGCCATAATGACCATCGTTATGTTTGGAGGAAAAAGGGGGAGGCTTGCAAGAACACCATCCCAACCGTGAAGCAAGGGGGTGGCAGCATCATGTTGTGGGGGTGCTTTGCTGCAGGAGGGACTGGTGCACTTCACAAAATAGATGGCGTCATGAGGGAGGAAAATGTTGTGGTTATATTGAAGCAACATCTCAAGACACCTGTCAGGAAGTTAAAACTTGGTCGCAAATGGGTCTTCCAAATGGACAATGACCCCAAGCATACTTCCAAAGTTGTGGCAAAATGGATTAAGTATAACAAAGTATTGGAGTGGCCATCACAAACCCTGACCTCAATCCTATAGATAATTTGTAGGCAGAACTGAAAAAGCGTGTGTAAGCATGGAGGCCTGCAAACCTGACTCAGTTACACCAGCTCAGTCAGCAGGAATGGGCCAAAATTCACCCAATTTATTGTGGGAAGCTTGTGGAAGGTGACCCGAAACATTTCACCCAAGTTAAACAATTTAAAGGCAATGCTACCAAATACTAATTGAGTATATGTAAACTTCTGACCCACTGGGAATGTGATGAAATAAATAAAAGCTGAAATAAATAATTTCCTCGGAAATTGTGAAAAACTGAGTTTAAATGTATTTGGCTAAGATGTATGTAAACTTCCGACTTCAACTGTATATGAGGCAAACCATATGCCAGATTTTGTACATGACTTTTAAGTGCTTACATATAAAATTGTTTAGTGCATATCCAACCCTTGTAATTTAGGTACAATATAAATATAAGGAGATGACAATTAGGCTACTGGAGATGAGCATTACAGGTAACATTTTATGAGGTTTATTTAATTTAAATCACTTGAACAATGATGCTTGCAAAATAATTGCAGTTGTTCCCATACTGTAGATAGAGCAGCTATTTTCTGTCTACGTATCGTTGACCCTGGATAAGCTAGCGACTGGGCTAACACAGCTAACCTTTTAGGTCAATAACATGCTGCTTTCTAAAAATGTTGTTGGCTTTATAATCCTGAGAAAAAGTAGCTGATTTCTGCCATGGAACCTCCCTAGGCTTCCCCCCAGCTATGGTAGCCTGGGTCACTATGAGGCTACCCTGTCTAAAGCTGTTGATTACAACCGTATACTGACACCTGGTGGTCAATATCTCAAGAGACTGACAAACATAAACTGACATAAACATGTACTAGAAATAAGAATACTAGAAATAGTCAAGAAAAGTCCAGAAGGTTTGGAGCCTATGTTTTGTTCCACTATTGACTTGAATAATACTGGTTTAACTCATTCAGATTTCACTGAAAAGACACTCAGATTTCATTCTAAGGACCATGTTCTCACCTCTACAGTGGATGGTTGCCACAGGGATGGATGTAATCCAGGAGGTTCCTGTTGCCGTGGTCTCAACGTAGCGGTGGATCGCCACGTAGAAAACTCTGAAGGCCTTGATCACCTCAAAGGTCAGCCCAAACACCAGGAAGCAGGCAAGCATGATGAACCATCCATATCCTTCATCAGGGGGGCCCAATATAGACCACTGCTACTCCCGCACAGTCCCACTCTTCACTGGGGAGTCCATCTCTAACCTCAGGCTGACAGGCTCCTCTCAAGCATCTATGCTAAGATACAATAATAGATAAGATAATATCTCATTTGTTCTTATATCTGCTACACCTAGCCCATCACATTGAAACAGGTGATTGTTATGACTCCAGTTACATCTACATGACAGTGATATCAGTGCTATTACATGGTTAACTTGACCTTAGTTTAATCACCTTATACCTCACCCATAATATATTTTCCTGTTAAAAAATACTGAGAATTTTTGAAAATCTACTTTTTCTCCCTTGTCTAAATATCCGTAGGGCTGAAAAGACAGTTGGCGGGGAGCTCACCTTGACTGACAGTTCTTTGAAATGTCAAGCAATGACGCAATAAGATCATCTCAAGAAAATTTGTTCATACAAAAATAACGCAAACATTAAAATTGTATTAAACATCCAATCCTGTCATATATCACATCATGGTTTCACAAATTATTTGTTAATCCAAATGTTTGGTTATTGTAATAGGATCAATATAAACAAAACACAGGCTGTATAATTTAGCTATAGACAAAATTGAATGGTTAGCACTGTTCAATCAAGCTAGCGCTAGTTAATCTTGAACAATTGTACTTGAAACTGGACAAGGAGACGTCTGGGTTTACTTAAGTATATTTATTGACTGCCAGTGCCAGACCGTGTACATAAACCACGAGTCATGACTCTCCATGATGTCAAGAATTTTGTATACATCTCCCGTTTGGCATGTCTCTTCTGTTGCGGTTTGCAGCAGCACTGACAGATGTGTTGAGATGACAACTGTGTCTGAGTTCGGAGTGGAACTTCCCCCACTTTTTTTGCTGCCTGAAGACCTATAGGTAACTGCCAAAATAAAGTGTCTTCATAGGGCATTGGACCACCGCGAGCCAGAACAGCTTCGTTGCACCTTGGCATAGATTCTACGAGTGTTTGGAACTCTATTGGATGGATTCAGCACCATTCTTTCACAAGAAATTCCAACATTTGGTGTTTTGTTGATGGAAAACGCTCTCCCAGGCACCGCTCCAGAATCTCCCATAAGTCTAGTGACTGACACACACACTATGCTCCTTTGAGACCCCTCTCTTCTTCTAGTCATGGTAGCCAAAATAATTGGCAACTGGACAGTTTTAGACATGACCCTATGTATGATGGGATGTTAATTGCTTAATTAACTAAGGAACCACACCTATGTGGAAGCACTTGTTTTCAATATACTTTGTATCCCTAATTTACTCAAGTGTTTCCTTTATTTTGGCAGTTACCTGTTTCTGGACAGTAAATAGCTAACACCAGACAGAGATGAATGGGGAAACCTGTAATTATATTTGCCATCACCCTGCAGTCAGATTTTGGTAAACCACACCTTCTATGTAAACCACACCTCTTAATTTGATGAACCATGATTTTCACTGTTCAGGACCTTTATGGTTCAGGACCTTTATGGCAGCCCAATTATGATATTATTTTCACTAATTGGTCTTTTGACCAATCAGATCAGCTCTTTTGCCAATATTTGGGCAAAAAAATCTGAATTATGCAGCCTGTGCAAATGCAGCCTAAGTAATCTACACTGTAATAAAGCAGATTTGTGGAGTGCTGTCATCAGGACAGCATTATTATTCCCATCTGAAATAGTTGCCAGCTTCCCTGCACTGCAGACATATTGCCCGCACTTTATCTAAATATCTGAAATAGTTGACTGGTGCAACAGGTGTTATAAGAGAACATACACCAGTCTGAGAAGGTCTCTGACCTGCCGTTACCACAGTGGTCCAGTTTTGTATATACAGTGCCTTGCAAAAGTATTCGGCCCCCTTGAACTTTGCGACCCTTTGCCACATTTCAGGCTTCAAACATAAAGATATAAAACTGTATTTTTTTGTGAAGAATCAACAACAAGTGGGACACAATCATGAAGTGGAACGACATTTATTGGATATTTCAAACTTTTTTAACAAATCAAAAACTGAAAAATTGGGCGTGCAAAATTATTTGTGGGGCTGTATCACTGCCTGGTACGGCAACTGCACCGCCCATAACCACAGGGCCCTCCAGAGGGTGGTGCAGTCTGCACAACGCATCACCGGGGGAACACTACCTGCCTTCCAGGACACTTACAGCACCCGATGTCACAGGATGGCCAAAAAGATCATCGAGGACAACAACCACCCGAGCCACTGCCTGTTCACCCCGCTATCATCCAGAAGGTGAGGTCAGTACAGGTGCATCAAAGCAGGGACCGAGAGACTGTTAAACAGCTTCTATCTCAAGGCCATCAGACTGTTAAACAGCCATCACTAATATTGAGTGGCTGCTGCCAACATACTGACTCAACACCAGCCACTTTAATAATGGAAATTGATGGAAATTGATGGAAAAATGTATCACTAGCACACTTTAAACAATGCCACTTAATAGAATGTTTACATACCCTACATTACTCATCTCATATATATATATATATATATATATATATATATATATACATATGTTGTACTCTATGTCATCTACTGCATCTTTATGTAATACATGTGTCCCTAGCCACTTTAAACTATGCCACTTGATGTTTATATACCCTACATTACTCATCTCATATGTATATACTGTACTCAATACCATCTACTGCATCTTGCCTATGCCGTTCTGTACTATCACTCAGTCATATATCTTTATGTACATACTCTTTATCCCTTTACACTTGTGTGTATAAGGTAGTAGTTGTGGAATTGTTAGGTTAGATTACTCGTTGGTTATTACTGTATTGTCGTAACTAGAAGCACAAGCATTTCACTACACTCGCATTAACATCTGCTAAACATGTGTATGTGACAAATAACATTTGATTTGAAATAATTTGTCTAAACAATTGTTGGAAAAATGATTTGTGTCATGCACAATGTTGATGTCCTAACCAACTTGCCAAAACTATAGTTCGTTAACAAGAAATTTTGGGAGTGGTTGAAAAACGAGTTTTAATGAATCCAACCTAAGTGTATGTACATTTCCGACTTCAACTGTACGTATTGGTGTCTTGTGAGGATCACGTGTCAGATCAGCTTGGCAATGATTGACAATAACCAGAAGCCACTGCTACCAAACCGCCATAAAAAAAAGCCAGAATACGGTTTGCAAATGCACATGGGGACAAAGACCATACTTTTTGGAGAAAAGTCCTCTGGTCTGTTGAAAGAAAAATATAACTTTTTGGCCATAATTACCATCGTTATGTTTGGAGGAAAAAGGGGGAGGCTTGCAGGCCGAAGAACACCATCCCAACCGTGAAGCACGGGGTGGCAGTATCATGTTGTGGGGGTGCTTTGCTGCAGGAGGGACTGGTGCACTTCACAAAATAGATGGCATCAATGAGGATGGAAAATTATGTGGATATATTGAAGCAACATCTCAAGACATCAGTCAGGAAGTTAAAGTTTGGTCGCAAATGGGTCTTCCAAATGGACAATGACCCCAAGCATACTTCCAAAGTTGTGGCAAAATGGATTAAGGACAACAAAGTATTGGAGTGGCCATCACAAACCCTGACCTCAATCCTACAGATAATGTGTGGGCAGAACTGAAAAAGTGTGTTTGAGCAAGGAGGCCTACAATCCTGATTCAGTTACACCAACTCTGTCAGGAGGAATGGGCCAAACCTCACCCAACTTATTGTGGGAAGCTTGTGGAAGGCTACCAGAAATGTTTGATCCAAGTTAAACAATTTAAAGGCAATGCTACCAAATACTAATTGAGAGTATGTAAACTTCTGACCCACTGGGAATGTGATGAAAGAAATAAAAGCTTAAATAAATAATTCTCTCTACTATTATTCTGACATTTCACATTCTTAAAATAAAGTGGTGATCCTAACTGACCTAAAACAGGGAATTCTTACTATGATTAAATGTCAGGAATTGTGAAAAACTGAGTTTAAATGTATTTGGCTAAGGTGTATGTAAACTTCAGACTTCAATTGTATGTTTAGCTTTTCAATCAGAAAATAAACAGTTATTTCTAGTTGTTTTTCAAAGTTAGCTGGCTAACTCATTGATCCTATTTTGTAGTACACCCCTCAGTTGCAAAGTAACCATGTATTGTACCATACATGTCATGTGTAAACACTCTACACATTTTAGTGGTTGGTTTATTATACACTGGGGGGATATTACAATATGTTAACGAAGAAGCACCATTTCAATTAAAGTCAATATCACATTCTATTCTAATGCGTGATTGAGAAATCTCTCTTCAAGCACATTATTATCTGGTTGTGGAGCAGAACCATATCTGACCTTAAGTCAAAACAATTACCCAACGTTCTACTCTAAGCTAAAAAGGCAATATAGTCTGAGTTACTGGGAGCACTTACTGTAGGCCTACAGTTGTGAGACCAGCTATATTTTATCACAGATTACACTCCTGAATCTTCCTAATGCTGTTGAGTCAGAGGCCTGTATGGGATCATTGGATTTCTGCTTCCCCTAGGGGTTTTACCTGTACCTCAGCAGTTGAGACTATTGTATCTAACCTGTGTTGAGCACAGCTGGTCAGCAGAGACGCTGAGCTAATGTTATACGGGTGTGTTATATTTCACTATAAGTTTCACCAACTCTGAGTTGTAATTCAGAAATGAAAGGTGAGATGATATTGTTTGCCATTTAATTGTGGCCTTTGAAAAGTCAACGTCTGTGTTTTGTGGTTTGTGTGTGTCTTATTGTTATATGCATGTAACATAAAGTATCTGGATTTAATTGATATTTGCAGAAATCAATGAATCCTTCACACTTTGCCTTTCCCTTAATAAATCTCACTGCCACCAACCTAATCAAAATAGTGTAGAAAATGTACATTCAACACCTTGGCTTTTCCTCTTTTATACAGAATACAGTAGCAGAAGTTTCCATAATAAATATTAATTGACTTGGGATGCTAAACTCCTGGGGGGATAAAGTCGATTCTCACATGACAAACAGTATGTGATAAGCAAGCAAACAGTCTGGGCTCCATGGAATTAGCACATCATTAATGTGAAAAAGTGGAGAGTTTATTAGGCCTGTTGCTTGTCAGTCAGATCCATATAAAGTAAAACCATGAAAACAGAAATGAATTCTCTTCACATTTCAACTGAGAACATTTTCTGCAACAACATTATTAGCCTTGAAAAGAAAGCGTTTGGTAAGATAATGTAAGCGTCAGTGATGAAAGTACATTTGGTAATGGCTGCACATCCAATGATTTGCCTCTTCTGTAACATAGGGGTGTCCTCTCAACAGCAAAACAAAACAAGTCTGTGATGGCTTATCTCCTTCAGCACTGTTAGGGCAATGGGATTGATGTCACTTGTATCGCATAATGAGAGGGATCTCAGTAATGCCATGTGGGCCTCTGTGAAGTCAGCACTCCAACTTTAACAAGTCAGGAGTATGGAGAATATACAGCCACTGAAGACCTTAGGGCAGTCAGGGGTGGTTAAAATGCATTATCACATCTCCTGCTCTTCTAAGTGTTGGATCTCTGCATGGGATATAACCTGCTGTCAGGAGTATTAGTGCTTTGTCTTGCTATGTTGACTAGGATGTTCCAGTTCCTCTAATGAGCAGCTAGAGACACGGATGCTGTTTAGGCAGGGTAATTAAGATCCACTTAGAACTATTGATTACAGATAATGCCACAGTGCTGTTCTACAAGAAGTCGCTTTAGTGATTGGCGATTGCTCTAGTCTAAAGTAATGTAGTGCCATCTCTACCTGTGTTTAAAACAGAACTGTAAAACATTTAAATTGTTTCAACCAGAATGTGAGCTGGCAATTTCACAGCAGGCCTATGGATTGATTGGGTCACTGTTATATTGGCACATTCGATGAATGAGTCAGGGCTGTGGTCAATTCCATTTAAATTCCAATCAATTCAGAAAGTAGACCAAATTACAATTCCAAATGTTCCTCATTGAAAAGTATTGAGGAGAATTTTTGTGTACTTCCTGAATTGACTGGAATTTAAATTAAGTTGACGCCAACCCTGGAATGAGTTTATTTGGTATTTGTCTTGCTTGCTTCGCAGTGTGGTTTATCTGGAGTGGGGGCTTGTTTTAGTTTGGTTAACATCTAACTCAAAGTCCTCCTTTCCAGACCAGGAGAGGGGCATTGTGAGGTGGTGTTATAGGAAGGAAGGGAGCATTTTTCTAATCTGGCCCCAAGAGAACATATAGCTTTTACTGGGATGAGAAAGTTTCTGTTTTCAGTATTGATTTATGAAGCTTTTGCTGCGTATTTAGTTTTTGTCAAACTTTTGTAACATATTTGACTTAACCCACTGAACCGGACTAGCACTGAAATAGCATAATTTCTCATCCCAAGCGATTCTGGTAACAAAATATTTTATGTAGTGTTATTATTCAGGATGAAGGATTTGGTCTCCTCCAAATTCTTGTAAAAGTAATTCTGGAATCTTCTATGTTTTGGGTTTAAAGCTTAGAATACAAAATTACAAATCAAATATTCTTTATCCAAAGCTGGTTCCCGAGCTGGACAGTAATTTAGAAAGGAACAGATCCTGCCTCCTGTATTATGGCAGCAGATCTTCGCATATTACATAATGTTCAGTGGCGACCTGTCATTCAGGGCAGGTGGGGCAGAGCCAAACTTGTTTAAAGCTGCATGCTTTCTTGAGTATGGGAGCTTCAAAGTGCAGGTTTCAGCCTAGCTCAGCGCTTTCTGTGGTGGTGGTGGGGCAGCCAGCAGAAAATATAAAGCGCAGGGCATGGTAATGTTCTCTAGTTGCGCCGTGATTGGCTCAGTATTCTGTCACCCATGGGGACACTATGTCACCGCAAAATCTACAGGGAGAGCTTAAAAATTCAAGCCCCTTGGGTGCTGCCATAGATTTATATTAGAAGTGCCCATCCAAGAAAGCTCAAGGTCATTGGCCACAGATAAAATGATGTCAAATCACGTTACATCATCCGTAGCTCTACTCTATCTTAGATAATTTAGCTGTCACGCCCTGACAGTAGAGAGCTTTATATGTCTCTATTTTGATTTGGTCAGGGTGTGATTTGGGTGTGCATTCTATGTCCCTTTTTCTATGATTTGTATTTCTGTGTGTTTGGCCGGGTATGGTTCTCAAACAGAGGCAGCTGTCTATCGTTGTCTCTGATTGAGAACCATACTTAGGTAGCTTTTTTCCCCCACCTGTATTTGTGGGTAGTTGTCCATGTATAGTTGCGTGTATATAGCATGTATAGAATGTGGTGGAGGAGAGGGTATATACTATACTACAGGACCTGTGATGGTGTCTGGTTGTCTGTATGTGTGCTACCGGGGTGCTCTGTTTTATTCCCCTTAGTGTTCATTATTTAGTACTGTTGGTTGTTTTCTGTATCCAGATACCGTGTGATGGTGCTGCTGTTCTGTTCTCATGGGATCAAAAATGCATGTTTTAGCACTGTGTTACTGCAAGATCACACCAATCAACACTTCATCATATGTTGTTTTTGTTTTAAGATAATATCAGCAGTCTCTTTATGAACTTTGTCGTTGAGTCAGCAGAGTAAACTTCTCTGTTATTACATTATTCCTATTTGTCTGTTTGGGTTTTATTTGTCCCCTCTGCTTACTAAGAGCCCTATTCAATCATTAATCTACACATTCATTAGTATAGCGCATAAGAGGGATCATGTTTATGACACCTAAAACCCACTAAGCATCTTTGATTAAATGGGTCTAATTTCTCTCCTGTGCACAACTCAATATCAGTCAGCTTCCTTCTCCTGTAAAGAAAAAAAGACATTTAAAATATATTGTTATATACATTTTGAAATATTTCAAATTGGCCAAATAAAGTATTTAAAACAATTAATTTAATACATTTGAAATACATTCCAACATCTATTACGGTATATATTTTAAATGTATGTCAAATGTATATCACAATATATGTTAAATGCATAAATCATTTATTTAATGTATATACTGAACAAAAAATATAAACGCACCATCCAAAATTATAATTTTTGTCTGCGGTTGTGAGGCCGGTTGGACGTATTGCCAAATTCTCTAAGATGACATTGGAGGTGGCTTATGGTAGAGAAATTAACATTCAGTTCTCTGGCAACAGCTCTGGTGGGCATTCCTGCAGTCAGCATGCCAGTTGAGACATTTGTGGTATTGTGTTGTGTGACAAAACTGCACATTTTAGAGTGTCCTTTTACTGTCCCCAGCACAAGGTGATATGCCACACCTGTCAGGTGGATGGATTATCTTGGCAAAGGGAAACGCTCACTAACAAACAAACTAAATTTGAGAGAAATAAGCTTTTTGTGCGTACAGAACATTTCTGGGATCTTTTATTTCAGCTCATGAAACATGGGACCAACACTTTACATGTTGCGTTTATATTTTTGTTCAGTATATAATTGTCTTTGCATGATCTTGCATTGTAAAACATTGTCTATTAGATTATTACCAGTCCAACAGCATCTGTTTGGTCCAGCATGGTAATAGGGAAATCTCTTAGATCAGGTACAGAGGACCGTTAGATGACCCTGACAGGTTATCCACGCTTGGCTGTACTTCTGGTTCTGCTACACAGCATCTAACAGTAGAACCATCTGGGTAAACCGGGGGACACCTGTGCTTTTTGGTAGAATGCCACAGGAGTAGAAGGGCTGCCAGAGGAGGACGCCCCAGAATATCCATCTCATTCTCATCTGGAACGGATAAAAGAGAAGTTATGACAGGACAGACACAGGCGTTAGTTTTACCAATTCACTTTACAAGAGTTACAGGTCAAGGTTGTGATGCGTGGCTGCTCTCCCAGTCCATTCCTCCCCTTTGGAGGGCAAGGTCAAAGTTGCTCCATGGATTAATGGTTATCTGCATCAAAGGTCAAATCTATTTTCGGAAGCTCAGTCCATGTTTTCCCTGAAGATGCCTGAGTCGGCAGTATTTCTGACAGGGCTGTGGCCAAAGCTGTCAGCCGCCCGCTGAGCACTGCAAGTCGTCTCTTCGCTAGCTTGGTGGAATAATTCACGCTCAGCTATAAAACGAAATTGATCTGTGAACACACTGGGGGTTAGATGAGGCAGAACAGAAATATCTGGCTGCTGTGTGTGCTTTGATTTTTAAACAGACATCGGCATGCCATGGGAACTTCCTGGTTGATCAGGGTATTGACTTAGACATTCTGGAGGAGGAAGGGGAAGATGTGTGGAATTGGATGGATGAGCTGATCAGACTGTAAGCAGAAGAACACAATCGTCACAAACACATTGACAGCCAACTAACTCATGGGGTGAGAAGAAGCACCCTGTTTTCCAAATATGTGTGTTCTCCAGTAATGAAGGGAAATTATCAGGTTTTTATCATAAAAACTTTGGCCAGATTTTCCAATCTAAACACGAGACAATCCAACTTGAGAGCTAATCAGGGATCATGGATTGTGGAAGAGGGTACCCCCGGCGTCATTAACACCTCCTTGTTCTGTGATCATGTCCTTCATTCTTTCACGTTCAAGGTTTCCTCGTTTATTTGCTGGAAGTTGGACGCTGATGGCAATTAAAGTGGTGCGAGGACATAAAGATGGCTGATTGAGGACCTTTTTACTGAAGAATGTGTTTATATTCTATGGTTGTGTATCTCTGTTTTGCTTTTCATAGTGTATTGATGTGTATATTTTTGTGTACTGTATATTTTTGTAATTACAAGGCTCATCTGTACAAGAGACCTTGGTCTCAGAATAAAGGTTAAATAAAAAGAATAGCCAGTAGTATGCAGTGTGAGGAAATATGAATGTCATGTAAAATGTCTTTCAAACATCGATAGATACATTTGCATCTTCACTAAAATGCATGTAATGCCTTAAAATGTATTCCAGAGATGCATGGCTATGACATCTAGTCTACAGGTTGGTCAAAGTGGTTCCTAATTCAGCTCCTTAAATTACTCTTTATATGTTGATCAATGGAGATAATTTTTTGGGCCACCAAGCCAAGACTTTGGCAGTGATATAATCTAAATTGTGATGGTGAATAAAAAAACAAAACATTTAGATTTCACTAAATGTTTACATTCTGTCATAAGGAGCACACGTTCAACTTCACAAAGACATCTCAAGAAGTAAAAAAAACAAAAGACTATAAAGTGCCTCTCTTCAGCTTAATATAAAAATAAAAAAACATTTTATTTTAGTTTTTTGTCTGTTTTTAACGTACAATGCTCCACAATATGTGTAGGTCTAGGTATTGTGCTTCCAATGAGTCGTATTGTAGCGGCTTTACAATGGATGGTTAGTTGTGTTATGGTGCGCTCGTAATCAAGTGTGAATTTGCCAAATCTGGTAAAAATCCACTTGAACGGCCCTCCAACTGGTAATTACAAGTTAAATAAGCCATGTGTCAAGTACAATAACACAGTTGTTGTAAAACATTTCTAGCCTATCTATCTATGGGTAACAGGGTTGACGTGTTATGCTCGCCCCGCTCAGTTTTTCACCCCAAAACACCAGAAAATTGCCAAAAAAAGTAGAACCAGCTCACCTGCTTGTACACTGTGATTTGACTACTAGATGTTAAATGTTTCTGTTGAATAAATACATATTTTAAATGGAATAGTTTCACTATATTTAAAACAAGAATTCAGTTCACGTAATAGGGTTTACCTTAAAATGAGGGACAAATGTCAATTAGGCACTAATCACATGAGATAAATAATCATCTTCAGAAATAACTTTGTCAAAGCAAAGTGTTCTGAACAAAAATAAAAACTCAACATGCCACAATTTCAAAGATTTTACTGAGTTACAGTTCACCTAATGAAATCAGTCAATTGAAATACATTCAGTAGGCCCTAGTCTATGGATTTCACATGACTGGGAATACAGATATGCATCTGTTGGTCACAGACACCTTAAAAAAAAGGTAGGGGCGTGGATCAGAAAACCAATCCGTATCTGACATGACCACCATTTGCCTCATGCAGTGCAACACATCTCCTTCGCATAGAGTTAACCAGGCTGTTGATTGTGGCCTGTGGAATGTTGTCCCACTCCTCTTCAATGACTGTGTGAAGTTGCTGGATATTGGCAGGAACTGGATCGCTCTGTCGATCCAGAGCATCACAAACATGCTCAATGGGACCTGTTCAGATGTCTGGTGAGTATGCAGGCCATGGAAGAACTGGGATATTTTCAGCTTCCAGGAATTGTGTACAGATCCTTGCGACATGGGATGTGCATTATCATGCTGAAACATGATGGAGGAGGATGAATGGCAAGACAATGGGACTCTGGATCTGGTCACGGTATCTCTGTGCATTGAATTAGCCATCGATAAATTGCAATTGTGTTTGTTGTACTTAGCTTATGTTTGCCCATAACCCCACCGCCACCATGGGGCACTCTGTTCACAACGTTGACATCAGCAAACCGCTCACCCACACAACGCCATACACATGGTCTGTGGTTGTCATGCAAATTCTCTAAATGATGTTGTTGGTGGCTTATGGTAGAGAAATTAACATTCAATTATCTGGCAACAGCTCTGATGGACATTTCTGCAGTCAGCATGCTAATTGTATGCTCCCTCAACTTGAGACATCTGTGGCATTGTGTTGTCTAACAAAACCGCACATTTTAGAGTGGCCTTTTATGTGGACAACAGCACAAAGTGCACCTGTGTAATGATCATGCTGTTTAATCAGCTTCTTGATATGCCACATCTGCCAGGTGGATGGATTATCTTGGGAAAGGAGAAAGGCTCACTAAAAGGGATGTAAACAAATTTGTGCGGAACATTTGAGAGAAAAAAGCTTTATGGAAACTTTCGGGGATCTTTTATTTCAGCTCATGAAACATGGGACCAACACTACATGTTGCATTTATATTTGTGTTCAGTATTTATCAGATCCATTATCAATGTATTTAAACTCCGCAAAAATAAGAGGTGTCTAAGCGACTCCTTTTAATCTGGAAATATGGAAACATTTCATTTTCAAAGCTTTGATGATGTGCATTTGACAAAAAATAAGTGATTATTCAGCTGCTGTTGAGGAGTCTAATGTGGATCTCCCTTCTCTCTTGGGCGAGTGTAAAGGACTCATGCTGCTTTCTTAGCGTGTACCACTTCCAGTGGTGACTGCTGATTGGCTGAATACCCAGGGCGCAAGGTAGTTGGAGTTGTCAACAAAACAACATAACTGAAATATGATGCAAATCTGTGCATTTGAACAACAGCATAAATACACCTATTTCACTTTTGCATGTCAAAACCGAATGGCCACATGCTGCAACTATTTAGAACAGATTAGATTATACTATTTAGAATGAGCAGCCAGCTCACAAACGAACAAGTACACCAAGGAGAACGCAAAAAGCATGCAGATGCAATAAGTGAAAACACATCATTATTATTATCTAACTGGGGATATGTGGTGATAGCTATAGCTAACAACATGATGCACTAGCTTTATTCTGAAATAACTTAGATATTAGATATTCATTTGTAAAGACTTGAAATTGGCATGGGAGCTAACTAGCTAGAAAGCTACCAGCTAGCTATAGCTAGCTAGCTGCTTATCAAAGGTAGATAACTGGTTAATTTGACAACAAAAAACTATTTCTCAATGTTTCAAAAAATTACTGCAGCTGGCTACTTAATTTGATCATGCTTTGTAATACACCCAGGTTTGTACTGTTTTAGTATACACAACACATCACCTTGTCACCCACAGTATAACCTGATGAACAACATGGGTGGAAACAATCAAATTGGCCAGCCACCATCATGCTTTCTTGTCCAACCAGATCCGCAATTATTTTTTATTTATTTTTTATTTCACCTTTATTTAACCAGGTAGGCTAGTTGAGAACAAGTTCTCATTTGCAACTGCGACCTGGCCAAGATCAAGTGTACCAATTCGACACATACAACAACACAGAGTAACACATGGAATAAACAAAACATACAGTAGAACAAAAGAAAACAAAAAGTCTATATACAGTGAGTGCAAATGAGGCAAGTTAAGGAAATAAATAGGCCATGGTGGCGAAGTAATTACAAAATAGCAATTAAACACTGGAATGGTAGATTGGTAGAAGATGAATGTGCAGGTAGAGATACTGGGGTGTAAAGGAGCAAAATAAATAAATAAATAAATACCAGTATGGGGATGAGGTAGGTAGATAGCCCATCTGTAAACAGCCCATCTATGTACAGGTGCAGTGATCTGTAAGCTGCTCTGACAGCTGATGCTTAAAGCTAGTGAGGAGATGTGAGTCTCCAGCTTCAGAGATTTTTGCAATTCATTCCAGTCATGGGTAGCAGAGAACTGGAAGGAAAGATGAGCAAAGGAGGAATTGGCTTTGGGTGTGACCAGTGAGATATATCTGCTGGAGCGCGTGCTATGAGTGGGTGCTGCTATGGTGACCAGTGAGCTGAGATAAGGCGGGGCTTTACCTAGCAGAGAGTTGTAGATAACCTGTAGCCAGTGGATTTGGCTGACGAGTATGAAGCGAGGGCCAACCAACGAGAGCATACAGGTCGCAATGGTGGGTAGTGTATGGGGCTTTGGTGACAAAACGGATGGCACTGTGATAGACTGCATCCAGTTTGCTAAGTAGTGAGTGTTGGAGGCTATTTTATTGATGACATCACCGAAGTCGAGGATCGGTAGGATGGTCAGTTTTACGAGGGTATGTTTGGCAGCATGAGTGAAGGATGCTTTGTTGCGATATAGGAAGCCAATTCTAGATTTAATTTTGGATTGGAGATGCTTAATGCGAGTCTGGAATGAGAGTTTACAGTTTAACCAGACACCCAGGTATTTGTAGTTGTCCATGTATTCTAAGTCAGAGCCGTCCAGAGTAGTGATGCTGGACGGGCAGGCAGGTGCGGGCAGTGATCGATTGAATAGCATGCATTTAGTTTTATTTGCGTTTAAGAGCAGTTGGAGGCCACGAAGGAGTGTTGTATGGCATTGAAGCTCGTCTGGAGGTTAGTTAACACAGTGTCCAAGGAGGGGCCAGAAGTATACAGAATGGTGTCGTCTGTGTAGAGGTGGATCAAAGAATCAACAGCAACAAGAGCAACATCATTGATGTATACAGAAAAGAGAGTCGGCCCGAGAATTGAACCCTTTGGCACACCCATAGAGACTGTCAGAGGACCGGACAACAGTCCCTCCGATTTGACACACTGAACTCTATCAGAGAAGTAGTTGGTAAACCAGGCGAGGCAATCATTTGAGAAACCAAGGATGTCGAGTCTGCCAATAAGAATGTTGTGATTGACAGAGTCGAATGCCTTGGCCAGGTCGATGAATACGGCTGCACAGTAATGTCTCTTATCGATGGCGGTTATGATGTCGTTATGCACACCTCATTATGCACACCTGGCAACCCTCATTACGCACACCTAGCAACCCTCATTACCCACACCTGGCACCCCTCAGATTAGAAGGTTCCAGCTAGTGAATCCCTCTGTCCTTCGACTCTTGTTGGGTGTAGATGTCCGGTTTATCAGGTCCCAGGCTCCCATGACTGTTATGATTATATACAGAGCCTTCGGAAAGTATTCAAACCTCTTGACTTTTTCCACATTTTGTTACGTTACAGCCTTATTCTAAAATAGATTACATTTTTTTCTCATCAATCTACACACAATAACCCATAATGACAAAGCAAAACAGGTTTTTCGAAATGTTTGCAAATGTATATTAAAAAAAACCTGAAATATCACATTTACATAAGTATTCAGACCCTTTACACAGTACCTTGTTGAGGCAACTTTGGCAGCGATTACATCCTCGAGTCTACTTGGGTATGACCCTACAAGCTTGGCACACCTGTATTTGGCGATTTTCTCCAATTCTTCTCTGCAGATCTTCTCAAGCTCTGTCAGGTTGGATGGGGAGCGTCGCTGCACAGCTATTTTCAGGTCTCTCCAGAGATGTTCGATTAGGTTCAAGTCCGGGCTCTGGCTGGGCCACTCAAGGACATTCAAAGACTTGCCATGAAGCCACTCCTATGTTGTCTTGGCTGTGTGCTTTGAGTTGTTTACCTTCTGGAAGTTGAACATTCACCCCAGTCTGCTGTCTTGAGTGCTCTGGAACAAGTTTTCAACTAGGATCTCTCTGTACTTTGCTCCGTTTAACTTTCTCTCGATCCTGACTACTCTCTCAGTCCCACACTATGATGCTGCCACCACCATGCTTCCTCCAGACGTGATGCTTGGAATTCAGGCCAAAGAGTTCAATCTTGGTTTCATCAAACTAGAGAATCTTGTTTATCATGGTCTGAGTGTCCTTTAGGTGCCTTTCGGCAAACTCCAAGTGGGCTGTTGTGCCTTTTACTGAGGAGTGGCTTCCGTCTGGCCACTCTACCATAAGGGCCTGATTGGTGGAGTGCTGCAGAGATGGTTGTCCCTCTGGAAGGTTCTCCCATCTCTACAGAGGACATGTCCCATCGGGTTCTTGGTCACCTCCCTGACCAATGCCCTTCTCCCCCAATTGCTCAGTTTGGCCGGGTGGCCAGCTCTAGGAAGAAGCTTGATGGTTCCAAACTTTTTACGTTTAAGAATGATGGAGGCAGGAGCCGCTAGGGGAGCAATGTGCGACTGATGTGTTTTCCATTTGCTCCAGCAGAATTCTTAAATTTTATGTGATTTTTGCAGCAAAACCATACTTATTTTCAAGTATTAGTTTGGTGATCCCTTTCTGTAATACTCAAGACTACTTTGCTTTCAAATGTCACCACTCTCTCCTCACTCTGAGAGCCTGGAGACTCGCGCTTTACCCGGGGGTGCTACTTTGCCTGGTGGCGCTGAAATGAACTTTCTCAAGACCTTCAAACTGCTATGCTCTGAGATACAAGAGATTTCTTATACTATAAAAGCAGATTTAACCACTGTATCCTGCAAAATGAGAAGGTGCCATCTATCCCATTACTCAAAACAACAACAGAGTTTCACAACATGACGATTGCAGCACTGGAGACCTCAGTGTTGCCGACCTGACTACCTCCCTGGATGCTGATGTGAAACACCTGGCAGCAGATCTGAAAAAGGTACAGGAGAGATGTTTGAGCTGATAGGGATTTTCTCGCCGCAACAACCTGAGACTGGTATCGGTGCCAGAGTCCGCGGAAATGCCTCAAACTATGTTTAGACTGTACTGTTCCGATATATTTCTGGAGTTGGCAAACCCACTCAGGCTTATTTGATGTGATTGAATGTTTTGATCATCTAGTGTGCTTGCCTTTAAAAGCAATGTAATTTTTTTTCATTTTATTAAGGGTTTATGTAATTCCTTAGATTCCTTGCTGTCTCATTGATCTATTGAGTTTTTTTTAACATATTGACTCATTGACTCAAAAATATTTTAGGTTATTTGTCAATCGGATCCATTTGTCTCGACCCAGTAAACAGTAAATGCTCTTCAATGTTGAAGGTTTTGAACATCATTTAGACCCAGCAAATGTTCAATGTTGCACAGACGTAGTTCTGTGGTCTTGGTTGAACGTTGTCACATTTTCTAACTAGATTTCTTTTGGTAATTTTACTGTGATTGGCTTACTTCAAATGAGAAGTTTTGGGCTGAGAGCCTTGATACATTACATTTTTTTATTCTCTCAATACCTGTTATAAGACTGAATATAACTTTACACATCTACAAGTGATGCTTTTCTAATTTCGTTTGCACATGGGATTCACTTTTTACATTTACATTTTTTACTGCTTGATTCACTAACACAGAACACTACTTTTTAATGGTGGGAGTGCAGTGTTAAACCCTATGAAATGTAAGAAGGTGCTGACACATTTAAAGAGTTTGAACGCAAATTTTGCATTTCTGCAAGAGCACTTTAGGATTCGCAGGGACTGGGTTGGCCAACTGTTCCACTCTAACTTTCATAAATCAAGAGGTGCTGCCATTTTGGTTGACAAATCTACTCCCTTTGTAGCTTCTGAGGTTATTGCTGATCCTAAGGAATGATACGTCATAGTAACTGGTAAACTGTTTTCTACCCCTCTTGTTTTGTCTAGTGTTTATGCTCCCAATTGGGATGACAGAAGTTTCATTTCTACCTTTTTATCTGCTATACCCAATTTTAGATTCCCATTTGTTGATTTTAGGGGGGATTTCAACTGTACAATATCCCCCGTCCTCACGAAAAACTACAGTCCCATCTAAATGTGCCCTACTTATTCAATATTTTCTTCAGAAATATGCTATGTGTGAGGCCTGGCGTTTCCATCAGTCTCTGGAAGACTGAAACAGGTTTCCCTCAAGAATTTCCCTGTATTTAGCACCATCCATCATTCCTTCAATTCTGATCAGATTCCCAGTCCCTGCCAATGGAAAACATCCCCACAACATGATGCTGCCACCACCATGCTTCACTGTAGGGATGTGGTTCATGGGGTGATGAGATGTGTTGGGTTAGCGCCAGATATAGCATTTTCCGTGATGGACAAAAAGGTACATTTTAGTCTCATCTGACCAGAGTACCTTCTTCCATATGTTTGGGGAGTCTCCCACATGCCTTTTGGCGAACACCAAGCATGTTCACTTATTCTTTTCTGGACATTTTTCCGTAAAGCCCTGCTCTGTAGAGTGTACGGCTTAAAGTGGTCCTATGGACAGATACTCCGATCTCCGCTGTGGAGCATTACAGCTCCTTCAGGGTTATCTTTGGTCTCTTTGTTGACTCCCCTATTAATGCCCTCCTTGCCTGGTCTGTGAGATTTGGTGGGCTGCCCTATCTTGGCAGGTTTGTTGTGGTGCCATATTCTTTCATTTTTTTAATAATGGATTTAACGGTGCTCCGTGGGATGTTCAAAGTTTCAGATCTTTTTTATAACCCAACCCTGATCTGTACTTCTCCACAACTTTTTCCTTGACCTGTATGGAGAGCACCTTGGTCTTCATAGCGTCGCTTGCTTGGTGGTGCCCCTTGCTTAGTTGTGTTTCAGACCCTGGGACCTTTCAGAATAGGTTTATATATATACTGAGATCATGTGACAGATCATGTGACACTTAGATTGCACACAGGTGGACTTTATTTAACTAATTATGTTACTTCTGAAGGCAATTGGTTGCACCAGATCTTATTTAGGGGCTTCATAGCAAAGGGGGTGAATACATACGCACGCACCACTTTTCCATTTTCTTTTTAAAATAACTTTTTGAAACAAGTTATTTTTTTCATTTCACTTCAACAATTGGACTATATTGTGTATATCCATTACATGAAATCCAAATAAAAATCTGTTTAAATTACAGGTTGTAATGCAACAAAATAGGAAAAACACCAAGGGGGGTGAATACTTTTGCAAGGCACTGTCTGATGCTGCAAGCTTGGTTCAACTCTATTTGAGAGTTTCTCCCATTCTTCTCTGCAGATCCGCTCAAGCTGTTGCAAATGAGAACTTGTTCTCAACTGGCCTACCTGGTTAAATAAAGGTGAAATAACAAACATAAAAAAAAGCTCTGTCAGGTTGAATGGGAAGTGTCACTGCACAGCTATTTTCAGGTCTCTCCAGAGATGTTCGATAGGGTTCAAGTCCGGGCTCTGGCTGTGCCACTCAAGGACAAGTGTTGTCTTGGCTGTGTGCTTAGAGTCGTTGTCCTGTTGGAAGGTAAACCTTTGCCCCAGTCTGAGGTCCTGCTCTGGAGCAGATTTTCATCTATGATCTCACTGTACTTTGCTCCATTCATCTTTTCTTCAATCCTGACTAGTCTCTCTGTCCCTGCCACTGAAAAACATCCCCACAGCATGATGCTGCTTCACCGTAGGGATGGTAACATTTCCTCCAGACTTGATGCTTGGCATTCAGGCTAAAGAGTTCAATATTGGTTTCATCAGACAAGAGAATCTTGTTTCTCATGGTCTGAGAGTCCTTTAGGTGCCTTTTGGCAACCTCCAAGCGGGCTATCATGTGCCTTTTACTGAGGAGTGGTTTCTGTCCTCCATTCTACCATAAAGGCCTGATGGGTGGGGTGCTGGAGTGCTGCAGAGATGGTTGTCCTTCTAGAAGGTTCTCCCATCTCCACAGAGGAACTCTGGAACTCTGGCAGAGTAACCATTGGGTTCCTGGTCACCTACCTGACCCAGGTCCTTCTCCCCCGATTGCTCAGTAAGGCCGGGCGGCCAGCTAATGGAAGAGTCTTCGTGGTTGCAAACTTCTTCCATTTATGAATGATGGAGGCCACTGTGTTCTTGGGGAACTTCAATGCTGCAATAATTTTTTGGTACCCTTCCCCAGATCTGTGCCTCGACACAATCCTATCTTGGAGCTTGTTTTTTTCTCTGTCTTGTACTATCAACTGTGGGATATTTTTTAAACAGGTGTGTGCCTTTCCATCTCATGTCCAATTAATATAATTTACCACAGGTGGACTCCAATCAAGTTGTATAAACATCTCAGGGATGATCAATGGAAACAGGATGCACCTGAGCTCAATTTTGAGTCTCATAGCAAGGGTCTGAATACTTATGTAAATAAGGTATTTCTGTATATCATTTTTTATAAATTTGCACAAAATAAACTGTTTTTGCTTTGCGATATGGGGGTAATGAGAATTCATTTTAGAATAAGGCTGTAAAAAAATGTGGAAAAATTTGGAAAAGTTAAAGGGGTCTGAATTCTTTCCGAATGCACTGTATATGGAAAATACATATTTTAACATTTCAACCAGTTGATTGGTCGAAAGAACAAAGAATATGTTTTTTAATCGGGGACAGCCCTACTAAAATGTGCAGTTTTGTCACACTACAAAACAAACAGTAGATTAGATTAGAAATAATGGGAATTAACGGTAAAGGTACTACTGGTGTGCCATCCCTGGGGCTTCCGCAGTGGATTAGTCCACTGAGACAGGCGTCAATCAAGATGTGCCATAAACATGTATTTTTTTGTATCTCAGTCGACCAACAGCCTATTGACCAAACAATCAACCGGTCGACTAAATGGGGTCAGCCCTACATTTTAGAGTGACATTTTATTGCCCCCAGCACAAGGTGCATCTGTGTAATGATGCTGTTTAATCAGATTTTTGATATGCCACACCTGTCAGTTTGATGGATTATCTTGGCAAAGGAGAAATGCTCAATAACAGTGATGTAAACAAATTTGTGCACACGGAATATTTCTGGAATCTTTTATTTCAGCTCATGAAACATGGGACCAACACTTTACATGTTACGTTTAGATTTTAGTTCAGTATAGATGCAAAAGCCTTTTCAAATTTCTAACAGCAACCTCTCCTATCACTTCTTCCCTCATTTCATTGGTGTTGTTAAAAGGTAGGCAGGATATGAAAACTAGACCATTGATTTCACATTGTTTGTATCATATACTGTTACAGTTCTCCACTCCCTATCCATTTACAGGTTATGGAGCTGTTCTTCCCCCACATGGCCACAGCCATGGTAACAAGTTTAGGCTATTGTCAATAATTCATAGGTACTCATTGAAAAAGTGAGTCTGCAAAACCATTAAACCTCCACTGCTGTTTGAAAAGTTCTGTTGATTTATTAAAAAAAAACGTTGGTCTAAGTTAGAGTGCTGAATCGTAGAGAAAAGGTTTGATCGGAGTCATGACGCTGGTGAAAGCGTTCTTCTTTTAGCTTTCAAGTTATTTGTCTTCGTCAGAGTTTTTAATGTCACAGTGTTACCAGAGTTGCTCTTGCTGGAGGGAAGAGGACACAGAAAGCAAATACCCACTGGGCACAAACGTCAATTAAACGTCTATTCCATGTTGGTTCAATGTAATTTCATTGAAATTATGTGGAAACAATGTTGATTCAACCAGTGTGTGCCCAGTGGGCAGCTGTCTTGGTTCTGTTTTAAAGTTCAACACCTTGCTCCACACCACACTACACTATGTTGTTCCTGTCATTGTGATGGATGACAGGCAAACTGCTACACTGACTGTGCTACCACCACGACAGAGCAAGAAGAAATAGGGAAAGATTTTTATCTGCACGTGCCGCAGTCGTGTGTGTGTGTTGTTGCTTTTACAACACAGCACTAATTTGATCACAGTCTGAGTTTTCAGATATGAGCTTCCTGTCTGGTGTGTGGATGCTGGAGGTTCTGTCTGCTTTGCCTCCTGCTGAGTCTCCATTCAAAGGCCTGTCTGACTGATATCATACCACACTACATGTTCACTCAACAACCATCTACTACTGTCAATGGACAGGTAGGCTCCTGTAGGAAATAGACACAGACAGACAGACCCTCCGAACTGGTCGGTGCCAGTTAAGGTGAGGGAGCACACTTTTTTTTACGAGCATGGCCTTATTTCTATTACAGCATACTGAATGACTGTCATTCATATTCCATTCACCCAGTTCAATGTAACATCGATATGTTTAGGCTACTGCATGATACCCAAATGTTCCCTATACCCATTATGAGGTTGATACAACCTAGCGTACAAATGAAAGTTTACAACTTAATCAATACCGCCTTGCACACTATTGCCTACATCTAGCTGATCTAGGGTGTAATCATTAGTCCAACAATTGCAAACAAGAGTTTCTTTTGGACAAGATCAGGTATGTTTATCCTCGTTTCATTCCGTTTGCTTCCGTTTAAGAAACAGTTTTCAACAGAATAGGCGGAATGAATACACCCCTGATCACCCACAAACACAGTTCACTTTCATAGCAGCAACATACAAACAGCATGATCACTTTGCTTATTATATAATTCCTTCTCACATCTACTCATTCTCCTCCTCTCACCTTTTCCCTTCACTTGTGGACTTCACTGTGCAACACAACAGCTCTCTGTGACAAGGCAAAAAAAACTTTCCAAGCCAAACCTTCATACCGTAAGCGCTAACCGCTACACACAGCCTACATCGTTGTCACCATATTAGCTAACGTCATAGTCAACATAGCTACTAGAACTAACGGGTTAGTAAACCCGCTACAATCATGTAGTACAGTGTACAGCAAGCAGTTTAACAGATACACTCTCTCTCTCCCTCTCTCTTGTTCAAAACTGTTCAACTATTGGCTTTCTCTCTCTTTGAGTCAACTACTTACCACATTTTGTGCACTGCAGTGCTAGCTAGCTGTAGCGTATGCTGTCAGTACTAGATTCATTATCTGATTCTTTGTTTGGGTGGACAACATGTCAGTTCATGCTGCAAGAGCTCTGATAGGTTGGAGGACGACCTCCGGAAGTTGTCATAATTACTGTGTATGTCTATGGAAGTGGGTGAGAACCATGAGCCTCCAAGGTTTTGTATTGAAGTCATTGTACCCAGAGGAGGATGGAAATTAGCTGTCCGGCTACACCATAGTGCTACCCCAGAGATTGTTGTTGAGGCTACTGTAGACCTTCATTGCAAAACAGTGTTTTTTTAATTAATTATTTTGGTGATGTGAATATGTTTAGTACAGTTTTATTATCTAAAAAAGATAATTTTTTAAATGTTTAACTATTTTTATTTTTCTGAGATTCACTGAGGAGGATCTTCCTCCACTGACACACACACACACACACACACACACACACACACAATGAACATGAAGAGTCACGATCTGTTAGGGGAAAGAAAACATAAAAAACTTTACATACATTTTTAATGGGCCGGTAGCGCCACTTGGCAGCTGTGACCTGCTCAGACCTCGTCCAAAATCCTAAGTGAGTGCAGAGTGAATGAGAGGGTTTATCAGGAGATCAATCCCAACGAGATAATCATGAAGTAGTCAGCTAGTGTACCTGCTCCTGTATGTGTGTCTTCAACTGTCTGTACCTCAGATCTTGACCAAAATAGTCAACCTTTGTTTAACTAAGTATATACTATAGGCTAAGCACTGTTTTTTTGGACACACCCAGCGTCATAACACGTTATGATACGGTCATAACCATGTCATAATGTGTCATAACATAACATCTAGCACAACGTGTCACAACCTGTTATAATATGGTCATAACACTGTAATGACACATATACAGTACCAGTCAAAAATTTGGTCACAGCTACTTATTCACAGCACAACTGATTGGCTCAAACGCATTAAGAAGGAAAGAAATTCAACAAATTAACAAGGCAACCTGTTAATTGAAATGCATTCCAGGTGACTACCTCATAAGCTGGTTGAGAGAATGCCAAGAGTGTGCAAAGCTGTCATCAAGGCAAAGGGGGGCTGCTTTAAAGAATCTAAAACATATTTGTTTAACACTTTTTTGGTTACTACATGATTCCATATGTGTTATTTCATAGTTTTAATGTCTTCACTATTATTCTACAATGTAGAAAATTGTACAAATAAAGAAAAACCCTTGAATGAGTAGGTGTGTCCAAACTTTTGACCTGTTGTGACTTATAATGCATTATTTTATGGCTGGTTATGACACCTACATAAGAGTGACAAAATCCTCAAAACCTACTACACAAGGCAAAAGATTTCATTACATAACCATAACCTACGAGTCAACAGTATGTTTATGTTATATAATCTTTAAATTATCATTGTAATTTTGCACACATTGATGTCAGACGTGCACCTATCACAATGTTGCTGATGACTAGAATGAATGCAGGAGCAGTGTCACATCGTGTATGTAGGTGGCAGGGAAGTCAAGCGCAGGAGAATCAAACTTGGTATAAATGGAGTATTTTAATAACTTAAAACACAAACTCCAAAACCAAAGTCCATAATAAAATAAATGTGGGTACAAGAACCCGTCGCACACCAATCCATAAAACATGAACATAACAATAAACAAACTCTGACAAGGACATGAGGGGAAACAGAGGGTTAAATACACAACATATAATGAATGGGATTGGAACCATGTGTGTAAGAAGACCAGACAAAACCAATGGAAAATGAAACATAGATCAATGATGGCTAGAAGACCGGTGATGTCGATCGCCGAGCACCACCAGAACAAGGAGAGGCATCGACTTCGGCAGAAGTCGTGACAAGCAGATTTCAGAGGCAGGACAAGACAACCTATTTTTGACTGATGACTGATATACAGTTGAAGTCAGAAGTTTACATACACCTTAGCCAAATGCATTTAAACTCAGTTTTTCACAATTCCTGACATTTAATCCTAGTAAAACTTCCCTGTTTTAGGTCAGTTAGGATCAGCACTTTATTTTAAGAATGTGAAATGTCAGAATAATAGTAGAGAATGATTTATTTCAGCTTTTATTTCTTTCATCACATTCCCAGTGGGTCAGAAGTTTACATACACTCAATTAGTATTTGGTAGCATTGCCTTTAAATTGTTTAACTTGGGTCAAACATTTCTGGTAGCCTTCGACAAGCTTCCCACAATAAGTTGGGTGCATTTTGGCCCTTTCCTCCTGACAGAGCTGGTGTAACTGAGTCAGGTTTATAGGCCTCCTTGCTCGCACATGCCTTTTCAGTTCTGCCCACAAATGTTCTATAGGACTGAGGTCAGGGCTTAATACCTTGACTTTGTTGTCCTTAAGCCATTTTGCCACAACTTTGGAAGTATGCTTCGGGTCATTGTCCATTTGGAAGACCCATTTGTGACCAAGCTTTAACTTCCTGACTGATGTCTTGAGATGTTGCTTCAATATATCCCCATCATTTTCCTTCTCATAATGCCATCTATTTTGTGAAGTGCCCCAGTCCCTCCTGCAGCAAAGCACCCCACAACATGATGCTGCCACATCCGTACTTCATGGTTAGTATGGTGTTCTTCGGCTTGCAAGCCTCCCTCTTTCTCCTCCGAACATAACGATGGTGATTACGGCCAAACAGTTCTATTTTTGTTTCATCAGACCAGAGGACATTTCTCCAAAAAGTACGATCTTTGTCTCCATGTGCAGTTGCAAACCATATTCTAGCTTTTTTTATGGCAGTTTTGGAGCAGTGGCTTCTTCCTTGCTGAGCGGCCTTTCAGTTTATGTCAATATAAGACTCATTTTACTGTGGATATGGATACTTTTGTACCTGCTTCCTCCAGCATTTTCACAAGGTCCTTTGCTGTTCCTCTGTGATTGATTTGCACTTTTCACACCAAAGTACATTCATCTCTAGGAGACAGAACTCATCTCCTTCATGAGCGGTATGACCGCTGCGTGGTCCCATGGTGTTTATACTTGCGTACTATTGGCTGTACATATGAACGTGGTACCTTCAGGCGTTTGGAAATTGCTTCCAAGGATGAACCAGACTTGTGGTCTACAATTTTTTTTTCTGAGGTCTTGGTTGATTTCTTTTGATTTTCCCATGATGTCAAGCAAAGAGGCACTGAGTTTGAAGGTAGGCCTTGAAATACATCCACAAGTACACCTCCAACTGACTCAAAAGATGTCAATTAGCCTATCAGAAGCTTCTAAAGCCATGACATCCTTTTCTGTAATTTTCCTAGCTTTTTACAGCACAGTCAACTTAGTGTATATAAACTTCTGACCCACTGGAATTGTGAAACCGTGAATTACAAGTTAAATAATCTGTCTGTAAACAATTGTTGGAAAAATTACTTGTGTCATGCACAATGTAGATGTCCTAACCGACTATAGTTTGCAAACAAGATGTGGATTGGTGAAAAAACAAGTTTTAATTACTCCAGCCTAAGTGTATGTAAACAGCCGACTTCAATTGTATGTGCATGTACGTGATAGGCATATCTGGCTAATATGATTATGATGGTCATAATTCTTCTTGACAGTCATAAAGTGTCTTTTCTTAGTCTAAGTAAAGTGACACAGGATGGTCATGAAGCATCATGACAGTGCCATAAAGTGTATTTTATAAAAGTGATTTAAAATATGAAAAAACATGACTAAATTAATTACAAAAAAAGGATTTAAGAGACAAACTTTCAAATGAAAAGGAAACTTCTTGGCAGAGAACAAAATACATTTTAATAAATGTGGGTTTTGACTCTAACGGATATCGTCCTCTTCATCTGAAGAGGTGTAGCAAGGATCGGACCAATACGCAGCGTGGTAAGTGTCCATGTTTTAATAGAAAAGACTGAACATGACACAAATTCAAAATAACAAAGTGAAATGGAAACTAAACAGTTCCATGTGGCACAAACACTGACACAGGAAACAATCGCCCACAAAATACCCAAAGAATATGGCCGCCCAAATATGGCTCCCAATCAGAGACAACGATAAACACCTGCCTCTAATTGAGAACCAATCTAGGCAACCATAGATATACAAAAACCCCTAGACTGGTGCCAACCCCATAAACATACAAAACCCCTAGACAGGAAAAAAACATATCACCCATGTCACACCCTGACCTAACCAAAAATATAAAGAAAACAAAGAATACTCAGGTCAGGGCGTGACAGACACTCTTATGTAGGTGTCATAACCAGCCATAAAATAACGCAAAACGTGTATGTAACAACAGGTGTAAATATATGACAGTGTTATGAAAATATTATGACATGTTATGACAAGTTGTGTCGGCTGTTATGACATATCATGAAATGGTTATGACCATTTTTTTTAATTGCAATCTCAAATAGCTTTTTAATGGTTGATTTTGATGCATATGATGCATTTACCCAAGAAGATCAGACAAGCCTTTTAACTTACTTACCTTGTCAGATAGCAGCAGTCTATTGTCAACTTCTCATAACAACCCAAGCTGGTCTAAACGTGATATGGCATGTGGACAAGTTACTTGGCTTTTATATAGCACTCAGTCTAGCCTTCTCTACAGTAACATTATTTCTGTTCAGTATAAAACATACACATTGATTTGTCACTTAACCATGCACACAAGGCTTTTTGGTCAGATGATGCAGATGCTACGCTACGGACTGTTTTACTAGCACAGACTGGAATATTTTCCCGGGATTCATCCAATGTAGCGTAGCATCTGCGTCATCTGAACAAAAAGCTGAGGAGTATACCTACATGTTTCAATTAGAGCACCATAGTCCCTGTGCCCAAGGAAAAGGTAACCTGCCTAAGTTATTAACTCACGTTAGTAGCCATGAAGTGCTTTGAAAGCCTGATAACGGCTCACATCAACAGCATCATCCCAGATACCCTAGACTCACTCCAATTCACATAGCGCCCCAACAGATCCACAGATAACGCAATCTCAATCTCACTCCACACTGCCATTTCCCACCTGGACAAAAGGAACACCTATGTGAGAATGCTGTTTTTACGGTTCTCTTGCGGTGAAGGAGAGTCGGACCAAAATGCAGCGTGGTAATTTAGATTCATCTTTAATAATGATGAAAAAACGAACAATACAAAAACAACAAACGTAACGTGAAAACCTATACAGCCTATCTGGTGCAAACAGAGACAGGGACAATCACCCACGAAACACTCAAAGAATATGGCTGCCTAAATATGGTTCCCAATCAGAGACAACGATAAACACCTGCCTCTGATTGAGAACCACTCCAGACAGCCATAGACTTTGCTAGAGAACCCCACTAAACCACAATCCCAATACCTACGAAAACCCCAAGACAAAACACACCACATAAATAAACCCATGTCACACCCTGGCCTGACCAAAATAATAAAGAAAACACAAAATATGAAGACCAGGGCGTGACAGCTGTTCATTGACTACAGCTCAGTGTTCAACACCATAGTGCCCACAAAGCTCATCACCAAGTGAAGGACCCTGGGACTAAACACCTCCCTCTGCAACTGGATCCTGACTTCCTGACAGGCTACCCCCAGGTGGTAAGGGTAGGCAACAACACGTCTTCCACGCTGATCCTCAACACTGGGGCCTCTCATGGGTGCATGCTTACTCCCCCCCTGTACTCTCTGTTCACCCACAACTCCATGGCCAAACACGACTCCAACACCATCATTAAGTTTGTTGATGACACAACAGTGGTAGGCCTGATCACCAACATTTATGAAACAGCATATAAGGAATAGGTCAGAGACTTGGCAGTGTGGTGCCATGACAATAACCTCTCCCTCAACGTGAGCAAGACAAAGGAGCTGATTGTAGACTACAGGAAAAGGAGGGCCAAACAAGCCCCCATTAACATTGACGGGGCTGTAGTGGAGCGGGTTGAGAGTTTCAAGGTCCTTGGTGTCCACATCACCAACGAACTGTCGAGGGCATGACAACACCTTTCCCCCCTCAGGAGACTGAAAAGATTTGGCATGGGTGTCCAGATCCTCAAAAAGTTCTACAGCTGCACCATCAAGAGTATCCTGACCAGTTGCATCACCGCCTGGTGCGGCAACTGCTCGGCACTACGGAGGGTATTGTGTATGGCCCAGTACATCACTGTGGCCAAGCTTCCTGCCATCCAGGACCTATATACTAGGTGGTGTCAGAGGAAAGCCCCAGATAACGTCAAAGACTCTAGTCACCCAAGTCATAGACTGTTCTTTCAGCTACTGCACGGCAAGTGGTACCGGAGGGCCAAGTCTAGAATCAAAAGCCTCCTTAACAGATTCTACCCCCTGCTCTCTTCGCTATACCCATGGAACCCCTTGCTACTCGCATTCGGGCATGTGCCGATATAGCTTCTGTTAAAATAAAGGACACACAGCACAACATTTCCGATGTTCTTTTGTTTTTGTCCAAGCCTAAAACTTCTATTCCACCCTTCCTTAACTTGATAAACACATTTGGCTCCTTCTCTGGCTACAAGATAAACTGGCAAAAAAGTGAGTTGATGCCAATATCACGGCCTGTGGATATGCAATTTCTGCAATCTACCCCGTTTAGAACAGTGATGGACAAGTTCACAAGCCTTGGCATTGTAGTGACGAGACCTTGATCAGCTATTGAAAGCGAATTGGGACATGAAAATATATCAGCTTAAACAAAATATAGATTTTTGGAAAACTCTGCCTATCTCCTTGGTTGGTCGTATAAACGCTATTAAAATGGCTGTCCTACCCAGGTTTCTCTACCTCTTCCAATGTCTACCCAATTTCATACCACAAAGCTATTTTAAGAAACTGGATTCAATAGTAAATCCATTTTTATGGGATAACAAGGCAGCCAGAATTTCAAAGGCATTTATGCAAGTACAAAATAGAGGGGGGCTTTGGCCTTCCTCACTTTAAACTGTATTATTGGGCTGCTAATCTGAACATTGTGTCTTTCTGGAGGGAAAGCTTACCTGCGATGAGACAGAAGGATATGCCTGCATGGCTTTTGATTGAGCAGGCCTCCTGTCAACGTTCCTCACTCCCTGCACTTGTTAATAGCCCATCATATGTGAAAAAATCCACTTATGACACTAACCCAGTCATTTGTCATACGCTTAGGATCTGGAAACAGATTAGGTATTTTCTTAACATACCCACTGTATACATTGACAGCCCGATTTTCCTGAATCATGCTTTCCACCCCGCATTGGATGATGTGGTGTTTTCACAGTGGAGGGAGAAGGGGCTCACAACAATTGGTAATCTATACATAGATGGTCAGTTAGCTTCATTTCAACAATTACAGGGAAAGTTCAACATGCCAACAACACATTTTTTCAGATACCTCCAAATCAGGAATTTCGTAAGGACACATATCCCACAGTATGGCATGAAGCCAATAGTCCTACATTAGATAGCTTGATCCTTGTCAAACCCCATTCAAAAGGCTTGGGAACAAGAACTTGGGTCAGAAATCTCAGATGAGGACTGGGTAGAAGCTCTCAGGAATATAAACCACGGTTCAGTGAATGCCAGACACAACCTTGTACAGTTTAAGGTGATACACAGGTTACATTACTCAAAAGTAAAACTGCATAAAATATTCCCGGACACCTCACCACTGTGTGAGAGGTGCAAGCAGGATGAGGGGACGTTGACCCACTTATTCTGGACATGTCCTAAGTTACATGTTTACTGGGCTCTCATTTTTGATTATTTATCTAGAGCCTTTGATAGAGTTCTAGCCCCAGACCCATTGACCGCTCTGTTTGGTACAGTTGATGGGAATAACCACGAAGGGAAAGCTGTCTCTCTTTGTACTCTATTAGCCAAAAGGCTCATATTGCAATTTTGGAAACTGGAGACTGTACCTACCTTTGGAATGTGGTTACGGGATTTAGGGAATGTAATACATATGGAAAAGATTTGATACAATACCTCCAATAGAAGTCCAATGTTTTACAAAATATGGCAGCCGATACTGGATAAATAGTCTAGTCGCGCTTCATAACTGGGTTGACGATCTGCTGCTACTCTGTGCTGTACTCCACTCAATATTTATTTTTGGCTTAACTACACTGCTTGTAATGACTATATGCTGTCTTCTTATACATGTACCACCTAATAGGATTTAGTTTTATTTTGTGTATGTGTGAGTTAAGTTTTGTTTTGTCCTCTAAATTGGCCTCTAAATTCAACAGTACAATGAATGTCATTGTTAGTATTGCTGTCTTTTTTATTAGATTTTTTATTGTAGAATAATAAACATATTATAAAAAATAAAAAAAGATTCTACCCCAAGCCATACGACTGCTGAACAATTAATCAAATGGCCACCAGCACTATTTACATGTACACTGCTGCTACTCACTGTTTATTATCTATTCATAGTTACTTTACCCCTACCTTCATGTACAATTGACCTTGAATAACCTGTACCCCCTGCACATTGACCTGGTATCGGTACCCCTTGTATATAGCCTCGTTATTTTGTTACTTTTTATTATTTTTTACTTCAGTTTATTTGGTAAATATTTTATTAACTCTTTCTTGAACTACATTGTTGGTTAAGGGCTCGTAAGTAAGCATTTCATGGTAAGGTTGTACCTGTTGTATTTGGCTTATGTGGCAACAAAGTTTGATTTGATTCGATCCTATTGCGTCGTCAGACTGTAAAGTGGCTTCAGAAAGTATTCACACTCCTTGACCTTTTCCAAATTTTTTTGCGTTCCTGCCTGAACTTAAAATTAGTTAAATTTAGATTTTGTCTCACTGGCTTACATACAATACCCCATTATGTCAAAGTGGAATAATGTTTTTAGAATTTTGTACAAATTAATAAAAAATGAAAAGCTGAAATGCCTTGAGTCAAGGCAAGCCTAAATAAGTTCAGGAAGAAAAATGTGCTTATCAAGTCACAAAATAAGTTGTGTGGACTCAATTTGAGTGCAATAATAGTGTTTATCATGGTTTTTCAATGACTACCTCATCTCTGTACCCCACACATACAAATGTTTGTAAGATCCCTCAGTCGAGCAGTGAATTTCAAAGACAGATTTAACCAATGCCTCGCAACGAAGGGTGCTGGTATATTGGTATTGGTAGATGGGTAAAAAAAAGCAGACATTGAATTTTCCTTTGAGCATGCTGAAGTTATTAATTACAGTTTGGATGGTTAATAAAAACACCCAGGCACTGCAAAGATACAGGTGTCCTTCCTAACTAATTTGCCGGAGAGGAAGGATTCAGGGATTTCACCATGAGGCCAATGGTGACTTTAAAACAATTAGAGTTTAATGGCTGTGATTAGAGAAAACTGAAGATGGATCAACAATATTGTAGTTATTTCACAATACTAACCTAAATGACTGAGTGGAAAGAAGGACACCTGTACATAATCCAAATATTCCAAGACATGCATCCTGTTTTCAAAAAGGCATTAAAGTAAAACAGCAAAATAATGTGGCAAATACATTTATTTTATGTCCTGAATAAAAAGCCTTATGTTTTCGTAAAATCCAGCACAACACATCACTGAGTACCACTCTCCATATTTTGAAGCATGGTGGTGGCTGCATAATGTTATGGGTATGCTTTTCATCGGCAAGGAGGACTAGGGAGTTTTTTGGGATAAAAATACATGTAATACAGCTAAACACAGGCAAAATCCTAGAGGAAAACCTGGGTCAATCGTCTTCCCAATTCACCCTTCAACATTACTATAACCTGTAACACAATGTAATTGATGCCAATGCCAAATATGCTGGAATTGCTTAGTTACCTAGTTACAGTTTTGACGTAAATCGGCTTGAAAACCTATGGCAGGACTTGAAAATGGCTGTCTAGCAATGATGAATAACCAACTCGACAGAGCTTGAAGAATTTTTTAAGAATAGTTAGCAAATATTGTACAATCCCTGTGTGCAAAGCTGTTAGAGACTTACCCAGAAAGACTCACAGCTGTAATTGCTGCAAAAAGGTGATTTTAACATGTATTAACTCAGGGGTGTGAATACTTACGTAGATTCGATATTTCCGTATTTCATTTTAAATAAATGTGCAAAAATGCTTCAAAACATGTTTTCACTTTGTCATTATGGGGTATTGTGTGCACATGGGTGAGACAATTCCTATGATTTTTTCATATACATCTGGTGTTATATACTTTATGGTTTGGATCAATGCCAGCCACCAAATGAGACGGCACAACTGGACAGTTAATGCAGTCATTAAAAGAAGCAGAACTCCCATCGATTAATACCCAAGTAGCTTGACTTTTCACTTAACATTTACACAGACAGGTCGCCGAAGATCCACGTTGAAATTGGACGTCTGTCCAGGTACCCAGGACGTCGGGAGATTATTTCCAAACCAGCCACTAGGGACAACAGTGAGCGCTATTACCATAAAGTAGGCTTGGGTTTTGCTAGGGCATTGTGGACAGGTATCGCGATGGCTGTAAGCCGCGAACTCTGAATTCTTGGTCGTGTGATAGGCACTCATTAAATGTTTTACCATATCGCAAACCTTAACCCTTAACTTGGACAAACATCAGAATCTGAAGTCAAATTGGTCAAATCATGAGATTTTGTTGCATTTACAATCCAGCATCATATTTATTTTAGTGGGTTCTCCCACCACAAAACTTTAAGTTGCTATAGAAGTACTTTCCAACTTTTCAATCGGTCTTTATACATTGAGTCCAATTAAAGATTGTTCACTGACATGCACCAACCTGACTACCCGCTACATGATCCTACCACAGAGAAGGGGATACAGCACTGGCAGAGTCCTCCGCAACCAGAGTCAACTGTCCAGCATCAATGCAATAACTTAATAGACTGAAAGATTTGACCATAGCCACTGCCATCAGACTTTTTAATAACCAAATAGACTTTTAAACTGTAATTGATTAGGACCTTTTTAATTGAACGTAGTATCCTGTGTTTTTTTAAGCATTTATCTAAATGTAACTGCATTCTGCATAATTAAGTTTCGTCGACTGCAAGCATGAATGAAATAAATCAAAATAAAATGGTTAGAAGTGATAAATTAAAATAACCTACCAAGAGATCTGGTTGAGTAGCTGCTGACATACCCAAATTGTTCCAAGAGTCCAGAGAGAGAGGAAAAATAGTATCAATGACTGTGGCTTTAGACATGAATGATGACTTTTGATAGACCAATTGATCTGAAGAAGTGATATGTCAATAGCCTTATAGAGCAATAATTAATGAGCTGTATTGCTAAAAGCATCTTTATAGCTAGGTTTTGTGCATGCGAAGAGGCATCCATCCACCAGTGCAGTTAAAAGACACAGCTAGTGCCTCCTGGGTGGCGCAGCGTTCTAAGGCACTGCATTGCAGTGTTGAGGTGTCACTACAGCCTGGGATTGAACCCATGCTGTGTCACAACCTGCCGTGACCGGGACTCCCATAGGGTGCAATTGGCCCAGCGTCAGATGGGTTAGGGGAGGGTTTGGCCGGGGGAGCTTTACTTGGCTCATCTACTCCTTGTGGCGGGCCGGGCGCCTGCAGGCTAACCTCGCTCGTCAGTTTCCTCTGACACATTGGTTCAGCTGACTTCCGGGTTAAGCAGGCGTGGCATGGCAGGTCATGTTCCGGAGGACGCATGACTCGACCTTCACCTCTCCCGAGCCCATTGAGGAGTTGCAACGATAAGACAAGATTGTAATCAAGAAAATGGAGAGAAAAAGGGGGTAAATTTTTTTTTTTTACACAGCTAATATGTCCAAATGAACCATTATGATTACAATGACTCACTACTCAAATTTCAATCTCACTGCCCAGCTCTACAGATGGATTTACAGTGTAAGGGTAATATGCCAACTATTCAAGTATGTTACATTCTATAACGTCTTACATCATTGTAAAAAATAGGCTGGCCATATTCAGATAATTATAAGTTTACAAGAGTCTTGTGTGATTGTAGAGGATTGGAACATAAAGCAAATTCAAAGCAATATTAGAGGGATTTCAACCTTCTGATTCTGGCAGGTCACATTGAGATTGACTTTAATTTAAAGGTAGACTCAGAGAGATGACGTTGCCATGAGAAGCACAACAGATATTGGCCGTGTTCCACTTCTTAGACCTTGACAGATCTTACAATGCCTGGATAGGTATTTTACCTATCAGCTAACCACATCATATGTTGTAGCAATCTGTCAGTTGATGACACAATCGATGACGTGGCACACAACCATTGGTTGATGCATGCAACTTCTAAGCAGTGGAACGCGACCACGTTCCCTGCTCAGACGCTGCATGCTTCAACAAATAGATGTATAATTTAACAATATGTTTATTATTGCCTTGGATTTAATTAGAACATATGGATTTAATTAGAACGTATGTTTGGATACTTAATTATTATGTTTTATAGTTTTTTGGGGGTGGAACTGCAATTTGTACCACTTCTGTAGAATCACCCATATATCTTCCCAGAAAGACAAAAAAACAACGACAACTGCGTAGTTGAGATCACTTGTGTTTTTATTTAGAGCCTTACAAAGTTAATTCTACACACATGGCTCTCTTTCTCAAGCAGATTATAAAAGCTCTATGATCACTGCTTGTCGAAGCGTGCGGTGGCAAATAACTCCATCTCCGTGACTCCAAACACTCAAGCAGCCAAATCCAGGGTAGTCTGTGTGTATCTTTGCATTTGTTGCAGCTAAAGAGAGAGGACTTATCCAGCACGGAAGAGTCAGAACCATCCAGTATGATATCTGCGGTCTTTTAAGTACAGCTTTTAAAGCCTCTCAAAAATAAAATTGCTTGAGCTCAGTCAGCCAGATGTCAAGGGTAGACAGGTGGCTACGGCTTCCATTTGTCCTTCTGGACCTTCTGATCTCAGACAGAGATTGAAACTAAAATGAAAACAAGTATGTGGTGAGTGAACTACGCAATATTTTCAAAGAGAGAAGAAAGCAATGGAGAGAAAAAAATGACTTTGGATTGGATATTTTACTGCATCATCTATTAAGTCTATGATGAGTGAGCCTGCTGAGGCCTCCCTGTCCCCAGTATGTGGGCCGGGACAGGTGGGGTCTGTTTGACTGTCTAAAAGGCTCCTGCTGGCAGCCTGGGGCTGTGGCTACGCTGGTTAGCCTCAACACCATTCTCCAGCAAGGACAGGGACTCCAGAGAGCGAGTGCTCTCCGTGTCTGGACAAATGTGGCGCAGCCCTGGGGGCGGGAAGTCCTCGCTCCCCTCCTGGCTCTCCCCGCTGGCTGCCGCTAAGGCCGCTGCCGCCGCACACTCCTCCTTAAACAGGCGGTCATGCTCCCGCTTGAGATCCTGGTAGCTCTTAGAGAACATGTGGAAGATGGAGGTGGCAGGGAAGGCCATGATGAGGATGCCACTCAGAATGCTGCTCAGCGCCACCACCTGGCCCGGGATGCTACGTGGCACCATGTCTCCGTAGCCCACCGTCGTCATGGAGATGATGGCCCACCAATAGGAGGCAGGGATACTGCTGAAGTCCTCGACTCCGGTCAGCTCACTCTCAGCCAGGTGGACCAGCGGGGAGAAGAGGGTGACAGCCACACACAGGAAGAGTAGCAGCAGGCCAAACTCTCTGGTGCTCCTCCTCACCGTTAGGCCCAGGGTCTGCAGGCCCAGAGAGTGACGGGCCAGCCTCATCACATACAGGATCCTTAGGGCCCTCAGGATCCTCAGCACCAGGCCTAGCTTGTCCAGGTAGCTGGTCCCTCCGGCCTTCTCATGGTCCATGGCCGGGTCATCTTCATCCACCACCAGGGACACGTAGTAGGGCAAGATGGCCATGGCGTCAATGACGTTGAGGGGCCCACGGATGAATTCCAGCTTGCTGCGAGCCTGGATGAAGCGCAGGATCCACTCCAGGGAGAACCAGGCCACACACACTGTCTCCACAATGAACATATTGCGACACTTCTGAGAACACTCGCCCTGAGAGAGAGAGAGAGAGAGAGAGAGAGAGAGAGAGAGAGAGAGAGAGAGAGAGAGAGAGAGAGAGAGAGAGAGAGAGAGAGAGAGAGAGAGAGAGAGAGAGAGAGAGAGAGAGAGAGAGAGAGAGAGAGAGAGAGAGAGAGAGAGAGAGAGAGAGAGAAACAATTTGGGGGGAAGGGGGGATGAGAGAGAGGAGAAGGGATGGAGAGGGAGAATCGGAAAAACCGAGAGAGGAGTAGGTAGACAGTGGTCAAGTGGAAGAAAGAGAGAAGGACACACAAGGGGAGGGACAGATATCAGTGGGTTAGATAACCATCTAGTAATTAATATATCAGCTCAATTCATTAGGCAGGATCAAAGATTAATTCGACACACTCGACAAACACAAAAGACAAACAAGCCAGAATTCCCTTTAACTGCCTTGAGAGGGGCAGGTAATTAAACACTCATAGGCCAGTAAAAATACTATTCCCAGCCAGCTACGCAGATCACAGACGCAGGCGCACGCACGCACGCACACACGCACACACACAAACACACACACTTTCCCTGTCTCATCCCTCACACAAACACCCTCTCATTTATCACCTCCCACCCCCACTTTCTCTTCTTCTCACACATCTCTCGCCCTAATTTCTCTCTCTCAAATCAATTTCAATTTAAGGGGGCTTTATTGGAGTGGGAAACATATGTTTACATTGCCAAAGCAAGTTTATTAGATAATAAACAAAAGTGAAATAAACCCAAAAAATTACAGTAAACATTACACTCACAAAAGTTCCAAAATACATTTAAAATGTCATATTATGTGCAAATATTTAAAGTACATTAGGGAAAATAAATAAACATAAATATGGGTTGTATTTACATTGGTGTTTGTTCTTCACTGGTTGCGATTTTCTTGTGGCAACAGGTCACAAATCTTGATGCTGTGATGGCACACTGTGGTATTTCACCCAATAGATATGGGAGTTAATCAAAATTGGGTTTGTTTTCGAATTCTTTGTGGGTCTGTGTAATCTGAGGGAAATATGTGTATCTAATTAAGTATTCTGCCTATGTGTACTCTCTGTTTAGGGCCAAATAGTGTTCTAGTTTGCTCTGTTTTTTTTGTAAATTGTTTACAATGTGTCAAGTAATTATCCTTTTGTTTTCTCATGATTTGGTTGGGTCTAATTGTGTTGCTGTCCTTTTTCAGGTAACCTTTATTTAACTAGGCAAGTCAGATAAGAACAAATTCTTATTTACAATGACGGCCTAGGAACAGTGGGTTAACTGCCTTGTTCAGGGGCAGAATGACAGATTTTTACCTTGTGAGCTTGGGGATTCAATCTAGCAACCTTTCGGTTACTGGCCCAACTCTCAAACCACTAAGCTACCTGCCGCCCATGCTTAAGCGTTACAGATTGTGCAATATACATTTAAAGGTAATTTCAGATTGAGCTGACATATGCAGCGTTTGCAGTAATTGCAGCCTCCGCTAACACGGGAACATTGCCTTTAAATTTCAATCACGTTGTGATATGGAGCTAAATAGGTCATATTGTATATTTGCATGTTTCCAATTCATGATGCTTTTCTGTTGTATGTGTGTTTGCCATTAATCCCCTGTCAAGTGTGTGTACCCCTTCTACGGGCCAATGGAGAATACAATTAAAAGGCATGCATGCTCCAAAGCCTACTAGGAGGGACTGGAATGGTGTAAAGTCAAGTGTAAAGTCAGTGTTATCTTCCTGTGTGTGTCTCCTGCCTTCCTTTTCAGGGCAGTGGTGGTAGAGTCAGGGCTGCTCTAACCTATGGCCTGCTGTAGGGTTATTGACCTCTGTGTTGAGAGGTTAGTCACTGTCCCTCCAGCTCTCACAGGCTATCATGCATCTGGCCACTGGAGGGGAGATTTGTCCTTCTCTCTGTAGGACTTTACCTTTCCTCCACTACAGAGATCTGGCAAATATTTCATACACTACAGGGATCTGGGAATCTTTCCTCCACTACAGAGATCTGGGAATCTTTCCTCCACTACAGAGATCTGGGAATCTTTCCTCCACTACAGGCATCTTGGAATCTTTCCTCCACTACAGGGATCTGGGAATCTTTCCTCCACTACAGGGATCTGGGAATCTTTCCTCCACTACAGGGATCTGGGAATCTTTCCTCCACTACAGGGATCTGGGAATATTTCCCCCACTACAGGGATCTGGGAATATTTCCTCCACTACAGGGATCTGGGAATATTTCCTCCACTACAGGGATCTGGGAATATTTCCTCCACTACAGGGATCTGGGAATATTTTCTGCACTACAGGGATCTGGGAATATTTTCTACACTACAGTGATCTGGGAATATTTCCTCTAGTACAGCGATCTGGGAATATTTTCTATACTACAGAGATCTGGGAATCTTTCCTTCAGTACAGCGATCTGGGAATATTTCCTCTAGTACAGGGATCTGGGAATATTTCCTCTAGTACAGGGATCTGGGAATATTTCCTTCACTACAGGGATCTGGGAATATTTCCTCTAGTACATGGATGTGGGAATATTTCCTTCACTACAGGGATCTGGGAATATTTCCTCTAGTACAGGGATCTGGGAATATTTCTTCACTAATGGAACTTTAACCTTTACTCTTCCTCTCCATTATTCAGTCCATCTACTGCTCATTTCTTAACCTTCTGGGACTTGTCTACCTTATAATGTCAAATCAAATCACATTTTGTTTGTCACGTTTAGCTAACAACAGGTGAAGACTAACAGTGAAATGCTTACTTATGGTCTCTTCCATAAGTAAGCATAAGTAAGAATAAATACACAATGAGTAATGATAACTTGGCTATATACAGTACACAGGGTACCAGTAGCAAGTCAACTTGTATGTATGATGTATGATGTAATTGAGGTAGATATGTACATATAGGTAGGGGTAAAATGATAAGGTATAGGTAGGGGTAAAGTGAGGCAACAGCGTTTGTGATGAGTCAAAAGTGTTAGTGCAAAGGGGGGTCAATGCAGATAGTCTCTGTAGCTATTTGATGAACTATTTAGCAGTCTTATGGCTTGGGGGGTACTTTTTGTACCAGACATGGTGCATCGGTACCACTTGCCATGCGGTAGAAAAGAGAACAGTCCATGATCTGGGTGGCTGGAGTCTTTGACAATTTCTAGGGCCTTCCTCTGACCCACTGGTATAGAAGTCCTGGGTGGCAGGTACAGTAGCTCGGCCCCAGTGATGTACCGGGCCGTATATATTACCCTCTGTAGCACCTTGCGGTTGGATGCCAAGCAGTTGCCATACCAAGCAGTGATGCAGCCAGTCAAGATGCTCTCAATGGTGCAGCTGTAGAACTTTTTGAGGATCTGATGACCTCTACCTCTATCCATTTAGAGAGCTGACCTGAGCTGAGAGGTAAATCTGCCTTACACTCTGGGACATTGAGCACATTAAGGCAGAGTGCCACTCTCCCACTCATCTGCATAATGGTTCATTTCTCACAGCTAATGCACTCCCTCTGACCTTATCTTACTGACTCGTTCTGTACCAAATGTTAATGACGTTTCATTTCAACAGCAGCAGTCAATTCAACCCGGCTGCTGCCAAAGTGCCTCTGACTGGAAAACACATCATCATGATCAGTATTGAAAAATTCCAAAGTCGGAATGTGACAAGTATAGTGACGGAATAGAATAATTGAAAATAGTAAATGAGAGTAACATACTTTACAACCAACAGCTGCAACTGAATAATATGCCTGCCATGTACAACAGCTACCTACCCTCAGAAAGGGTTAGCAACATTCTCAGAGATGCTTCTAACAGAATAGCAGTGGAGTTATCACTCAATGGCACCCCAATTACTAGAGTGAAATTGGTATACTCTTTTGCAAGGCTTTGGTTCAAAACCTAAACAATTATTAAGCTGAATAATTCAAATCAGCTGCCATTCAGGAAAACCACTTTTGAAACATCTGACAGTAAGAGAGAGGGAGAGAATTCTGACCATGTACAATGCATGTTTTTAAGCCATTAATGAAGGGATACTTCGGGATATTGGTCATGAAGCCCTTTATCTACTTCGCCAAAGTCAGATGAACTCATGGATACAATTTGTATGTCTCTGCATCAAGTATGAAGGAAGTTAGAGGTCGTTTTGAGTGCCAATGATAAATTGTGTTAGCGCAATGACTAGAAGTCTATGGAATCAACTAGCATGCTAGCAGTTACCATAGACATCCAGTCATTGCGCTAAAGCTAGCTAGCAATTGCACTAAAGCTAGTTAGCTTCAAACTGCACGCAGAGACATTAAAATGTTATCCACAAGTTAACTCTGAGGAAGTGGATACAGGTCTTCATTGCCAAATCCTGAGGTTTCCCGTTAAGCAAAAGAAAGATGATGAATTAAATCCTTTGTTTACATGGCTATAGAGTCTACGGCTTGACCTTTTCAAAAATGTTGCTGTATTACAGAATTTATTTTAAATGGATTAAATTGAGATTGTATCACTGATTTACACACAATACCCAATAATGGAAAAGTGGAATTATATTTTTAGAAATGTTTACAAATTAATAAAAAATTACAAGATGAAATGTCTTGGGTCAATAAGTATTCAACCCATTTGTTATGGCAAGCCTAAATGAGTTCAGGAGTAAAAATGTGCTTAACCAGTCAGAAAATAAGTTACATGGACTGAGGGGTTTGCAAAGAATGGTTTACAAAGTAGGCAAGTGGTTCGCAAAAGCAGACATTGAATATCCCTTTGAGCATGTCGCAGTTATTAGTGTTATTAATTACACTTTGGATCATGTAGGCTGTCATTGTAAATTATTATATGTTTTCAACTGACCTAAATAAAAGTTAAATCAAATAAAAAAAATGTATCAATACACCCAGTCACTACAAAGATACAGGCACCCCTTCTAACTCAGTTGCCGGAGAGAAAGGAAACCCCTCAGGGATTTCACCATGAACCCAATGGTGATTTTAAAACAGTTACAGAGTTTCATGTCTGTGATAGGAGATAACTGACGATGGATCAACAACATTGTAGTTACTCCACAATACTAACAAAATATTCCAAAATATGCATCCTGCTTGCAAAAAGGCACTAAATTAATACTGCAAAAAATTTTTGCAAAGAAATAGCTTTTTGTCCTGAATACAAAGCGTTATGTTTGGGGCATCACTGAGTACACATCACTGAGTACCACATATTTTCAAGCATGGTCCTTGCCCTAGTCAGGATAAAAAGAAACGGAATAGCCAAGCATAGACAAATTCACCTTTCAGCAGGAAAATAACCTAAAACACAAGGACAAATATACACTGGAGTTGCTTACTAAGATGACATTGATTGTTCCTGGGTAGTCTAGTTACAGCTTGAACATCTATGGCAAGACTTGAAAATGGTTGTCTAGCAATGATCAATCAACTAACTTGACAGAGATGGAATAATGTTTTAAAGAATAATGTGCAAATATCGTACAATCCAGGTGTGCACAGCTTTTAGAGACTTACTCAGAAAGACTCACAGCTGTAATCACTGCCAAAGGGGATTCTAAAATGTACAGTATTGACTCAGGGGGTTCAATACTTATCTTATTAAGATATATTAGTGTTTTACTTTCCATTAGTTTTCCATTTAATTGTAGAATTGATCTTCCACTTTGACATTTTGTGTGCCGGTAGATCGTAGACAATTTTTTAAAATCAAATACATTTTAATTGACTTTGTAACACAACAATGTTGAAAAAGTCAAGGGGTGAGAATACTTTCTGAAGACACTGCTTTAGGGCTCTCTATTCAATCTGTATCGCTGAAGTTCAGATTGAATAAAACCCCTAGTGTTTATAGTCTCTTGTACATGCCTTAGCTGATTCAGTTCTAGGTGCTGAGATTAGTGTCTCTAGCAGTGTGAAACTATGCACATTTCTCTGTGAAAGACCAACTCTTCACATAAGAGGCAATAACAATAGAGCTCTAAAAACAGTCAGGTGTTCTTTTCACAGTCAAGACTCCCACAGACTCATTACCCTGGAAAAGAGAAGCTTAAGTACGACTGTAAGAGTGAAAACTCCTTTTGTGGTATTGATCTTGTAATTGCCCGTGTAGCAGATTTACTGTATGGTTTTGTCCCTCTCGCACTGTCACTTGTCTTCAGGTACTTCAGACGTGCTGCAGCTCTAACAAGGATATGGATCCGGATGAACTCCCTTACCATCAAATCAAATTAAATTGAATTGGTCACACACATATTTATCAGATGTTATTCTGGGTGTAGCGAAATGCTTGTGTTCCTAGCCCAAATAGTGCATTAGTATCTAGCAGTTCACAACAATAAACACTAATCTAAAAGTAAAATAATGGAACTAAGAAATAAATATTAGATTGAGTAATGTCGGAGTGGCATTGACTAAAATTCAGTAGAATAGAATACACTATATACATATTAGATGAGTAAACCAGTATGTACACATTATATAAACATTATTCAAGTGGCTATTGTTCCATTATTATAGTGACCAGTGATTCCAAGTTTATGTACAGTATATAGGGCAGGAGCAAAATGTTGTTTAGTTTGCTGTTATAACTGTATGTGTCTATGGCTGCGTACATATGTAACCGATGTAAAAGGGCTAGCTAGTTTACGGGGTGCGCGCTAATAGCGTTTCAATCGGTGACGTCACACGCTCTGAGACCTTGAAGTAGTTGTTCCCCTTGCCCTGCAAGGGCCGTGGCTTTTGTGGCGTGATGGGTAACGATGCTTCATGGGTATCAGTTGTTGATGTGTGCAGAGGGTCCCTGGTTCGAGCCCAGGTAGGGGCGAGAAGAGGGACAGAAGCAATACTGTTACACCTACAGTATGTAAATGTGAGTTCATTATGTGGATAGATTGTCAAAGAGTGTGTTTGGGCGAGTGTGTGTGTGCGGGTGCGTTCGTGCATTTATTTCTGTGTGCGTTTCTATGCAGAGAGACACTGAGGAACAAGAGGAAGCTCCTCTTATTGAAGTTAGACTGCAATATAAATAAGTGAAGCCAGTAAAAAGGGGCAGCAGCACAGAGGATAGATCACAAACCAGGGGCAGCTGCTAAGTCTTAGAAGGTCTGTAAACTTGGCTTTTGCCTCTACTGTCTTTCACTAGCCTCCATCTTTCTGCCTCTGCAACTTTGCCTCTTCCTTTCCCGCCTAACTATATCTTTCTCTCATTCTTTCTCCCTGTCTCTCTTTACATTCCTTCTCATAGGGGGCGGCAGGGTTAGGGTTAGGGTTAAGGTTGCAAGTTCAAACCCCCGAGCTGACATGGTACAAATCTGTCGTTCTGCCCCTGAACAGGCAGTTAACCCACTGTTCCTAGGCCGTCATTGAAAATAAGAATTTGTTCATAACTGACTTGCCTAGTTAAATAAAGGTAAATATATATATATATACTGTATATATCAGCAGTGAGCTGCCAGGCTCATCATCATGCTGGATCATCTCTATAACTACCCCACTCTTCAGCTGCCTCTGTTACAGCAAAGGACATGTTTTTGAGAGGAGAGGGAGAAAACCAGAAAGATTCAGCTCAAAACTATATTCAGTTCATCCATCATGTTTACCTTCAACAGGACCTTCATCATACTGTGCACCAATGGACACATATTTCACTGTGACCTTGTGCTCACTTTTCAAGCTCTGAAGCACAAAGGGGAGTGGGGGTTTGGATGCCCAAATGTCTCATCATGTCCCCACTCGTCTGTTCACTTCCTGGGGTAGCATAACACCCAGGGAAAACTACAGCCAGACGCCAAACTGTTACATGACCACTTGTGCTTAGACTCAGATTCAAACATAACTCACACACTGGGACACACACACTGGGACACACACACTGGGACACACACACTGGGACACACACACACACACACACACACACACACACACACACACACACACACACACACACACACACACACACACACACACACACACACACACACACACACACACACACACACACACACACACACACACACACACACACAAATCTTTAATCTTTATAATCCAGTCTTGACGCAGGGTACACTAGATGAGGCAGACAAACACACTAATGCCTCTACTTTCCTGACACTGTAGTGTAGACTTTGAGGTGCCAGCTACATATGGGTGGCGTTAACTTGGAGCGGAGCTTATAGTAACCCAGCCTAACAGGCATTTATCTCAATATCTCTGGTTGGGCAGGCTGGCTCCCACAGGAGAGAACAGCTTTCCCACTAACAGCCCTTTGTGTCTTAATGGAGGAGAAAAATGGTGCGCTCAGGGTGAGAAGTGGGATGAGTGGATGGATAAAGATGAGATGATATGGAAAGCATGTGGTCCCGTCACACATCATAACTCTTTATTAATGCCATGGCATGCAGGAGTAGCAACAGCAGTAGCAACAGGAGTAGCAACAGCAGTAGCAACAGCAGTAGCAGGCGCCTTATCTGACTGAACCATCTGTTCTCTTTTTTTATGTACCTTAAATAGAAACACATTTCAAGAAGGGAGTTATGTCTTTTAACACAAAAAACAAACACTCATCGGTTCAACAGGCACATAGATTTTTTTCTTCAACACACGCACACAGACACACACTTACACATACTCGTGCATACTCTCTGTCCCCACTGGGGCATTGGGGCGCCCTGATCGCAGAGAGATGAGGCACTTGGTTGCGGTCTAGCTCCCGGCAGAATGGGATTCTGATGTGCTGCTCTGGTTAGCTGGGGACAGCAGCATTGCAGCGGGCTTCCTGAATGCTGTTGACTATGGTCCGGGGGAGAGATGGAGACACATGGGGAACAACTCTCTCACAGTCTCCCCTACAGGTCTCACGGAGCACAGAGGAACAACACCTGGCTGGGCCGGGCTTGGGCGTCCACATGACCAGCGAAGCCTTCAAACCACAGTACATCCACTATTAATTCTACTGTAGTATCCATCTGTGTATGACAGCTTGTCTGCAGAAATATGTGATGTGCTGTATATTAACAGATTAAAGTAAACTCATACTGCTTTTATGCGTTATCTAAACGCAACTTGACAACCATACAGCACATTAACACACTGAGTGTATGACCAGATAGGCAGTAATATCCATAATAGTCCTTCCTTATAGAAATAAGTCATCCCACAACTTCAGCTCTGTCTCTCTCCACAGTACCTCATTCCTCCACGCCTCTATGACACTTCACAGCTCTATAGAGAGCTAAATCCCCTGTTCCATCTCCATCTCAGCTCTTAAGCTCAGACATGCAGACACTGAGCAGGCCTGAGTGCCTTGGTATGTATGTGTGGTGTGGTGTGGTGTGTGTGTGTGTGTGTGCTTGCGTGCGTGTGCGACTCATAAGAGAGACTCATAAACACCTCTGTAGAAGCGAGGTATATTGGGTCAGCCACAGATATGTTTACTTTATCCTGTCTCAGCAGCCCCATCCACCAGTCTAGTCTGCTTGACTTCCACATCCCAGCCCGGCACAGAAAGTTAAGATGGAGACTTGTTTATATCCCATTTGATATAGAGGAAAGCACAAAGAGCGATACAAATTTAGAAAACATAAAAAATCTTTAATTCACTGATGTTGTTACATGTGAAATGAGGCTGTTGATTAATGATACTGTTTGTTTCAGTGAGTATGTCTACGTTCGGAGAATGAAAAATGAGAGAATGGGATGTGGACAAAGAAACGAGCATAAGCGCTTCAAAAGCACAGGTCGAAACCGGACACAAATAATGCATAGGGACTGCCGTTCAAAGTTTGCTGACTGTCCTGAAAAACCACAGCAAACTCAAGTAAATATATAGGACACACACATGCGCACACACACACACTCACAAAAGTAATATATGGGCTTGTTATCACCTGTCCATCACCCGCCATGTGTATGGGATCCCTACGTTTAGATTAATCACCAGAAAGGCATGGGGCTGAAGAGTTTTATATGTAGAAATCAAATGACTGAAGCAAAACAGAAACTAGCTCAGTTTAGGAATTTTAAGATAAGGGCTACAACATGTAGTCCTAAACCAAAGTCCTACGGTCTCCAACTCTATAAATAACCTGACCCTTCTGGTTTCTCTCAATGAGTCTTCTTCACTGGTCAAGTGTGAGTGGCTAGCTCCATCACTGGGACAGAGCAAAGATGGTGTGGAGGAGGATGGAAAAAATGTTTCTATAATTTTCTTCAGGAAGTGTGAATATCCACCATGAACAGTGGTAACACTGGAGGAATGAGAGAGTAGGAGAGAACAGGAAAGAGCAGATGAGAGCAGGAGAGACTCAACCTAAGGCGAACACACTCTCATGTCTCTTCCTAGATTACTAACCACATCTACTGTACGTATCACTCTTCTATGTTTCTATATAACCAGTCTCTGCTGGGCTAGTACCCTAACACCACCCTGTCTGAGCATGTAAAAAGCTTCTAACGCTTAATAAATGGGTTATAACACCACCCTGTCTGATCATGAAAATAGCTCCAAACACTTAATAAATGGGTTATAACCCCACCCTGTCTGATCATGAAAATAGCTCCGAACACTTAATAAATGGGTTATAACAGCACCCTGTCTGATCATGAAAATAGCTCCTAACACTTAATAAATTGGTTATAACACCATCCCTGTCTCTCACACTCAAGTCTATTACTTAATCAGATGGTGACTGTGAGAGTGCTCTAAATGCAGGTGATAGTAGGCTGTTTCTGAGTAGAGACAGTCTTTAACATCAGCTCTGCAGGAAGGGAGAGATGCAGGGCTGGTTTACACTGGCCTCCTGATTAATGCTCTGGGAGCAATGCTGCCCTGAGAGGGAGGCTATTAAACAGCACATAGAATCCACTCAAATATACTGCAAAAAAATCTAATAAGAACATAAAACCACCATTCAATTACTCCCCCAGTCTGAGTCTCTGAATTTAACGAGGAGCATATTTGAAAAACTTTTCTTGGCGCCGCAGGGCAGCACAGTTAGAAGACATGAATCAGAGAGAAATATTGTACTGTACACACGCTGTGTTGCAAAAAAAAATGTTTTCCTCTGCAATGTCTGAAAACCCCATCTTCTGACAGAATAAACAACGTGTTTGAGAAAAGGCCAATAGCTGTCTGACATAGGAAAGAAGATGTAAATAGCTTGTTATGATAATTCAAAAACAATTCCAACATAATCTGACAGTGTGGGAGTGAATCAACATTTATGTTGTGGAGGTCAGAGTATGGTAAAGAATTCTTGCCCTGTGGGTGTTGTTAGGGTTTAGCTTGTTTATTTATCTGCTGTGGCCTAGCTCGTGGTTTACACAGCCACACTCTTACTCTCTTTACTCTCACTAAGTTTATACACTACGCATTTGTATTTCATAACTACATCAGGGATTGCTCGCCTTTTCCTTAGTCTTACTATATTGCCTGAGGTGCCAACAGAGCTAAATGAAATGATATGTTGGAACATACTCTCTAAGAGAAACTGTAGTGATTTACTAACAGCAAAAAGCTATTCTGAATTGTATGCCTCCAAACCATTTACTGTACATATAGTTAATGTACATGTAGTTACTGTGCATATAGTTACTGTGCAAATACTTCATGTACATGTAGTTACTGTACATATAGTTCCTGAACATATAGTTCATGTACATATAGTTCCTGAACATATAGTTCCTGTATATATGTAACAGTATAGCTTCCGTCCCTCTCCTCACCCCTACCTGGGCTTGAACCAGGGACCCTCTGCACACAGACAACAGCCACCCTCGAAGCATCGTTACTCATCACTCCACAAAAGCCACTGCCCTTGCAGAGCAAGGGGAACAACTACTTCTAGGTCTCAGAGCGAGTGACGTCACCGACTGAAACACTATTAGCGCGCACCACCGCTAACTAGCTAGCCATTTCACATCGGCCACACATATACAGTGCCTTCAGAAAGTATTCACACCCCTTTACTTTTTTCACATTTTGTTGTGTTACAGCCTGAATTAAACATTTAATAAATTGAGATTGTGTGTCACTGATCTACACACAATACCCCATAATGTCAAAGTGGAATTCTGTTTTTAGAATTGTAAAAACTGAAATGTCTTGAGTCAATATGTATTCAACCCCTCTGACATGGCAAGCCTAAACAAGTTCAGGAGTAAAAATGTGCAGTTAGAGGTCGTTTTGAGCGGCAATGATAAATTGCGATAGCGCAATGACTGGAAGTCATTAGCTAACACAACATTGGAACACAGGAGTGATGTTTGCTGATAATGGCCTCTGTACGTCTATGTAGATATTCCATAAAAAAATTATTCCATTTACAGCTACAATAGTAATTTGCAACATTAACAATGTCTACACAGTATTTCTGATCAATTTGATGTTATTTTAACGAAGAAAAAACATTTCTAAGTGACCCCAAACTTTTGACGGTGGTGTATATAAACTGACAGTGGTTTTTGATTCATCCTGAAAGTTGTCATCTTCAAGTTCGATTAATTCAATATTGGAACGTGGAAAGGAAGTGTTCAATATTCCTGTAAATCTACCCTAGTTCTCACTAACCCTTGAACTGTATGACAACAACTGTCCAGTTGTCATGAACCACACGCCAGGCTCCAGGTTTATTTAACCTGCTAAGTGTGGTCTGAGTTCTATAACGATTCAAATAGGGTACGTGTCCCTAATTATTTCACAATGTTAGCCTAATAAGATCCACTAATGCTAACGACCCTCAGGAACAACTTACATGGCGTGACAGAGGAAAGAAAGGTAAACGGAATGGAATGGAAAGATGCTAAATGTAAGCTACAAATGTAAGAAAAACAACACTAAAGTGACAGTTCTAAATGTATGTGGGTATTACTCACGAAGGCTCCCGATAGTATAGCTAATATTTAACATGATACAAATTGTAAAACAAAAAAGAGAAAAGCCCTGGCATTGGCTATAATTAAAACATTCTAAAGCGCATACATCAACTCGGCAGGTTCAGTCCTCGGCAGGTTCAGTGCTCGGCAGGTTCAGTCCTATAGAAGCCTATAGCTACGGTGTCCAAATTTCATCCACGTAAATGATGAGGACACAATTAAAATCCGGAATAATGGCACAGCTATATGTATCCTATTTCCCTATGGAAAAGGGCAGCAATACATGTCATGTTGATACAATATTTTCAGTTTGGCTCATTTCACATTCTTCTCCAGGGATCATAAGTAAAAAAGAATCTAAAACAAATGCTATGTGTATTTACAATCCCAATCTCCCAAAGGATTACTCATTTACCTAGCTCTTATAAATAGCTCTCATCCATTTATTAATGGATGGAGAATGCTGTTATTTCTATCGGGAAAAAGAAAAATGCTTTTTCCACTTGGAACCGGCAGACTTGCTTAACCTTATTCATGGTTTCCTTGCACGTAAAGGTGGGGAAATTATGAGGGAATTAACTCGTTAAAACTTCACTAGGGTAGGGGGCACTATTTTCACTTCCGGATGAAAAGCGTGCCCAAAGTAAACTGCCTGTTACTCAGGCCCAGATCTAGGATATGCATATAATTGGTAGATTTGGACAGAAAACACTCTAAAGTTTCCAAAACTCTGTGAGTATAACAGAACTGATTTGGCAGGCGAAAACCTGAGAAAAATCCTTCCTGGAGGATAGGATTTTTTCATGTTTGTAGTTTTCTATTGAATGCCATTACAGTATCCATTGACTTTGGACTCAAATTGCATTTCCTATGGCTTCCACTAGATGTCAACAGTCTATAGAAATTGTTTCAGGCTTGTATTCTGAAAAATGGGGGAGTAAGACCTCGCTGAATGAGTGGACACTACAGTGTCCAAGAGCTTTTTCATGCGTGAGACCGAAGGCGCGCCTTTCTTGTTTACCTTTTATATTGACTACGTTATTGTCCGGTTGAAATATTATTCATTATTATGACTAAAAACAACCTGAGGATTGATTTTCAACATCAATGACATGTTTCTACTAACTTTACGGTTACTATTTGGATTTTTCATCTGCCTGTTGTAACTAACAAAACTGAGGTTTTTGGATATAAACATGGACTTTATAGAACAAAATGAACATTTATTGAGTAAATGGGAGTCTTGTGAGTGCAACCATATGAAGATCATCAAAGGTAAGTGATTCATTTTATCACTATTTCTGACTTGTGTAACTCCTCTACTTGGCTGGTTACCGTTTGTAATGATTTGTCTGCTGGGCGCTGTTCTCAGATAATCGCATGGTATGCTTTCGCCGTAAAGCCTTTTTTAAATCTGACATAGCTGTTGGATTAACAAGAAGTTAATCTTTAAACCGATTAATAAAACTTGTATGTTTTCTGAATTTTTATAATCAGTATTTCTGGTTTTGAATTTGGCGCTCTGCAATTTCACTGGATGTTGGCCAGGTGGGACGTTAGGTCAGAATAGAGCTTATCTGTAGACACACCTCCGCCACACCTTCAACTCTTAGATCTCCACCTCGAACGAATAGCGGGTGAATAGCATGCTATTCTCAAGCTTAAGTTCAAGGTCAGAATACGCATAGAGAGAAAAGAGGAAGGTGTATAAAAATGGAATCAGGGCCTTAAGCAATACGGCAAATGGTGACTTTAAAACAGTTACAGAGAATAATGGCTGTGATAAGAGAAAACTGAGGATGGATCAACAACATTGTTGTTACTCCACAATATTAACCTAAATGACAAGAGTGAAAAGAAGGAAGCCTGTACAGAATAAAAATGTTTATTTACACATATGCTGTTTTCAATAAGTCAGTAAAGTAAAACTGTAAAAATGTGGCAAACGAAATTAACTTTGTCCTTTTTATTTTTTTATTTCACCTTTATTTAACCAGGTAGGCTAGTTGAGAACAAGTTCTCATTTACAACTGAATAGAAAGCTTTATGTTTGGGGCAAACACAACACATCACTTAGTACCAGTCTTCATATTTTCAAACATGGTGGTGGCTGCATCATGTTATGGGTATGCTTGCCATCGGCAGACACTGGGAGTGTTTAAGGATAAAAATAAATGGAATACAGCTATAAGCACAGGAAAAAACCTAGAGGAAAACCTGGTTCAGCCTGCTTTCCAACAGACAATAACCTAAAACACAAGGCCAAATATACACTGGAGTTGCTTACCAAGGTGACATTGAATGCTCTTGAGTGGCTTAGTTACAGTTTTGACTTAAATCTGCTTGAAGATCTATGGCTTGAAAATAGCTGTTTAGCAATGATCGAAAATCAACTTGACAGAGCTTAAATGACTTTTTAAAAGAATAAGGGGCAACTACTATACTGAAAAAAATCTAAGACGGCGTAGCAGTGGGATGTCTGTTTTGATTGTCTTGTCCCGTCCCGTGTATATATCGCTTTTTCTTCGTATATATTTAGTATATTTTTTTATATTTTTAATCTCAATTTCCATCTACGGATTGAACATACTCTTCTGCAACCCGCATCACCCATTGTGGTACGGATCTGCTATTTTTTATACGTTAGAACTACTAGCTAGTAGTCAGTTAGTCCCTGCTAGCTGTCATCATCATTAACTCGGACATCTGACAGGCTCAGCCCGGTCAATTCCTACCAGTCTGCACAGCGCGAAATCAACCCAGAGCATATCGGACTGCTTTTCTCTATCACATCTCAGGATTCCTACCGCAAGCTCTGAACATTTACTCCGGATCATCGCAGCTAGCTAGCTGCTATCCAAGTGGCTACTACTGGCTAACGTCTCTGTCCCAAAGCAAGAACCAGTTAGCCTGGAGCTAGCCTCAAGCTAGGCCCATTTTCCTGCGAGCTGAAGAAATCCATCAGACAATTCCTGGGCTTCAATTACCTCTTTTGCCAATTGGCCTGGACCCTTTGCTGCCGACACGAAGGCCCGCCGATCCAGTCCAACTGGTCTGCCGACATAACCGTCCGAGGTGGTTTTTGTCCCGAACCTAGATCCAGTTAGCCATGAGCTAGCCTCGAGCTAGGCCCATCTGCCGGCTAGCCGAAGAGATCCATCAGACAATTCCTGGGCTTCAAAACCTCTTTTGCCAATTGGCCTGGAACCTTTGCTGCCGACACGGATCCCCGCTGATCCATCACGACTGGTCTGCCGACATAACCATTGGAGGGGGTTTCAACAGGCTCTCACGTTGCGACATCCCTCTGAGACCCATCTGCTAGCAGTCTGAATCGGCATGCCCCCAGCTCGCCTAGCTACGCACTGGACCATATGATCACATGGCTACACATGCCTCTCCAAAATATAAATTTGCCTTGTCTATTGTTGTTTTGATTAGTGATTATTGTCTTAAGAACAGATATAGCCCTTGGTTCCTCCCCAGACTTGACTGCCCTTGACCAGCACAAAAACATCATGTGGCGTTCTGCATTAGGATCGAATAGCCCCCTGCGATTTGCAACTTTTCAGAGAAGTCAGGAACTAATATACTCCGTCAGTTAAGAAAGCTAAGGCTAGCTTTCCAAACAGAAATATGTTTCCTATAGCACTAATTCTAAAAACTTTGGGACACTGTAAAGTCCATGAAGAGCACCTCCTCCCAGCTGCCCACTGCACTGAGGATAGGACCGATAAATCTACGATAATCAATAATTTCAATTTTCATATTTGCCATGCTTTCCTCCTGGCTACCCCTTTCCACCCAACATCTTTCCACCCTGCAGCAAGTTAATAAACAGATCACCGACCATTTTGAATCCCACCGTACCTTCTCCACTATGCAATCTGGTCTCCGACCGAGCTGGTCATGGGTGCACCTAAGCAACGCTCAAGGTCCTAAACGATATCATAACTGGCATTGATAAAAGACAGTACTGTGCAGCTGTCTTCATCGACCTTGCCAAGGCTTTCGACTCTGTCAATCACCGCATTCTTATCGGCAGACTCAATAGCACTGGCTTCGCAAATGACTGCCTCGCCTGGTTCACCAACTACTTCCCAGATATAGTTCAGTGTGTCAAATCAAGTCTCTGTGCGGGTGCTACAGGGTTAAATTCTCGGGCCGACTCTTTTCTCTGTATCAGTGATGTCGCTCTTGCTGCTAGTGATTCTATGATCCACCTATACCCAGACGACACCATTCTGTATACATCTGGCCCTTCTTTGGACACTGTGCTAGCAAACCTCCAAACGAGCTTCAACGCCATACAACACTCCTTCCGTGGCCAACTGCTTTTAAATGCTAGTAAAACTAAGTGCATGCTCTTCAATCGATTGCTGTCCGCACCCTCCCGCCAGACTAGCATCACTACTCTAGACGGCTCTTACCTAGAATATGTGGACAACTATAAATACCTAGGTGTCTGGTTAGGCTGTAAACTCTCCTTCCAGATTCACATTAAGCATCTCCAATTCAAAATTAAACCTAGAATAGGCTTCCTATTTCGCAACAAAGCCTCCTTCACTCATGCTGCTAAACATAACCTTGTAAAACTGACTATCCTACCGATCCTTGTCTTTGGCGATGTCATTTACAAAATAGCCTCCAACACTCTACTCAGCAAACTGAATGCAGTCCATCACAGTGCCATCCGTTTTGTCACCAAAGCTCCATATACTACCCACCACTGCGACCTGTATGCTCTCGTTGGCTGGCCCTCACTACATATCCGTCGCCAAACCCACTGGCTCCAGGTCATCTATAAGTCTTTGCTAGGTAAAGCCCCGCCTTTTCACCAGCTCACTGGTCACCATAGCAACACCCACCCATAGCATGCCCTCCAGCAGGTATATTGCACTGGTCATCCCCAAAGCCAACACTTTCTTTGGCCACCTTTCCTTCCAGTTCTCTGCTGCCAATGACTGGAACGAATTGCAAAAATCTCTGAAGCTGGAGTCTCATTTCTCCCTCTCTAACTTTAAGCATCAGCTGTCAGAGCAGCTTACCGATCACTGTACCCGTCCACAGCCTATCTGTAAATAGCACACCCAACTACCTCATCCCCATACTATTACCTACCCTCTTGCTCTTTTGCACCCCAGTCTCTCCACTTGCACATCATCATCTGCACATGTATCACTCCAGTATTAATGCTAAATTGTAATTATTTCTCCTCTATGGCCTATTTATTGCCTACCTTCCCTACTCTTCTACATTTGCACACACTGTACATATATTTTTCTATTTTTCTTTTGTATTGTGTTATTGACTGTACATTTGTCTATAACTCAGTGTTCTGTAACTCTGTAACTCAGTGTTGTTGTTTTTGTCGCACTGCTTTGTTTTATCTTGGCCAGGTCGCAGTTGTAAATGAGACCTTGTTATCAACTGGCCTACCTGGTTAAATAAAGGTGAAAATTATGTATATATTTTTAAATACAATCCAGTTGTCCAAAGTTCTTAGAGACTTACCCAAAAAGACTCACCGCTAAAGGTGCTTCTACAAAGTGTTGACTCAGAGGTGTCATTATGGGGTATTGTATGTAGATGGGTGGGGGAAAAACATATTTAATCCATTCTGAATTCACGCTGTAACGCAACAAAATGTGGAATAAAAAAGGGGTATGAATACTTTCTGAAGGCACTATAGTTACTGCACATATAGCTTCTGTACTTATATCTCCTGCACATACAGTATACTGCAGTTCCTATACATATATTCCTGTACATATACAGTGCATTCAGAAAGTATTCATACCCCTTGACTTACAGTATTCCACAGCTTGTTGTTACAAACTGAATTCAAAATGGATTTAAAAAAAAAATGTTCTCACCCATCTACACACTACACCATAATGACAAAGTTAAAACATGGTTTTAGAAATTTTTGCAAAAGTATTGAAAATGAAATACAGAAATACCTAATTTACATAAGTATTCACACTCCTGAGTCAATACATGTTAGAATCACCGCTTACAGCAGTGAGTCTTTATCTTTATGTCTCTAAGAGCTGTGTACACCTGGACTGTACAATATTTCTTCAAGCTCTTCAAGTATTTCTTCAAATTCTTCAAGCTCCATCAAGTTGGTTGTTGATCATTGCTAGATAGTCATTTTCAAGACTTGCCATAGATTTTCAAGCCAATTTAATTCTAAACTGTTAGTACCACAGGCCACTCAAAAACATTCAGTGTCGTCTTGGTAAGCAACTCCAGTGTATATTTGGCCTTGTGTTTAAGGTTATTGTCCTGCTGAAAGGTGAATCTCTCTCTCTTTCTCCTTTAATCTACCTCTCTCTCGCTCTCTGATTAACACACTACCCTCACTAGCATGCTCACATACACACAGAGCAGAGATGAATGAGCAGATAGGGGAGTGTGACCCATGCCACCATGCCAGCTAGAAACAGTGACTAACAGCCTTACTGTGTGAATGAAATATGACAGGCCTGCAGCTCCTCCAAGACCCAGCTTGCTGCACCTTCTCTAGCCACTCTCCATTTTAAATATAACTGAGACTGTGGATCTTTTACCAGATAGACAAACAAAAAAAACAACCACACTCACACATAAGGTACATCAGGCATGAACGGACACACACACCACACACGCACGCATACAAGTTAGCACACACAGGCAAAAAAACAACACACACACACACAAAGTTGACACACTCTCCCTCTCTCTTTCCAATACCGGGGCCCCTGCTATGATATGATTGTGAGCGTGATTCCTGCCGTGAGAATGTGATTGTTTTTCCCATAGAGCTCCAGTGTCTATGGAAATGGGCCCCTGTGCACCCACTGCAACGCTGTGGTTGCGGTGCTGTTAGCTGTGTGTGTTCTCTGACATTGTGGAAGTCTGGCTGGGCCCAGTTCATTATCTCCCAGTGTTAACTGACATTAGGGAGGTCTGGCTGTGCCCAGTTCATTATCTCCCAGTGTTTACTGACATTGGAGAAGTCTGGTTGGGCCCAGTTCATTATCTCCCAGTGGTTACTGACATTGGGGAGGTCTGGTTGGGCCCAGTTCATTATCCCCCAATGTGTACTGACATTAGGGAGGTCTGGCTGGGCTCTGTTCATTATCGCCCAGTGTTTACTGACATTGGAAAGGTCTGGTTGGGCCCAGTTCATTATCCCCCAATGTGTACTGACATTAGGGAGGTCTGGCTGGGCTCTGTTCATTATCCCCTAGTGTTTACTGACATTGGAAAGGTCTGGTTGGGCCCTGTTCATTATCCCTTAGTGTTTACTGACATTGGAAAGGTCTGGTTGGGCCCGTGTCATTATCCGCTAGTGTTTACTGACATTGGAAAGGTCTGGTTGGGCCCTGTTCATTATCCCCTAGTGTTTACTGACATTGGAAAGGTCTGGTTGGGCCCAGTTCATTATCCCCCAATGTGCACTGACATTAGGGAGGTCTGGCTGGGCTCTGTTCATTATCCCCTAGTGTTTACTGACATTGGAAAGGTCTGGTTGGGCCCTGTTCATTATCCCCTAGTGTTTACTGATATTGGAAAGGTCTGGTTGGGCCCTGTTCATTATCCCCTAGTGTTTACTGACATTGGAAAGGTATGGTTGGGCCCTGTTCATTATCCCCTAGTGTTTACTGACATTGGAAAGGTCTGGTTGGGCCCTGTTCATTATCCCCTAGTGTTTACTGACATTGGAAAGGTCTGGTTGGGCCCTGTTCATTATCCCCTAGTGTTTACTGACATTGGAAAGGTCTGGTTGTATATATTCCCTGCTGCTATGAGCAGACACAGATGGGAGAGCAAACACACGCACACAAACACACACAACGTTGGCGCACTCTCCCTCTCTCCCCTAGTGTTTACTGACATCGGGGAGGTCTGGCTGGGCTGCCTTCAATATTTCCTGATGCTATGAGCAGACACAGATGGGAGAGCACACTAAGTTAGGGAACACCTCCACAGGCACAGACAATGTACCTGAGGCAACAGAGCGTATGTTAATGTGTGTGTGTGAAAGAGAGCGTGTCATGCATTCAACTTTTGGTGGTCAGTGTCTGAAAGACCAATTTAGCTGTATTATACTGTATGCACCCAACTGAGAAGTGCAGAAAGTTAATCAGTTAGAACACACACAAACACAACAACAAGTATACAAATACTGCACACACGCATGGACACAAGTACAACTACACATACACACACACGGACACACACACGTGCATGCACGCTGACATTGGGTGCAGGATAATAAAGTGAGAAGTAATTTCTGAGCTAGTTTATGCCCTGTTTGTGCTGTGGCCAGCATATTGATCATCGTGGTTCATGATCACTCACTCAGTCACTAAGAATATATCTGCTGTGAGGATAAATCACTGTAGCTTTAAGCTTCCTTAATCACCAAACATTAGGAAAATGACACACACATGCAGGCATGCACACACACACACACACACACACACACACACACACACACACACACACACACACACACACACACACACACACACACACACACACACACACACACACACACACACACACACACACACACACACACACACACTCTCTCCAGGAAGGGTGACAAATGTGAGTTATCTTGGTGGATATTTCTAAAGCTACAGTCCGATGGCACTGCAGTAGTCATTGTTTATGTGTTAGGGGAAGTTATATACAGTATATAAACCCTGATGCTATGTACCCATTGCTGATGCCATGTATTGGCCAATGAGAGGCTTTGAAGCCACCGGTTGGCCATATTGGCACTCCCCAGGAGAAGCATTCCTCCACAGGAATTCATGTAATTCTACAGTATTTCAATTAAATGTTTCAAAGCCAAAATTAAATGTATATAAGTCTTTTTGTTGTTGTAGTGGGGACCGTAACATTTATATTTTTTCATAATATGATTTAAAAGTATGCATTTTTTACAATGGTGGGGGACTGCCAAGATGCAGGTGTGGTGGCTTCAAATCAGTGCTTCCTGTCAGAAATCTAGTGTATATATATATATCATTGGCTGGGGGTAGCAGGGGTTGGCCTCACTCACTCTGTCTTCCTCCTCCCTGAGGTCCGGCATGGTGCTGATGCACAGGCTTATTACGGTCACAGCCACCATCACCACCGACAGGCAGGCAAAGATCTTCCCTGGCAATCCAGACTGGGGGTTCTCCACCATATCCCTCAGCTGGTTCATGAACTTGCGATAGCGAGTCTCCTCAACTGGGGGGCGCAGCAGGGCGTGCCTCTGCCTCTGCTCCTCCTCCTGCCTCTCGTGCTCATTCATTTCCTCGATGCGCGTGTACATCTTCCTCTTACAGCAGCGCTCCATGTAGGTCATCTCCACGCCCCAGTAGAGCAGCTCGTCGTGGAGCGACAGCACGCACATCTCCCTCAGCATGCGCAGCTTCCCTGCCGCCAGGAAGTTGAGGATGACGCGGAAGGCCGAGGGGCTGCGGTCAAAGAAGAACTCCCGCCGCGTCTCATCATAGTCGTCACACACGCCGGCAATCTCCTCTGGGCTGCTGAGACCACAGAGCCGTCCCAGCCGGGTAAGGGGGAACTGCTCCAGTGTGCTCCAGGGGAAGGTGTATTGGTTGCCCCCCACGTTGATGACCGCTAGCAGGCCGTGGTCAACTGACAGCAGGTCCTCTGGTCGTCTAATGAACTGGGCCCTCTGATAGTAGACCCCCTTGACCGACTCCGTCTCTGGGATCTGGGTGAAGATGGCGTCGAGGCTGCTGTCATCGCTGGCCGAGAGGTTGCTGAAGTCGTGGTTTGCGTTGCTGATGATGGGCATGGCAGCATCCGGGTGGGTGGCCGGCTGGGCTGGTCACATTGGGAGCTCAGTGGCTGCTCTGGGAGTTGGGCATCGGGGGGCTGGGGGACAGGTGTGTCCCTTCAGGCTCTGCAGCAGGATCAAGGGGGTCCCAGGCAGGTGGCGTCATGCAGACACTGATAGGAGAGGGGAAGAAGAACATCAAACCTCAGTTAGACTGCAGTGGTATAGCCTTCTCCTTCTCTGCCATACATTTCTAGTCCAGAGACTGACAGACACATCAGACAACAGACTCTGCAAGGCAGATGTGAGGATCAGTGAAGCTGAGGATTAAGCTTGAGATATTTGTGGCGCTCTCTGGTCATGTCTGTTTCAAAGAGGGGCTGGAACCAAAATGATTTTTCAATAGTTTTTTCAAAATCTTTTTTTTGTTCCATCCCACTGACCAGCAAAATAAAGTTCTGAACCGGTTCGAACCAAAACAAAGTACTGGTTTGTATTGTTCCTTTCTGTTCCTTTCTAAACCTCTGGAATATATATGTATACATTTTACATTTAGCTCAACATGAAATTACTTCACCAGTTAGTTAGCCTTTTTGGGATAGGGGGCAGCATTTTCACTTTTGGATGAATAGCGTGCCCAGAGTGAACTGCCTCTTACTCTGTCCCAGATGCTAATATATGCATATTATTATTAGTATTGGATAAAAAACAATCTGAAGTTTCTAAAACTGTTTGAATGATGTCTGTGAGTATAACAGAACTCCTATGGCAGGCGAAAACCTGAGAAAAATCCAACCAGGAAGTGGGACATCTGAGGTTTGTCATTTTTCAAAGCTTGACCTACTGAATACACATTGAGATATGGATAAAGTTGCACTTCCTACGGCTTCCACTAGATGTCAAACGTCTTTAGAAACTTGAATGAGGATTCTACTATAAAGGAGCGGCTCATGAGACCTCTTTGAGTCAGTGGTCTAGCAGAGTGCCTTGGTCTCATGATGCGCGCTCCCGACAGAGTTACCTCTCGTTCCAGTGCTTTTCTTCAGACAAAGGAATTCTCTGGTTGGAACATTGTTGATGTTTTATGTTAAAAACATCCTAAAGATTGATTCCATACATCGTTTGACATGTTTCTAAAGGCCTGTAACTGAACTTTTTGAGTTTTTGTCTGGAAGAAGTGCCTGTGCCTCATGAATATGGATTACTGTGCTGAACACGCTAACAACAAGTGGCTATTAGGACATAAATGACGGACTTTATGGAACAAATCAGTCATTTATTGTCGAAACTGGGATTCCAGATCATCAAAGGTAAGTGAATATTTCTAACTTGGTTGACTCCAAAATGGCGGATATTCCTCTGGCTGTTTTGGGTTCTGAGCGCCGTTCTCAGATTATGCTTTTTCCGTAAAATTTTTAAAACATCTGACACAGCGGTTGCATTAAGGAGAAGTCTATCTTTAATTCTGTATCTTTTATCAATGTTTATTATGAGTATTTCTGCAAAATCACCGGATGTTTTGGAATCAAAACATTACTGCACGTAACGCGCCAATATAAACTGAGATTTTTGCATATAAATATGCACATTATCGAACAAAACATACATGTATTGTGTAACATGATGTCCTATGAGTGTCATCTGATGAAGATCATCAGATGATAGTGATTAATTTGATCTATATTTCTGCTTTTTGTGACTCCTATCTTTGGCTGGAAAAATGGCTGTGTGTTTTCTGGATTTGGCTATGACCTAACATAATCATATGTTGTGCTTCCGCTGTAAAGCATTTTTTAAATCGGACACGATGGGTAGATTAACAAGATGTTTATCTTTCATTTGCTATATTGGACTTGTTAATGTGTGAAAGTTACATATTTCAAAAAAATAATTTTGAATTTGGCGCACTGCCTTTTCAGCGGAATGTTGTCGACTGCCCTAGAAAGGCCAACTAAGCTTGTACAGCAGCACTAGAATTAAAAACACGTCTTACCATTTTGTAGTTAATAAATCCAATGTGAAACGTGATAACCATAGTATCCTTATTTAGCATTGAAAAAGACAATCCATTCTTCTCTAATTAAACATATCTCCATAATTTCTGAATTACGCTTGTAATGTTGTCAGTAGGCTACAGTAACCTATGCTTCGGAGGGGAGGGGCAAGTATCCTACATACACACCTACACCCACTGGCAACATTTCCAGCTGGCAGGTAAATGCTGGAATAAGTTTATTAGTGACCGAGTGAGGGCTTTGCATAGGCACTTTGTTGAGATTTTTTTGGGACTGGAAAAAAATGCCTGGAACGTAAAATAAAGTTATTAATAGGTTCTCATGCTTTAAAATAACGGTTCTGTTCCGGAACTGTCACGGATCCCTCCGGAACTGTCATTACGCACACCTGGTCCCTATTCCCATTTCATTAGTAATTGTATAAGCGTATCTTTTTTTACCATTGTCCCATCGATTACTGTTCCAATGGTCGTTGGTCGTACGAGTACCTGTCCTGTGTTGTTTTGACTTTTGTGCCACGTGTATTGTGCAGATGATTACGGGTCTCATCCTGTGTGATAATCATTGTGCGATTGTGTATTTATTTTGAGGTACTCCTCGCTTTTTTGTTTGGGTCTCAACTCTGTGTTTGGTATAAGTATTTGTTTGGTCTTCGTCCCCGTGCCTTTACACGGCACGCTGTAATTTGGGAAATAAAAAACCCTATTACGCATTCCTGCTCCTGTCTCCCGATTCCTTTATACCGACGTGACAGGAACAGTATAGATCACTTTAATTTTCAGGTTTGGGTTCTGTTCTTCAAATAATTTCTTTACTTTCTGGTTTTAGGTTCTGTTCTCTGAACCAGTTCCAAACCTGGACAGGGCTTCTATTTTCTCAAGATATTTATGACACTGATCTGACTACTTTTTATATTTTCTGCACAGTGGTATGCTTTTCACGCCGCAACCACTGCAAATATTAATTGGGGTATAAAATTACACAATCAATTTAAAACAGGATCAGTGGGTCCCCCATGGGACAGTTTAGCTTACGTAGGCTAATGTGATTAGCATGAGGTTGTAATTAACAAGAACATTTCCCAGGACATAGACATATCTGATATTGACACTTAAATTATTGTTACTCTAACTGTACTGTCCAATTTACAGTAGCTATTACAGTGAAAGAATATCACGCAATTGCTTGAGAGTGCACAGTTATGAACTTGAAAATGTATTAATAAACCAAGTAGGCACATTTGAGCAGTCTTGATACATTTTGAACAGAAACGTGATGGTTCATTGGATCAGTCTAAAACTTTGCACATACACTACTGCCATCTCGTGGCCAAAATATAAAATGTGGCTGTGCTGGAATAATACATTATGGCCTTTCTCTTGCATTTCAAAGATTATTTTTTTCCCTTTGTATTTTCTTTCACCAGATCTAATGTGTTATATTCTCCTACATTCATTTCTACATTTCACAACTTCAAAGTGTTTCCTTTCAAATGGTATCAATAATCTGAATTTCCTTGCTTCAGGTCCTGAGCTACAGGCAATTAGATTTGGGTATGTCATTTAGGCAAACATTTAAAAAAAGGGTCCGATCCTTACCATGTGGGGTAAGGCTATTAGCCAATTCCTTAGAGAACGTTAGGGACGTGAATAATAGTCTGTGGATAATAGTCCAAATCAGGGGTGGGCTACTTAATGTACATCCTCTAGTTTTACATAGGGGATTCAGTGCTCGATTCATCCACATCGCAAAAAGGTAAGTTCTGTTTGAGCTGATATATGCAGCGTTTACCATGAATGCAGTCTCCACTAACGCTAACTAACTTCTGCGTTACGGATTGAATCGAGCCCTTAATAAATCACTGCTGTCAATGTGTTTCATTTAGATCGTGGTGGGGGAAGAAAGAATTATAAACCATTTATTAATAGAATCACTGGTAATACAGTATCCCTGTCAGAGTGTTGGTTGCTTTGCCTAGTGGAAAGTTAATTGAAGGAAGTGTTTTAGCGCCGGAGAGACATCAGCAGGAACATTCCCTCCACTGCTCTCACTAGTGACAGACAGGAGATACAGATATAGGATCTTAATTTGAGCTTGTTTGCTACAGCAGGAAAATAATCCTGCAGCAGGGTGACCAGATTAGGATCCTACATCTGTAAACGCAATGAAATTGCCATCCGCTGTTGGTCCACTACAAACCCTTCGCCTGGCATTTAATGAAACAGCTTCATGAAGAAGAATCATGTAGTCTTCGTGACACTCATTCACTCTCTATCTCTCTCTCACACACACACACACACACACACACACACACACACACACACACACACACACACACACACACTATGGGTCATTTTGTATAAAAGTCTTCTTTAAAAAGGAAAGGAGTTTATGTCAAAACGAATCACAGGAAGGCAATACTAGGCTATTATAGACTACCTTTATGAGTATTTTATGGAACACATAATAACCTTTAATGTTTTATTATAAAGCATACCGGTAGGCTCTGTGCTTAATCATTCCTTGTCTTGTTGTCTTCAACGTCCCACTAAAGCATTGACCATCACTGTACAATATGGTACTCAATTCTAAACAGTGGAGACTGCTTTAACTATTCATTCAGATATATAGTTGCTGCTAGGAACAGCTCTGTTTTGGTTATTCCAATTGATCAAATCTAGGCTACTTGCTATTCTATCACAATAATATCAATATTTTCTAAATATTATGATCAGATTGGTAGTTGACATTAAACTTCAATATAAGCGCAATGATCATGACGAATATAGTCCTACATTATTCGATAGTGAACGTTGAATAATAAGAATGAAGACTACAGAAACTTGTCACGTACCATATCAGTGAAGAGAGCAGCTGATCACCTCTCTAGTTGTCTGTCCGTCTGATCATTCAATATCAGTCACACAAGTCTCACCGAAATATATCAGCTGCCACATGTTGTACAGTGTCACAACCTATAAACTCGATTAAAAACTCTTCAAAATACGAAGAGAGAAAATTATTCGAGCTGAGTGTCCCGTTACAGATCCGTACTGCAGAGGCTGTGGAGTGCGCGCGCAATGCACAGCTGTGTTTCGGGTAGGGTAGGGTACCTCAAGTTTGCGAAGAGTAGGCTAGGTGAGCATCGTGAGTAACGTAAGTGACTTTCCCTTACCAAGTCACCTAACAAAGCCTAACTTTGACAAACAAATATTGCCTTTCCCTTTTCGGCGAATTGCTACGTATTGTTGCGTTATCAGATACAGTAGTTTTGTTCGACTGACAAACTATGGAGCCGAGTTAACCGTTAACATCCCGTAACCAGCAAGCTGCTCTGCTTTTATGCTTTTCAAACCTCCCAGCGGGGAGCGCAGATCATTTCGATCCCAATTACGTTTTCATGCAGCAGTGGGGAATCAACTACACAGTCTGATACTACTAGGTATGAGTCTAATATACACCTATAGGTATGCTCTTGTAAAATATAAGAGAAGTGTTATTATGATATTTTTAAACCATTCTAAAGGCTAAGGTCAATGTGATGAATTCTGCTAAAGGGTTTCATCATGTCTTATCGCCAATGTTTTATTAAGGCTTCCTGAAACATTGGTGGTACTGAACATGGTCAATGTTGTGAATTTGGTAAAGGATTTGATCATGTCTGACCACTGATGTTTTAAGACATCAAATCAAATGTATTTATATAGCCCTTCGTACATCAGCTGATATCTCAAAGTGCTGTACAGAAACCCAGCCTAAAACCCCAAACAGCAAGCAATGCAGGTGTAGAAGCACGGTGGCTAGGAAAAACTCCATAGAAAGGCCAAAACCTAGGAAGAAACCTAGAGAGGAACCAGGCTATGTGGGGTGGCCAGTCCTCTTCTGGCTGTGCCGGGTGGAGATTATAACAGAACATGGCCAAGATGTTCAAATGTTCATAAATGACCAGCATGGGCCAATAATAATAAGGCAGAACAGTTGAAACTGGAGCAGCAGCACGGCCAGGTGGACTGGGGACAGCAAGGAGTCATCATGTCAGGTAGTCCTGAGGCATGCTCCTAGGGCTCAGGTCCTCCGAGAGAGAGAAAGAAAGAGAGAATTAGAGAGAGCACACTTAAATTTACACAGGACACCGAATAGGACAGGAAAGTACTCCAGATATAACAAACTGACCCTAGCCCCCCGACACATAAACTACTGCAGCATAAATACTGGAGGCTGAGACAGGTGGGATCAGGAGACACTGTGGCCCCATCCAAGGACACCCCCAGACAGGGCCAAACAGGAAGGATATAACCCCAACCACTTTGCCAAAGCACAGCCCCCACACCACTAGAGGGATATCTTCAACCACCAACTTACCATCCTGAGACAAGGCTGAGTATAGCCCACAAATATCTCTGCCACGGCACAACCCAAGGGGCGGGCGCCAACCCAGACAGGATGACCACATCAGTGACTCAACCCACTCAGGTGACGCACCCCTCCCAGGGACGGTATGAGAGAGCCCCAGTAAAGCCCCATGACTCAGCCCCTGTAATAGGGTTAGAGGCAGAGAATCCCAGTGGAAAGAGGGGAACCGGCCAGGCAGAGACAGCAAAGGCGGTTCGTTTCTCCAGAGCCTTTCCATTCACCTTCCCACTCCTGGGCCAGGCTACACTCAATCATATGACCCACTGAAGAGGTGAGTCTTCAGTAAAGACTTAAAGGTTGAGACCGAGTAAAACAGTAAAACCTTGAAATCAGCCCTTGCTTTGACAGGAAGCCAGTGTAGGGAGGCTAGCACTGGAGTAATATGATCACATTTTTGGGTTCTAGTCAGGATTCTAGCAGCCGTATTTAGCACTAACTGAAGTTTATTTCGTGCTTTATCCGGGTAGCCGGAAAGTAGAGCATTGCAGTAGTCTAACCTAGAAGTGACAAAAGCATGGATTCATTTTTCTGCATAATTTTTGGACAGAAAGTTTCTGATTTTTGCAATGTTACGTAGATGGAAAAAAGCAGTCCTTGAAATGGTCTTGATATGTTCTTCAAAAGAGAAGAACATATCACAGTTCTTCTCTATTGAGACGACTGTACAACCATTAAGATTAATTGTCAGATTCAACAGAAGATCTCTTTGTTTTTTGGGACCTAGAACAAGCATCTCTGTTTTGTCCGAGTTTAAAAGTAGAAAGTTTGCAGCCATACACTTCCTTATGTCTGAAACACATGCTTCTAGCGAGGGCAATTTTGGGGATTCACCATGTTTCATTGAAATGTACAGCTGTGTGTCATCCGCATAGCAGTGAAAGTTAACAATATGCTTTCGAATGACATCCCCAAGTGGTAAAATATATAGTGAAAACAATAGTGGTCCTAAAACGGAACCTTGAGGAACACCGAAATGTACAGTTGATTTGTCAGAGGACAAACCATTCACAGAGACAAACTGATATCTTTCCGACAGATAAGATCTAAACCAGGCCAGAACTTGTCCGTGTAGACCAATTTGGGTTTCCAATCTCTCCAAAAGAATGTGGTGATCGATGGTATCAAAAGACATGTCTTTATTACAAACATCATGACTAGTACAGTTGTTGTAGTCACTAGTCAGTGTATCAGCACTGCTCCCTTACAGAGCCAACCTGAAAACTATTACCTATTGTACAGGAAAACTGCATGATCATCACCAAATAACAAGAAGTCAATAGTCTACCAAAGATTTATTCACAGAATCATACACCGAGTGCACAAAACATTAGGAACACCTGCTCTTTCATGATATAGACTGACCAGATGAATCCAGGTGAAAGCGAAATCCCTTATTAATGTCACCTGTTAAATACACTTCAATCAGTGTAGACGAAAGGTAGGTATTTGTATTGTTGTATTTGTATTTATTATGGATCCCCATTAGCTGCTGCCATGGCAGCTGTTGCCTGTGTAGCATGGTTCATTCTGTGTTGTGTACTTTTAATTAGGACACTGCCACAACTGGAGGTCTGCTGGTTGAATTATTTTTATTTGTCCTGCACACGAAGAGACAACACACAATATTTAAGCCCTTGGCGCAGTCATAGCTCTCAGGCACCTGCGCAAGCACATGGACACTAACTCAAACATTGTCCCAAGTACTCACAAGTTACAATAGATACATACCCAAGTTAGCAAGCTCAGTGAAACTTGTTAACATAAATCTTTATATTGTCCACATTGTAACAAACTTATGGTTGCATAATAGCAAATTGTGTAACATTACCACGGTTTTATATTGAACAATTTGGGAGCCAAGGACAACATACCTTGCTATGCCGAAGGTCAGGCAAAAGAGAACAATAAGAGGGTATGGAAATACAGATAACCCGCGATGGGCCAAACCAAAATATACAAAACTTTTACAATCACATGTATGTACAATATTGAAATGAAAAAGGGTTTGTACACCAAAGAATAACATTAGCTATGCAGCTGTAATTAAAATTAAAAAACACACTGAATTATTATTATTATTATAAAATTATTAACATCCGCTCTTGACCTGGCCTATTTGAATTGGTCCTTGTGTGCAACTTGGTGCATAATCTAGGGGAACAACATCACACTGCTACACCTGCTCTTCCTGGGGTCCGGCAAAATTAAGGCAGCTATACAATTTTAAAACATTACGATACATTCATTAAAGAATTCACAACACACTAAGTGCCTCAGGCCCCTACTCCACTACCACATATCTACAACACAAAATCCATGTATACGTGTGTATGTGTGCATGTGTCTGTGCCTACGTTTGTGTTGCTTCACAGTCCCTGCTGTTCAATAAGGTGTATTTTTATCTGTTTTTTAAATCGGATTCTACTGCTTGAATCAGTTACTTGATGTGGAATAGAGTTCCATGTAGTCATGGCTCTATGTAGTACTGTTCGCCTCCCATAGTCTGTTCTAAACTTGGTGACTGTAAAGAGACTTCTGGTGGCATGTCTTGTGAGGTATGCATGAATGTCTGAGCTGTGTGCTAGTCATTTAATCAGACAGCTTGGTGCTTTCAACATGTCAATACCTCTCACAAATACAAGTCGAGAAAGGGGGATACCTAGTCAGTTGTACAACTGGATGCATTCAACTGAAATGTGTCTTCTGCATTTAATCCAACCCTTCCGAATCAGAGAGGTGCGGGGGGCTGCCATAATCAACATCCACGTCTTCGTCACCCGGGGAAGGTGGGTTAACTGCCTTGCTCGGGGGCAGAGCGACAGATTTTTACCTTGTCAGCTCTGGGATTCGTTCCAGCAACCTTTCGGTTACTGGCCCAATGCTCTAACCACTAGGCTACCTAGTGATGAAGTCAATCTATTCTCTACTTTGAGCCAGGAGAGTTTGACATGCATACAGTATTATTAATGTTTGCTCTTTGTGTACATCCAAGGGCCAGCCATGCTGCCCTGTTTTGAGCAAATTTGAATTTTCCTCTTTGTGGCACCTGACCACACGACTAAACAGTGGTCCAGGTGCGACAAAACTAGAGCCTGTTGGACCTGCTTTGTTGATAGTGTTGCTAAGAAGGTAGAGCAAAGCTTGAATATGCACAGACTTCTCCACATCTTAGCTACTGTTGTATCAATATGTTTGACCATGACAGGTTACAATCCAGGGTTACTCCAAGCTGGACTGACCAATCGGAATCTGCCCTAAAAGATTGTTTTGATCACGCAGACAGGGACATATTCCGGGTAGCCTCAGAGAATAGTTTTGATTTATACGCTTATTCGGGGAGTGAGTTTATAAGGAAGTGCATAGGAGATGTTGTACCCACGGTGACTGTTAAAACCTACCTGAATGAGAAACCGTCGATAGATGGCGGCATTCGCTCAAAACTGAAAGCGCGAACCACCGCATTTGACTGGGAATATGGCCAAATACAATATATGGCAATCAAACAAGCAAAATGTCAGTATAGAGACAAAGTAGAGTCGTAATTCAGCGGCTCAGACACGAGACATATGTGGCAGGGTCTACAGACAATCACGGACTACAAAAAGAAAACCAGCCACGTCACGGACACCGACGTCTTGCTTCCAGACAAACTAAACTCCTTCTTTGCCAGCTTTGAGAATAATGCAGTGCCACCGACCCGGCCCACTAGCAAGGATGGTGGGCTCTCCTTCTCCGTGGCCGACGTGAGTAAGACAATTAAACGTGTTAACCCAGCAAGGCTGCCGGCCCAGACGGCATTCCTAGCCACATCCTCAGAGCATGCGCAGACCAGCTGGCTGGTGTGTTTACAGACATATTCAATCTCTCCCTATCCCAGTCTGCTGTCCCCACATGCTCCAAGATGGCCACCATTATACCTGTTTCCAAGAAGGCAAAGGTAATTGAACTAAATGACTTCTGTCATCATGAAGTGCTTTGAGAGACTAGTCAAGGATCATATCACTTCCACTCTAGACCACTTCAATTTGCGTACTGCCCCAATAGGTCCACAGACGACGCAATCGCCATCACACTGCACACTGTCCTATAATACCTATGTAAGAATGTTGTTCATTGACTACAGCTCAGCATTTTCCACCATAGTACATTCCAAGTTCCTCATTAAGCTTGAGGCCCTGGGTCTCAACCCCGCCCTGTGCAATTGGGTCCTGGACTTCCTGATGGGCCGCCCCCCAGGTGGCTATTTAAAAATCATACACAATGTGATTTTCTGGATTTTTGTTGCAGACTCCGTCTCTCACAGTTGAAGTGTACCTATGATAAAAAATACAGACCTCTACTGTACATGCTTTGTAAGTGGGAAACCCTAATATCTTTTGCTTCCCTCCAGGCGTGAGGGCACACACTTTCTAGTAGGCTTAAATTGAAGATATGGCAAATAGGAGTGGCAATATCGACAGCTATTATTCTCAGTAATTTTCCATCCAAGTTTTCAGACCCCGGTGGCTTGTCATTGTTGATTTAGGGAATTCAAAATTACAATTCTTGTCTTTCAAAATTTGGTCAGATGTACTTGGATGTGTAATGTCAGCATTTGTTGCTGGCATGTCATGCCTGAGTTTGCTAATCTTGCCAATTAAAAAAAATATTAAAGTATTTGGCAATATCAGTCGGTTTTGTAATGAATGAGCCATCTGATTCAATGAATGATGGAGCTGAGTTTTCCTTTTTTCCCAAAATTTCATTTAAGGTGTTCCAAAGCTTTTTACTATCATTCTTTATGTAATTTATCTTTGTTTCATAGTGTAGTTTATTCTTCTTTTTATTCAGTTTAGTCACATGATTTTTCAATTTGCAGTAGCTGGACTTATTTGCCATTCCTTTTGCCTCATCCTTCTCAACCATACAATTTAAAAAAAATGTTTACATTTTTTGAACATTTTTTACAGTAATTGTCTTAATGGGTGCAAGCTTATTAGTAACTAGGATAAGCAATTTCATAAATGTGTCAAGTGCAACGTCTGTTTACTCCCTATTACACACCATGGACCAACAAATATTCTTTACATCAACAACATAGGAATCACTATGAAACTTTTTGTGTGATCTCTTATACATTATATTAGGCCCAGCCTTTGGAACTTTGGTTTTCCTAGATATGGCTACTATATTCTGATCACTACATCCGAAGGATCTGGATACTGCTTTCAAGCACATTTCTGCAGCATTAGTAAAGATGTGATCAATACATGTTGATGATTTCATTCCTGTCCTGTTTGTAACTACCCTGTTAGATTGACTGATAACCTGAACCAGTTTGCAGACACTGGTTACAGTTTGAAGATTTTTCTTGAGTGGGCAGCTTGATGAAAGCCAGTCAATATTTAAATCACCCAGAAAATATACCTCTCTGTTCTCATACATTATCAAGCATTTAACACGTTATCCAGATACTGACTTTTAGCACTTAGTGGACTATAGCAGCTTCCCACACGATTGGGCTTTAGGTGAAGCAGATTAACCTGTAGCCATATTACTTCAACACTATTTAATATGAGATCCTCTCTAATCTTTACAGGAATGTGGTTCTGAATCTAAACAGCAACACCTCCACCACTGGCATTTCTGTTGTTTCTGTTATAACCTTGTATTGCTACCATCGTATCATCAAAGGTATTGTCTTAATTAGTTTCAGAGTCAGAATATGAATGTCATCTGTTATTAGCAGTTTAATAATTTTATGAACCTTGTTTCTTAAGCTACACATGTTAACGTGCGCTATTTTGAGCACGTTTCTGGGATGCTTTCTTGTTTTCATTGCTTTACTGGGAAGGTTAGCAGAAGTAGATATTCTCATGTTATTTACAGTGCCTTGCGAAAGTATTCGGCCCCCTTGAACTTTGCGACCTTTTGCCACATTTCAGGCTTCAAACATAAAGATATAAAACTGTATTTTTTTGTGAAGAATCAACAACAAGTGGGACACAATCATGAAGTGGAACGACATTTATTGGATATTTCAAACTTTTTTAACAAATCAAAAACTGAAAAATTGGGCGTGCAAAATTATTCAGCCCCTTTACTTTCAGTGCAGCAAACTCTCTCCAGAAGTTCAGTGAGGATCTCTGAATGATCCAATGTTGACCTAAATGACTAATGATGATAAATACAATCCACCTGTGTGTAATCAAGTCTCCGTTTAAATGCACCTGCACTGTGATAGTCTCAGAGGTCCGTTAAAAGCGCAGAGAGCATCATGAAGAACAAGGAACACACCAGGCAGGTCCGAGATACTGTTGTGAAGAAGTTTAAAGCCGGATTTGGATACAAAAAGATTTCCCAAGCTTTAAACATCCCAAGGAGCACTGTGCAAGCGATAATATTGAAATGGAAGGAGTATCAGACCACTGCAAATCTACCAAGACCTGACCGTCCCTCTAAACTTTCAGCTCATACAAGGAGAAGACTGATCAGAGATGCAGCCAAGAGGCCCATGATCACTCTGGATGAACTGCAGAGATCTACAGCTGAGGTGGGAGACTCTGTCCATAGGACAACAATCAGTCGTATATTGCACAAATCTGGCCTTTATGGAAGAGTGGCAAGAAGAAAGCCATTTCTTAAAGATATCCATAAAAAGTGTTGTTTAAAGTTTGCCACAAGCCACCTGGGAGACACACCAAACGTGGAAGAAGGTGCTCTGGTCAGATGAAACCAAAATTGAACTTTTTGGCAACAATGCAAAACGTTATGTTTGGCGTAAAAGCAACACAGCTGAACACACCATCCCCACTGTCAAACATGGTGGTGGCAGCATCATGGTTTGGGCCTGCTTTTCTTCAGCAGGGACAGGGAAGATGGTTCAAATTGATGGGAAGATGGATGGAGCCAAATACAGGACCATTCTGGAAGAAAACCTGATGGAGTCTGCAAAAGACCTGAGACTGGGACGGAGATTTGTCTTCCAACAAGACAATGATCCAAAACATTAAACAAAATATACAATGGAATGGTTCAAAAATAAACATATCCAGGTGTTAGAATGGCCAAGTCAAAGTCCAGACCTGAATCCAATCGAGAATCTGTGGAAAGAACTGAAAACTGCTGTTCACAAATGCTCTCCATCCAACCTCACTGAGCTCGAGCTGTTTTGCAAGGAGGAATGGGAAAAAAATTCAGTCTCTCGATGTGCAAAACTGATAGAGACATACCCCAAGCGACTTACAGCTGTAATCGCAGCAAAAGGTGGCGCTACAAAGTATTAACTTAAGGGGGATGAATAATTTTGCACGCCCAATTTTTCAGTTTTTGATTTATTAAAAAAGTTTGAAATAACCAATAAATGTCGTTCCACTTCATGATTGTGTCCCACTTGTTGTTGATTCTTCACAAAAAAATACAGTTTTATATCTTTATGTTTGAAGCCTGAAATGTGGCAAAAGGTCGCAAAGTTCAAGGGGGCCGAATAATTTCGCAAGGCACTGTATGTTAGTGCAGAGTGAGCTGCACACAGTGGACTTCCTACTAGGGCACACCGCCTCAGTGCTAACAGCATAAATTTGGTTCATAGACACATGATTGCTGCATACAATAGCTGTAGGATTAGCAGAGGTATTCAGGGCAGTTTGAGGGACATACATTAGGTTACATACATTGTGTCTACCAATGCCCCTGGTACAATGTACATTTGCTAAAGCATTATGACTCAGCAACACAATGGTAGGGATTAACTAAGCTGGGCTTGGGTCATTGATAAGTAATTGTCGCAACAGAGCTTTATAATGCTGTGAAAGGATCCAGGAACCCAAATTATTTGGTTGGATCCCATCCTCCTTGTGAAAAGTGTTTTGTTTCCAAAAGGTATCGAAATTGTCAACAAAAGTTACACCCATTGAGCTGCAATAATCACATAGCCAGTTGTGAAGAGAAAGAATCCTGCTAAAGAGTTCAATGCCATGATTCAAAGAGGACACAATGCCAGATATGATGGGTCTTTTATTAGTGTCTAGCAGAGAGTCAATCAGCTCTTTGAAATCCAGTTTCAACTAATTAGAGCTGCCCTTCATAATGTCATTAAAACCCATGTGGACTACGATAGATTTGATGTCCATGTCCTGGCGTAGTACATTCGGGAGCAGCTTAGTAATGTAATTTACTCAAGCTCTGGGATAGGACACTGTTTTTGCACCAGGAACAGTCACATTTCTTACCATGGAGTCACATTTCCCCCCCCCCCCCCCAAAAAAAAGGACGAGGAAATCTGCCCACTCCCACGCTTCCCAGGATGGTGCAGGCCTCCGACTGATGAAGAAGCCCCGCTCAATCCAGAGCAGGGACGGATGGTTGACGATTTCGACTTTGAAATCATAGGGGAAGGAGTAGGAGCGACGAAGGTGCAGGAAGTTCAGGCTCCATGGCGGCAAAACTATTCATTGTTTGTATCTGCTCCATGCCTCTCGTTTGGGGGGGTAGGCTGCTTTGCTGCAGAACGCTGTCTTTCGGCTTCCACGGCTCGTGACATGCGACCATCGTTGATTGCTATGATCCTCTTTCTGTGCTCCTTTGACTCCGCTATCAGATGGGGGAAGAGAGGCAAGAGATAGCTCCCCTGTGGCGAATGAACTCGGCCAGTCGACCAGTCGAAAAACGCAACAACGGCCAGTCGAATAATGACAAACGACAAGACAGAGAAGCATCATAAATGTGCGAACGACGTCCAGCCACTGGCGTAGAAAAGGTAAACATTCCACTCTGCTTTTTACACTGCTGGAACCGTTCATTTACCTCTACAGACAAAGAGGGCTCCATTGGAAATCTCATCTGGGACTAACTCCCTTAGCTTGATGGCTAACGTTAGCAGCTTAGCTAAATAATTATATTTAAGCCTTGAAACATTTAAGACATTGATTGTGTATGTGTGGCATTCAGAGAGTGAATGGTCAAGACTAAATATTTAAGGGACTTTGAAAGCGGTATGGTAGTAGGTGCCAGCCACACTGGTTTGAGTGTTTCAAGAACTGCAACGCTGCTGGGTTTCCTGAATGGTCCACCAACCAAAGGACATCCAGGCAACTTGACATAGTGAGAAGCATTGGAGTCAACATGGGCCAGCATCCTTGTGGAACACCTTCAACACCTCGTAGTCCATGCCCCAACTGAGGCTGTTCTGAAGGGTGAAGCTCAATATTAGGAAGGTCTTGTACACTCAGTGTATATTATGGATTGCTTAGCCTACTTACATCTAATACAGTGATCTCGCCAACCAAACACACCTGCAAACACTCACATTATCCTCAATCACCAGACGCATGTAATATTCTATGCATGCACTAAGTGCAGTTTTACAAACAAAGTGTGGCACAAATTATATCCACACCCACTTTTTCCTTGAGAAAGTTCATTATCATAATTCTAAAACAACAACGCACTTATGTATCAATCCTTATGGTTGACAGGGTGAGTTGAGGAGGGAATATATTAGTGGGAGAGATGAGAAGTAAGAGTGGGCAAGACAGACAGTGACCCAGGCACAGCTTATTGTCACTGTTTACCTAGGATTGTTCGTATAGGAAACATGATATTAATCATGCATACACTGTACATTTCATGTCAGCATTTTGTGACAAAGGGAAAGAGAGACGCAAACAACACAATTGAATAGATTATATGCATCACAATACCTCTCATTTTCATTCTGTCTGACCATTATGCCATCTCCACCACTCTGCCCATCCACCAAACACAAACAAACAGACTCATACGTGCTCAGCCACTCCTCTGGGTATGGCTTATAGAACTGGATGGTAGCTCCATACACCTGCAGAGAAAGAGATATGGGCAAACACACACACACATTGATTCCCATTCAAAATCCTATTTTCCATAACCCCTAAACCTAACCTTAACTCTAACCTAAACCCCTAACCCTAAACATAACCTTATCTTTAACCTAAACCCCTAAATCTAACCCCAAACCTAATTCTAACCCTAACCCTAATTGTAACCCTTACCATAAACCTAACCCCTAAGCCTTAAAAATGCCTTTTCCTTGTGAGGACTAGAGAAATGTCCCTACTTGTCCGAATTTTCCTTGATTTACTATCCTAATGAGGACTTCTGGTCCCAACAAGGATAGTAAAACCAAACACACACACACACACCTAAATTATTATGTTCCACTGTGGCCCCCTGCTCTCTCAACCATGCACTGTGGGTGTCCTCATTAGAGGGACTGTAGCCGGTGACGCCGGCAGAACAGCGATCCTAGTTTTGATATAAAAAAAATCAGCCCAGGGATTAGGCCCTAATCCCCAGCATCGGGGAGATGAGATCGGAACAGCGAGCATGCTGGGACAGCAGGGGTCTGATGAGCCATGAGGCACAGTGTACGAGTGCAGTCATCTCTGAAAAGCCCTTGGCAGCCCAAAGACCCACACTCTGACTGACATACGTTTGATCCATCTCCAGGTTATATCAGGCTAATTGCCCTCAAAGCAGATGTGTGAATAGACAGATTAAGAGGATGGAGTCAGGCGGGCTTCTGCAGGAGCCCCGCTAGCTGGAGGCCCTGTAATTGCTTTCTATTAGCTCAGCCTGACTCAGATAACAGATGATACAGTTCAAAGAGTCTCAGACAAATGTTACACAACATTGCGTGATAATCTGACAAATGGGACATGGCACTTGGTCTAACTAATGCTATAGAAACAATGCTACTTAAGAAAGGGTAATTATGAGTTAACTAGTGTTATGTTATTAACATCCGGACATTTATTTAGCTCCCAGGTAAATAGCAGACCACGCCACCCATTATTTGATAATCACGTATATTATTCCTACAGACTCAGTGCTCCCAGGGGACATACAGTTGAAGTCGGAAGTTTACATACACCTTAGCCAAAATACATTTAAACTCAGTTTTCTCAATTCCTGACATTTAATGCTAGTAAAAAATACCATGTTTTAGGTCAGTTAGGATCACCACTTTATTTTAAGAATGTGAAGTGTCAGAATAATAATATATAATAATATTATTTCTTTCCTCACATTCCCAGTGGGTCAGAAGTTTACATAGACTCAATTCGTATTTGGTAGCATTTCGTTTAAATGGTTTAACTTGGGTCAAACGTTTCAGGTAGCCTTCCACAAGCTTCCCACAATAAGTTGGATGAATTTTGGCCCATTCCTCCTGACAGAGCTGGTGTAACTGAGTCAGGTTTGTAGGCCTCCTTGCGTGCACACGCTTTTTCAGTTCTGCCCTCAAATGTTCTATAGGATTGAGGTCAGGGCTTTGTGATGGCCACACCAATACCGTGACTTTGTTGTCCTTAAGCCATTTTGCCACAACTTCGGAAGTATTCTTGGGGTCATTGTCCATTTGGAAGACCCATTTGCGACCAAGCTTTTCCATCCATCTATTTTGTGAAGTGTGCACCAGTCCCTCCTGCAACAAAGCACCCCCACAACATGATGCTGCCACCGCCGTGCTTCACGGTTGGGATGGTGTTCTTCGGCTTGCAAGCCTCCCCCTTTTCCCTCCAAACATACTGATGGTCATTATGGCCAAACAGTTATATTTTTCTTTCATCAGACCAGAGGACATTTCTCCAAAAAGTACAATCTTTGTCCCCAAGGTACTTTGCTGTTGTTCTAGGATTGATTTTCACTTATCGCACAAAAGTATGTTCATCTCTAGGAGACAGAACGCGTCTCCTTCCTGAGCGGTATGACGGCTGCGTGGTCCCATGGTGTTTAAACTTGCGTACTATTGTTTGTACAGATGAACGTGGTACCTTCAGTCATTTGGAAATTTCTCCCAAGGATGAACCAGACTTGTGAAGGTCTACACATTTTTTTTCTGAGGTCTTGGCTTATTTCTTTAGATTTTCCCATGATGTCAATGTTACGGCTCTCATCGGACGGCTTCGACCAAAACGCAGCATGGTAAGTGTTCATGATTCTTTATTACTCAAAAACACTCAAACAAGACAACAAAGTGAAAAATTAACAGTTCTGTAAGGCAAATAAACTATACAGAAAGTAACTACCCACAAAACACAGGTGGGAAAAAGGCTGCCTAAGTACGATTCCCAATCAGAGACAACGATAGACAGCTGCCTCTGATTGGGAACCACACTCGGCCAAAAACAAAGAAATAGGAAACATAGAAATAAAGAAACTAGAATGCCCACCCTAGTCACACCCTGGCCTAACCAAAATAGAGAATAAAAGCCTCTCTATGGCCAGGGCTTGACACTGAGTCTAAATTTGAAGGTAGGTCTTGAAATACATCCACAGATACACCTCCAATTGAGTCAAATGATGTCAATCAGAAGCTTCTAAAGCTATGACATCATTTTCTGGAATTGTCCAAGCTGTTTAAAGGCACAGTCAACTTAGTGTATGTAAACTTCTGACCCACTGGAATTGTGATACAGTGAATTATAATCTGTCTGTAAACAATTGTTGGAAAAATGACTTGTGTCATGCACAAAGTAGATGTCCTAACCGACTTGCAAAAACAATAGTTGTGGATGAAAACAAGTTTTAATGACTCCAACCTAAGTCTATGTAAACTTCCGACTTCAACTGTAGTTGCCAGTCACCTGAGACCTGAACCTGTAGGCAAAACCTGTCATCAAAACGTAAATCAGAAAAGCTTTTTGTTGGGGTGAAACATGCAAATAGAAAAAGTCTGACACTGCTCAGTGTGAAATATTGATATTGGAGGCTGAAGAGGCGCTATCAACAAGGTTCCCTGCCGACATCAAAATCTCTTTGAGCGTAAAAGGGAATACAATACGGACCATGGCCTCGCTTGCTACGCTGCAGCCTTAGCCTCAGTCTCAGACCAGACCAGTCCTTCCTGTCTCCCCACTTTCCTCTCCCTGTGTGCCTCTCAAGCAACTGGACCGGAAAGCCCTCCAACAGGATTGCTACAAATACCACCCATTTCTGATGCTAAATATACAGTCAGGCATCCGAGTCAGCTCCTCACAAATAGACTATCTTACACTCATCACATAATATTCAAGGAGCACATCCTCATACTCACTAATCCTTCAATTACAGTGCCTACAGAAATTATTCATACACCTTGACTTTTTCCACCTGATGTTATAGCCTGAATTCAAAATGGATGAAATATTTTTTTCTCACCATCTACAGACAATACACCATAATAACAAAGTGAAAACATATTTTCAGAAATTTTGCAAATGTATTGAAAATGGAATACAGAAATATCTCATTTACATAACTTTTCACAGCCCTGAGTATGGATCAACTTTATGTGTCTTTATAGGTAAGTCTCTAAGAGCTTTGCTCACTTGGATTGTACAATATTTGCACATTATCATGTTTTAAGTGGCTCAGCTGTCTAAGGCACTGCATCTCAGTGCTTGAGGCGTCACTACAGACACCCTGGTTCGAATCCAGGCTGTATCACAACTGGCCATAATTGGGAGTCCCATAGGGCGGTGCACAATTGGCCCAGCGTCGTCAGGGTTTGGCCTGTGCAGGCTGTCATTGTAAATAAGAATTTGTTCGTAAACCTGTCCCGTCCTAGTGATGGTTGAGCTAACGTAGGCTAATGCAATTAGCATGAGGTTGTAAGAATCAAAAAAGATTCCCAGGGCATAGACATATCTGATATGGGCAGAAAGCTTAAATTCCGGTTAATCTAACTGTACTGTCCAATTTACAGTAGCTATTACAGTGAAAGAGTACCATGCTATTGTTTGAGGAGAGTGCACAATTATGAACTTGAAAATGTATGAATAAACAAATTAGGCACATTTGGGCAGTCTTGATTCAACATTTTGAATAGATATGCAATAGTTCATTGGATCAGTCTAAAACTTTGCATATACACTGCTGACATCTAGTGGACAAAATATAAATTGCGCCTGGGCTAGAATAATTCATTATAGCCTTTCTCTTGCATTTAAAAAATGATGGTACAAAAAAAAAACGTGTGTTTTTTTCTTTGTATTATCTTTTACCAGATCTAATGTGTTATATTCTCCTACATTAATTTCACATTTCCACAAACTTAAAAGTGTTTCCTTTGAAATGGTATCAAGAATATGTATATCATTGCTTCAGGTCCTGAGCTACAGATTTGGGTATGTCATTTTAGGCAAAAATTGAAAAAAAGGTGCAGATCCTTAACTGACGTGCCGAGATAATGAAAGGTTAAATAAAATATAATTTATAAAAATTAATTCTTCAACCTCTGTCAACTTGGTTGTTGATCATTGCTAGCAAGCCATTTTCAAGTCTTGCCTTAGATTTTCAAGCCGACTTAAGTCAAAACTGTAAGGTTATTGTACTGCTGAAAGGTGAATTTATCTCCTAGTGTCTGTTGGAAAGCAGACTAAAATAAGTTTTCTTCAAGGATTTAGCCTGTGCTTAACTCTATTCCTTTTCTTTTATCCTAAAAAACTCCCTAGTCCTTGTCGATGACAAGCATACACATAACATTATGCAGCCACCACCATGCTTGGAAATATGGAGAGTGGTACTCAGTGATGTGTTGTGTTGGATTTGCCCCAAACATAACGCTTTGTAATCAAAACATAAAGATAATTTCTTTCCCACATTTTTCACAGTTTTACTTTAGTTCCATATTGCAAACAGGATGCATATTTTGGAATATTTGTATTCTGTACAGGCTTCATTCTTTTCACTCTGCCATTTAGGTTTGTATTGTGGAGTAACTACAATTTTGTTGATCCATCCTCGGTTTTCTCCTATCACGGCCATTAAACTGTTTTAAAATCCCCATTGGCCTCATGGTTAAATCAAAGAGCCATTTCCTTCCTTTCCGGCAACTGAGTTAGGAAGGACGCCTGTATCTTTGTAGTGACTGGGTGTTTTGATTGATCATCAAATTGTAATTCATAACTTCACCATGCTCAAAGCAATATTCAAGGTCTGATTTTTTTTGTTTTGTTATGGCAGGCCTCCCTGGCTTGCCATAACAAAGGGGTTGAATACTTATAGACTCAAATGTATTAATTTGTGAAAATTTCTAAAAACAGAACTCCACTTTGACATTATGGGGTATTGTGTGTAGGCCAGTGACACATAATGTCAATTCTATACATTTTAAATTCAGGCTGTAACACAACACAATTTGAAAAAAGTTGAGGCGTGTGAATACTTTCTGAAGGCACTGTATATATAGGATTTATACTGATCATTATAATGATCATATGCTTGAATCAGAAGGCAATAAAGGATCCTCTCCACAGGTTTAGATCTACAAATCAATTAACTTAAATTAATGAGGAATATACTCATGTGCTCGCTGTATAAGGTTAATGTACTCAGTGCTTTGTCTGTATCAAGACTCTCTATTTTGATCCCCTAGTCTACCCCTGTGTCTAATGTTGCCTGAAATGAGATAGACACGCCTGAGTGAGAACCTGAGAGCGAAACATGAACTCTGTAGCTGATGGCTCATCTTCCAGTCGGCCAGCTAGTGTTTCCTGTCTCTCGTCTCCCCAGGATCAAATCAGGGCATTATATAAACAGTGCTAGAAATGATGCTGTAATCAACCTAAAGGTGTTACTGAGTTTGATTCCACCACTCCACAATCTGCTTGCAGAAACTCATAACACGTATAAAAAAAATATACAGTGGGGCAAAAAAGTATTTAGTCAGCCACCAATTGTGCAAGTTCTCCCACTTAAAAATATGAGGGAGGCCTGTAATTGTCATCATAGGTACACTTCAACTATGACAAACAAAATGAGATTTTTTTTCTCCAGAAAATCACATCGTAGGATTTTTAATGAATTTATTTGCAAATTATGTTGGAAAATAAGTATTTGGTCACCTACAAACAAGCAAGATTTCTGGCTCTCACAGACCTGTAACTTCTTCTTTAAGAGGCTCCTCTGTCCTCCACTCGTTACCTGTATTAATGGCACCTGTTTAAACTTGTTATCAGTATAAAAGACACCTGTCCACAACCTCAAACAGTCACACTCCAAACTCCACTATGGCCAAGACCAACGAGCTGTCAAAGGACACCAGAAACAAAAGTGTAGACCTGCACCAGGCTGGGAAGACTGAATCTGCAATAGGAGGCTTCTAATGTTAACATAAATGAAACCAAGGCTTTCACGGTTACAGAAGTCAACAAATGAGCGCGCCAGGGGAATGGTAGTGGTGCTGGGGGCTACTGGGCCTGGGTTAACCTCTACATCAACAGAGGAACAGAGGAGGAGTAGGATAAGAGTACGGCTAAAGGCTAGGCCAGGTGAGTTCACCGCATATGTGAGTCGTGGAATGTAACTGCTAGCTAAGGCATATTGAGCAGGGCTGGAGGCTACAGTGAAATAAGACATTAATCACTAACCAAAACAGCAATGGACAAGGCATACTGACATTAGGGAGACGCATGTGTAGCCGAGTAATCATAGGGTCCAGCTAGGTGAGCTGGAGATACAGTGATTCAGAAAGCTAGAGGGCAGGGGATAGCAGGTTAGCAGATGGGCCTCTGGGGGACGTCGCAGCGCAAGAACCTGTTGAAACCCCCTCGGACGGTTACGTTGGCAGACCAGTCGTGATGGATTGGCGGGGCTCCTTGTCAGCTGTAAAAGGGTCCAGGCAAATTGGCAAAAGAGGTATTGTAGCCGGGAGATGGATTTAGCTCGACATCTTGGGGGGAAAAAACGTATGGTATAATACTTTAAGGTGGTGGCAGACATCATTCATCTCTAAATAGGAATCAAGGGCATGGGGTATCCATCTGCATGTGTGTGTAAGAGAGAGAGAAAGAGAGAGAGAAAGAGAGGGAGAAACAGAGAGAGAGAGAGGGAGAAAGAGAGAGAGAGAGAGAGAGAGAGAGAGAGAGAGAGAGAGAGAGAGAGTGAGAGAGAGAGAGAAAGAGAGGGAGAAAGAGAGAGAGAGGGGGAGAAAGAGAGAGAGAGAGGGAGAGAGAGAGAGAGAGAGAGAGGGAGAAAGAGAGAGAGAGAGAGAGAGAGAAAGAGAGAGAGGGAGAAAGAGAAAGAGAGAGAAAGAGAGGAAGAAAGGGAGAAAGAGAGAGAGAGAGAGAGAGAGAGAGCGAGAAAGAGAGAGAGAGAGTGTTTATATGTGTGTGCGGGTGTGGATGCTTGTGTGTATGTGTTTGAGTGTGTGTGTATGTGTTTGAGTGTGTGTTTGTTTGTTCACATCTTTGCATGTTTTTACTGTATGCGCAGACGCTGAGTCAGCCCAGATGTACCTGTTATTAATCAGAGCGTCTCTTTCAATCATGTTACTATGTTATACCACAAGCAGAGTGATTGTTTTCTTACCCTCACTAGCCTGAGGAAAAGGACTGGAGCTGAGCAGGCAATCAGCCCCACAGTAGCATACCATGGCCTCAGCTCTACTCTGAGAGAGAGAAAGAGAGAGGGAGATATTCCTATATTCCTATATAGCAGCATGGTTCATCATTCATTATCCCTTACTCAAACTGTAACTGTAACACTATATTACTCCCCATTGGATCATCATTACCATAACTACCAGCACTCATCAAAATGACATCACTACCTTCCCGTCACTTCCTGTTTACTCCTGCATAGCCTGATAAACTTGGTACACTGGACAGCTCTTCTTGGTTTACACCCACATTCAGCATCGTTCACACCCTCTTAAGCCTTAGCCCCATCCATCTCTTCACATGTGAGGTCATGTGGTAAACACACGCTATATCAAATAAAATCTACTTTTATTTGTCACATGCAAAGTATACAGAAGGTGTAAACGGTACAGTGAAGTGGTTACTTGCATAGTAGCAATATCAAAAACAGTGTCCCGATAAAAATATTTTATAAATATTTTATCATTATTAGCTGACACTTACTCGACACACACTTGTCTAAATTGATGGGTCAAGTGAAGGAAATGCTATAACCAGTCGATGGGCCACTATTGTCAAGACATGTACACATGTTTATGAAATACAATAGATGTCCGTAATCACCCAAGACACACCTGGCTAATTTGATGGGTCATGTAATTATCCGTCCGAAGTGGAGTATTTTGTTTAAGAATGTATGTAGCTAGGTAGCTAGCTAGCTAAACAATGAGCTGGCATAATACCATTTGGCTGAGGTGTAGGTAAACCTCCGACTTCAACTGTAATAAGTGGCTCTCTATCTACGGGATGTGTAACAAACTCACTAAATGTGGCAGTAATAAAGCCTCTCTTGAAAAAAGCTGTTTGGGGTTGGGCTGGGTTTCTGTACAGCACTTTGTGACATGAGCTGATGTAAGAAGAGCTCTATAAATACATTTGGTTGACTGTTCACAGGTAATCTAATTGAGAGGTGGCTCTGCCAAGACATGCAGCTTAACATCTCTTAAAACAGTACATAAAACAGTACATCGTAAAACATTATTACACCACTTCATAACTACAATACAAAATCTATAATAACACCTTTCAACAAAATTACAATATACGTGTGTGTGTGTGTGTTCCAGCGTTTGTTTGCGAATGCTTGTGTTTGTATCTGTGTGTGTGTCTTGTGGAAATTCTTACACAGGGACACTCAAAGTCAACCTTAAATGAATCATTGTTTATTGTCAGCGCGCTGGAGAGGTTCCAACAACTTTAATGCACCATAGTGAACATCTGTCAGAAGCTCTGTTGGGGCAGTCACAGCAGTTGTCTTATACACAGACAAGTTGTATTTGCATGATTTAGCATAATTCATTCATCATTACCATTTTATTTCATTCATGTGACCGACCAATACTGGTTCATAACATGTGACAGACCAACACCTCACGAGGCCTCCTCTCTCCAAGCTCTCCAAGGATCAGTACATCCGAACATCACACCTGTGGGACAGGTACAGGATGGCAACAACAACTGCCCGAGTTACACCAGGAATGCACAATTCCTCAATCAGTGCTCTAACTGTCCGCAATAGGCTGAGAGAGGCTGGACTGAGGGCTTGTAGGCCTGCTGTAAGGCAGGTCGTCACCAGACATCACCGGCAACAACGTTGCCTATGGGCACAAACCCACCGGACCAGACAGGACTGGCAAAAAGTGCTCTTCACTGACAAGCAACGGTTTTGTCTCACCAGGGGCGGCAGGGTAGCCTAGTGGTTAGAGCGTTGGACTAGTAACTGAAAGGTTGCAAGATCGAATCCCTGAGCTGACAAGGTATAAATCTGCTGTTCTGTCCCTGAACACATCAGTTAACCCACTGTTCCAAGGTTGTCATTGAAAATAACAATTAGTTCTCAACTGACTTGCCTAGTAAGATTAAAAATGTAAAAAATGTAAAAGTTTGATGGTCAGATTCATGTTTATCGTCAAGTTAATTAGCATTACACCATACTCTGGAGCGGGATCGATTTGGAGGTGGAGGGTCCGTCATGGTCTAGGGCGGTGTGTCACAGCATCATCGGACTGAGCTTGTTGTCATTGCAGGCAACGCTGTGCATTACAGGGAAGACATCCTCCTCCCTCATGTGGTACCCTTCCTGCAGGCTCATCCTTACATGACCCTCCAGCATGACAATGCCACCAGCCATATTGCTCATTATGTGTGCCATGGCCAGTGAAGAGCCCGGATCTCAATCCCATTGAGCACGTCTGGGATCGGAGGGCTAGAGCCATTCCCCCCAGAAATGTCCGGGAACTTGCAGGTGCCTTGGTGGAAGAGTGGGGTAACATCTCACAGCAAGAACGGGCATGAGTAGTACTTAATGAGGCTGGTGCCCCATCAGATACTGACTGTTGATACTGACTTTTGATTTTGACCCCCCTTTGTTTAGGGACACATTATTCCATTTCTGTTAGTCACATGTCTGAGGAACTTGTTCAGTTTATGTCTCAGTTGTTGAATCTTATGTTCATACAAATCTTTACACATGTTAAGTTTGCTGAAAATAAACGCAGTTGACAGTGAGAGGACGTTTCTTTTTTTGCTGAGTTTATTCAGCAGATATTATTGTGGGTGTAGCAAAATGCTTGTTTTCCTAGCTCCAACAGTGCAGTAGCATCTAACAATTCACAACAATACACACACATCTAAAAGTAAAATAATGTAATTAAGAAACATATACATTTTAGACTGAGCAATGTCGGTGTGGCATTGACTAAAATACAGTAGAATAGAATACAACATACAACATGAGATGAGGAAAGCAGTATGTAAACACTATTAAAGTGACAAGTGTTCCATTATTAGAGTGGCCAGTGATTCCAAGTCTATGTATATAGGGCAGCAGCCTCTATGTTGCAGGGTTGCGTAACTGGCTGGAAGTCGACTAGTGATGGCTATTTATCACTCTAATTGCCTTGAGATAAAAGCTGTTTTTCAGTCTCTCGGTTCCAGCTTTGATGCATCTGTACTGACCTCGTCTTCTGAATGACAGTGGGGTGAACAGGCCGCGGTGCAGGTGGTTGATGTCCTTGATGATCTTTTTGGCCTTCCTGTGGCATCAGGTACTGTATGTGTCCTGGAGGGCAGGTAGTTTGCCCCCAGTGATGCGTTGGGCCCTCTGGAGAGTCCTGCGGTTGCGGGCGGTGCAGTTGCCGTACCAGATGGTGATATAGCCCGACAGGATGCTCTCAATTGTAAAAGTTTGAGAGGGCTTTAGGGATTTATGGATTTTTAGGGATTTATTCAGTCTACTGAGGTTGAAGAGGCACTGTTGGCCTTCTTCACCACACTATCTGTGTTGGTGGACCATTTCAGATCGTCGGTGATATGTATGCAGAGGAGTTTGAAGCTTTCCACCTTCTCCACTGCGGTCCTGTCGATGTAGATAGGCGCATGCTCCCTTTGCTGTTTCCTGAAGTCCATGATCAGCTCCTTTGTTTTGTTGAGGTTATTTTCCTGGCACCACTCTCCCAAGGCCCTCACCTTGGGTAATCGGGCCTACTACTGTTGTGTCATCTGCAACTTGATGATTGAATTGGAGGCGTGCATGGCCACGCAGTCATGGGTGAACAGGGAGTACAGGAAGGGATGAGTATGCACCCATGTGGGACCCCTGGGTTGAGGATCATTGAAGTGGGGGTGTTGTTTCCTATTTTCACCACCTGGGGGTGACCCATCAGGAAGTCCAGGACCCAGTTGCACACGGCGGGGCTCAGACCCAGGGCCTCAGAAAGTCTGTGATTGTCTGTAGACCCTGCCATATCCGTTGAATTGTGACTCTGTACTGACATTTTGCCTGTTTGATTGCCTTACGGATGGAATAACTACACTGTTTGTATTCTGCCGTATTCCCAGTCACCTTGCCATGGTTAAATGCGGTGGTTCGCGCTTTCAGTTCTGTGCGAATGCTGTCATCTATTCACAGTTTCTGGTTTGGGTAGGTTTTAATAGACACATTGGGTACAACATTGCCTATACAATTCCTGATGAACTCAGTTACCGTATCCGTGTATTCGTGGATGTTATTCTCAGAGCTACCCGGAACATATCCATTCCAATTGGTCAGACCAGCGTTGAATAGACCTTAGCACTGGTACTTCCTGTTTGAGTTTTTGCCTATAGGACAGGAGGAGAAATGTGGAATCGTGATCAGATTTGCCAAAGAGGGCGGGGAGGACCTTGTAGGCATTTTGAAATGTTGAGTGGCAGTGGTCCAATGTTTTTCCAGAGTGAGTACTACAGTCATTGTGGTGGTAGAACTTTGGTAGCTTTTTCCTCAAATTTGCTTTGTTAAAATCCCCAGCTACAATAAATGTGGCCTCGGGATATGTGGTTTTCAGTTTGCATAAAGTCCAGTGTAGTTTTTTGAGGGCCGTCGTGGTATAGGCTTGATGGTTAATATACACGGCTGTGACTATAACCGAAGAGAATTCACTTGGGAGGCAATACGATCAGCATTTGATTGAGGTATTCTAGGTTAGGTGAACAAAAGGACTTGAGGGTCTGTATGTTATCACAATCACACCATGAGTAGTTAATCATGAAACATACACCCTCGCCTTTCTTCTTCCCGGAGAGTTCTTTATTCCTGTCTAGGCGATGTACTAAGAAACCAGCTGACTGTATGGACGACGATAGTATATCCCGAGAGAGCCATGTTTTCGTGAAACAGAGTATGTTACAATCCATGATGTCTCTCTGGAAGGAGATCCTCTCCCTGAGCTCGTCTATTTTATTTATTATAGTACTCCGAATACCTTTTCTCCACCTGCTGTGTTTTGGAGCAGCCACTAGAATACGTTTAAATTGCCCTGGGGGTACAAACAAAGGATCCAATTCGGAGAACTCGTATTCCTGGTTGTAATGCTGGTAAGTTACCGCCGCTCTGATATATAAAAGTTATTTCCATCTGTATGTAAAAACACCCAACAATTCTTGGCTAATATTGTGAGAAATGACACACATAAAAATTAAATACTGCAAAGTTGCTTAGGAGCTAGAAGCAGAGCTTCTATATCTGTCAGCGCCACCTTACATGCAATTTAGGGCCTGTAGTACCGACCTTGGTAATAGTGTTGTTAAGAAGGCAGAGCAGTGGTTTATTATTGACAGACTTCTCCCCATCTTAGCTACTGTTGTATCAATATGTTTTGACTATGATTGTTTACAATCCAGGGTTACTCCAAGCAGTTTAGTCACCTCAATTAGCTTAATTTACACATCATTTATTACAAAATTTAGTTTAGGTTTAAGGTATGGTGAATAATTTACATAGACAGACTGGATTTACTCAAATCCAGTGGCCTGTCATTAGTAAAGATTGAAAAAAGTAAGGGTCCTAGACAGCTGCCCTGAACATGAACCAAGTTTGTCTCGTGCTGCATTGAGTGTTAAATGAGGAAGGGCAGCAGAGAATGAGTAGCAGTTTGCTCCCTGCTTGGCCTGGCTGTATCATGGCAACACCATATGAATACTAATCAGCTTCACCAAAATACACAGTCTGCCAAGCTATTATTGACATGTCCAAAACGTGAACTTGAACTGATCATTTGGGCGTTTTTGTTGTTGTTTTGGGTACCTGTTTGTGATTGTTTTGTTTACTGTGTGTACTTTTGTGTTGCTTGGGGTGATTATTAGGACCCATAATGATTGCTGCCTTTCCTTAGCCAGAGGCCAAATTAAATCAGACACTGCTCACCAATTGAATTCCTACCCCCATTATCGATTTTAATTTGGGGTGCAACAAATTCCTCTTAACAGGTGAACATGTGCAGGGTATTAGATTGGCTTGTTCCATAATTATTACATTGGAATCTAATCTAATATTCTATTCAGAATATATTTTCTCTCTGCTAAATTGATCGAAACATGTTTAATTTCTTTCTCTACCCAACCATCATGCTGCTGTTCACAATGAGGGAGCTGAGAGAGGAAACCAATAGGCATCTGTAGACCACCACACAACAGAAGACCACACAAACATAGCGACATGAGGCCCCTGACTGGAGCTACCTGGGGAAAGGAGTCAGTCAGTGAGCCAGGGCCTTGCAGCAGAGTCATGACCTCAAGAGCTACAGAATGAGCCTCAGACAGAGTGACAAAACTAAACATAGGCTTTTACTACTGAAGGTAGTAATTTCTTGAGAATTGACAATTTCTGTCTGTGCTGACCCTGGTTTTGTTACCTGAGATTCTCCAAGTTCATGAATTCCTTTGCCTTGAGTTTTCTGATAGAATACCTGTGGGTAGAAGGAGTGCAGGTTTTTAACTGAGGTTATTCAGAGTGGGGATGATGGCGCACAGGGCACAATACTTTTGCTTGGTCCTTTGCCCAGGACTTAAGCTTATCCCAGAGAATCAAATCAGTTATCCATCTCCACCTTGCTCCGATAGACCAGCGGAATATAAAATGCTTCTGCTCATGAAAACTCACCACAGGCCATTGGTGCTGTAGAGTTTTAGCCTACTTTTTTAGGACTATATCCAAGTTTTAGGATTACCTCAGAATTGCAACCAGCTCCCTGCATTTGACCATTTTAGTATTTACTTAGTACTCAGGAGGACTCGATCAAAAAATACGATGCTGCTTTGAACAAAAATGAAGTGGATAATGACTCAGAACACATCTCTAAAAGGGAGCATAATGATTGCTAATTTGTGCTTTGGTAAATGTCCGACCCCCTCTTGGTTCTTACTTGACGGCTTCAAGATGTCCACTGTCATCCCCGTGCCCAAGAAAGGGAAAGTAACTGAACTGAATGACTACCGACCCGTAGCACTCACTTCCGTCATCACGGATTGCTTCGAGAAGCTAGTCAAAGACCACATCACCTCCTCCCTCCCCGACACACTTGACCTTCTCCAATTCACCTACCGCCCTGACAGATTCATGGGCGATGCAATCGCCTTTGCACTGCACACTGTCTTCACCCACCTGGACAAAAGGAATGCATATGTGAGGAAACTGTTTATCTACTACAGCTTGGCCTTCAATACCATAGTGCCCTCTAAGCTCACCACAACGCTCACGACCCTAGGACTGAACTCTTCCCTATGCATCTGGGTCCTGGACTTCCTGACGGGCTGGCCCCAGGTGGTGAAGTAGGCAACATTACCTCCTCACACTGATCCTCAACAGGACGGCCCCACAAGAATGCATCATCAGTCCCCTCTTGCACTCTCTGTATACCCACCACTGCATTGCCTCACAAAGTTCCAACACCATCATCAAGTTTGCTGACGACACGACAGTAGTAGGCCTGATTTCCAACAACGACGAGAAGGCCTACAGAGGGGAGGTAGGTACACTGACTGCGAGGTGCCAGGTAAACAACCTCTCTCTCAACGTCAGCACAACAAAGGAGTTGATTGTGGACTTCAGGAAGAATCAGGTTGGGCCCCATCCTTATCAGCGGGGCCAACATGGAGAAGATTTTACAAAAAACATCAAGTTCCTTGGTGTACACATCTCCGATGAGCTGAAATGGTCAAACCACATGGACACCTTGGTGAAGAAAGCACGGCAGCAACCCTTCAATCTCAGGAGGCTACAGAAATGTGGCCTGTCCCAAAGGGCCCTCACATGATTACCATCAAAAGCATACTGTCGAGCTGTATCACGGCCTAGTACGGCAATTCCACTGCTGCTGACCGTAAGGCTGTACAGAAGGGTGGTACGTTCTGCCGAACATACTATTTGGTGCACACAGCCCGCCCTCCAGGATACATACAACACCAGGTGTAGCAGCAAGGCCAATAAGATAATCAAGGACCTCATCCACCCAAACCACAGCCTGTTCTCCCCATTTCCATCACTCAGACGAAGGCAGTATAGGAGTATAATGGCAAAAACTCTCAGACTGGCCAATAGTTTATACCTCCAGACCATCAAGCTGGCTGCTGAATAGTCACTAGAAAACAACCTTCTCCCCACCTCCGCTACTCCCCCTATGAACATTTACCCTGCCCCCAAATCCCCCACTGGACATTTATCATTGTTACAGTTGTATGTGTATAATATTATTATATTTTGTATTATTGTCTCATTTCTCTTTTTTTGACCTGCTCTTTTGGAGCTCGGAGCACAAGTATTCACTGTACCCTGCGATTACATCTGCGACCCTGTGCATGTGACCAATAGCACCCCCACCCCAAAACTACATCCCGTGGCTATGCTTGGCTCCTCTATGTGAATGTGATTAGTTGTCCCTCCCAGTTTTGGAGTGACTGCCTGAGCAGTGGGAGGGTATGTGAGGTTTGGGGAGACTGTATGAGCAGTGGGAGGGGAGGTTAACAGATTAGAATGGGTAATGGGGATGTGGATGGTGAGGTGCCAGCGCTAAGTTTCCTCTGTATTGACCTTAATCAGGGGCAGGTCAGTCTGCCTATGGATTCTCCTTTAATCAGGGGCAGGTCAGTCTGCCTATGGATTCTCCTTTAATCAGGGGGCCGTGTCGAGCCGGGCGACGTGGGCCTCCCTCTTTCTTCTCCTCCTCTCCCTCCCTCCTCTCCTCCCCCTGCTCTGATTCCCTCCCCAGCTCCAGCCAAAATGCTAATTAATTCCTATCCCAGAACACAGAGCAGAGAATGGGAGGAGCGAGGAGCTGCACATGGAATAATAAGGGATCTGAGTCAAGGGGAGAAGAAAAGAGAAGAAAAGTGGAGGAACACACATTAAACACAGCAGACTCTCCCCCTACAGTGGGTTTCCATGTTTCTCTGGCCCCACAGTGGGTCTTGTACGCTATGCTACTGTAGCTAGTGAGTCACCATGCGCAGCTCTGATCTCCTATTATACCCACAGCAACACACAGAACTATTAGCACCAAAAACATCCGTATCATCAACAATAGGTAAAATGAAAACTTGTATTTAAACAAATATTTATAAAGCAGACACTAAACTAAATATACAGTAGAGATAGGAAACACTTTATTCTTGAACAGGATACACTTGGAGTCACTTAGAAATGTCTATTTTTTTTAAAGAAAAGCACAACTGTCCTGTCGTGTCCCTTGTATATATCGTTTTACTTTTTCGTCGCATATCCTTTAAAATATTTTGCTAAACCTCAACATCTAAATACTCTCTTGCAACCCGCCTCACCCAATGTGGCGTGGATCTGCTTTTTTTCCTAAAGTATTTATATTTACTTCGGAATCCCTCAACTGAAGCTAGCCAGCTAACTACCAGCTATCAGTCAGCAAACCATTGCCAGCGGTCATCAGCTAACCTTCAGCTCGGAAAGCTCTCGTCAGTTCGAACAACGTGATTCTAACCAGAGCATAACAGACCTGTTATTTTTGTCCCCGGATTCCTACCGCAAACTGAACATTTTCATCTGGATCTTCACAACTAGCTAACCGCAATCACGGATGACTACTCCTGGCTAGCGTTTCAATCCCAGAGCAAGCACCAATTAGCTTGAAGCTAGCCCGGCCAGGGCTCCTGTGCTACCACCGAAGTATACTCCTGGGCTACCACCGAAGTATACTCCTGGGCTACACTATCCGGACCCCTTCTACAGCCGGTACGGGGCATGGAACCCCGCAGATCCCCTACGACTGGAATACAGACATAATCTGCCCGAGGACTCCCAACAGGCCCCTCAGGCGCGACGCCCGCTGAAGGCCCATTATGCTAACCAGCTAGGACTGCTAGCTACCTAGAGCTACTTTGAACCCTACTAATTCCACGACTGGTCTATCGACGTCACCGCATGAAGAGGCAAAAACAGACTTATCCCCATCGCGACGTCCCCCAAAGGCTAACTTTCTTGCCCCTGCTATCTGCTTGCTTGCTAACCCGGTCGGCTAACTGCTAGCTTGCCTGCCCGGTCTGCTAACTGCTAGCCCTTGCTAACTACTTGCTTGCTAACCCGGTCTGCTAACTGCTAGCCCCTGCTAACTGCTTGCTAACCCGGCCTGCTAACTGCTAGCTTGCCCCGGTCTACTAACTGCTAGCTGCCGGCCCCGGCCTGCTAACTGCTAGCTTACCTGCCCGGTCTGTAACTGCTAGCCCATGCTAACTACTTGCTTGCTAACCCGGCCTGCTAACTTCTAGCTTGCCCCGGTCTACTAGCTGCTAGCTTGCTTAGCCCCGGCCTACTAACTGTTAGCTTGTTAGCATCGGCCTGCTAACTGTCTGAATCACTGTGTCCCCAGCCAGCCCAACCACTCACTGGACCCATATGTTCACTTGGCTACGCATGCCTCTCTATAATATCAATATGCCTTGTCAATTCCTGTCCTGGTTAGTGATTACTGTCTTATTTCACTGTAGAGCCTCTAGCCCTGCTCAATATGCCTTAACCAACCATGTTGTTCCACCTCCTACATATGCAATGACATCACCTGGTTTAAACATCTCTAGAGACTATATCTCTCTCGTCATTACTCAATGCCTAGGTTTACCTCTAATGTACTAATTTCCTACCTTACCTTTGTCTGTACACTATGCCTTGAATCTATGCTATCGTGCCCAGAAACCTGCTCCTTTTACTCTCTGTTCTGAACGTGCTAGATGGCCAGTTCGTATAGTCTTTAGCCGTACCCTTATCCTACTTCTCTTCTGTTCCTCTGGTGATGTGGAGGTTAATCCAGGTCCTGCAGTGCCTAGCTCCACTCCCACCCCACAGGTGCTCTCATTTGTTGACTTCTGTAAACGTAAAAGCCTTGGTTTCATGCATGTTAACATTAGAAGCCTACTCCCTAAGTTTGTTTTACTCACTGCTTTAGCACACACTGCCAACCCAGATGTCTTAGCTGTGTCTGAATCCTGGCTTAGGAAAACCACCAAAAACCTTGACATTTCCATTCCTAACTATAACGTTTTTCGCCAAGATAGAACTGCCAAAGGGGGCGGTGTTACAATCTTCTGCAAAGATAGATAGCCTGCAGAGTTCTGTATTACTACGTCTGTACCCAAACAATTTGAGCTTCTACTTCTAAAAATTCACCTTTCCAGAAACAAGTCTCTCACTGTTGCCGCTTGCTATAGAGCTCCCTCTGCCCCCAGCTGTGCCCTCGATACCATATGTGAATTGATTGCCCCCCATCTATCTTCTGAGCTCGTGCTACTAGGTGACCTAAACTGGGACATGCTTAACACCCCGGCCATCCTACAAACTGAGCTTGATGCCCTCAATCTCACACAAATTATCAATGAACCTACCAGGTACAACCCCAAATCAGTAAACACGGGCACCCTCATAGATGTCATCCTAACTAATTCACCCTCCAAATACACCTCTGCTGTTTTCAATCAAGACCTCAGCGATCACTGCCTCATTACCTGCATCCGTAATGGGTCTGCGACCAAACGACCACCCCTCATCACTGTAAAACGCTCCCTGAAACATTTCTGCGTCCTTTCTAATTGACCTGGTATCCTGGAATGACATTGACCTCATCATGTCAGTAGATGATTCCTGGCTATTCTTTAAAATTGCCTTCCTCACCATCTTAAATAAGCATGCCCCCCTGAAAAAATGTAGAACTAGGAATATATATAGTCCTTGGTTCACTCCAGACCTGTCTGCCCTTGACCAGCACAAAAACATCCTGTGGTGTTCTGCATTAGCATCGAATAGCCCCCGTGATATTTCAGGGAAGTTAGGAACAAACATACACAGGCAGTTAGAAAAGCTAAGGCAAGCTTTTTCAAACAAAATTTGCATCCTGTAGTACTAACTCAAAAAAGTTCTGGGACACTGTAAAGTCCATGGAGAATAAGAGCACCTCCTCCCAGCTGCCCACTGCTCTGAGGCTAGGAAACACTGTCACCACCGATAAATCCACTATAATTGAGAATTTCAATAAGCATTTCTCTACGGCTGGCCATGCTTTCCACTTGGCTACCCCTACTCCGGTCAACTGCCAGGTACCCTCCACAGCAATCCGCCAAAGCCCTCACCATTTCTCCTTTACAAAAATCCAGATAGCTGATGTTCTGAAAGAGCTGCAAAATCTGGACCCCTACAAATCAGCCGGGCTAGACAATTTGGACCCTCTCTTTCTAAAATTATCTGCCGAAATTGTTACAACCCTTATTACTAGCCTGTTCAACCTCTCTTTCGTATCGTCTGAGATTACCAAAGATTGGAAAGCTGCCGCGGTCATCCCCCTCTTCAAAGGGGGTGATACTCTAGACCCAAACTGCTACAGACCTATATCTATCCTACCCTGTCTTTCTAAGATCTTCGAAAGCCAAGTTAACAAACAGATTACTGACCATTTCGAATCCCACCATACCTTCTCCGCTATGCAATCAGGTTTCAGAGCTGGTCATGGGTGCACCTCAGCCACGCTCAATGTTCTAACCGACATCATAACCGCCATCGATAAGAGACATTACTGTGCAGCCGTATTCATCGACCTGGCCAAGGCTTTCGACTTTGTCAATCACAACATTCTTATTGGCAGACTCGACAGCCTTGGTTTCTCAAATGATTGCCTCGCCTGGTTTACCAACTACTTCTCTGATAGAGTTCAGTGTGTCAAATCGGAGGGCCTGTGGCCGGACCTCTGACAGTCTCTATGGGTGTGCCACAGGGTTCAATTCTCGGGCCGACCCGCTTTTCTGTATAGATCAATGATGTTGCTCTTGCTGCTGTTGATTCTCTGATCCACCTCTACACAGACGCTGCCATTCTGTATACTTCTGGCCACTCCTTGGACACTGTGTTAACTAACCTCCAGACGAGCTTCAATGATATACCACTCTCCTTCCGTGGCCTCCAACTGCTCTTAAACGCAAGTAAAACTAAATGCATGCTATTCAATCAATCACTGCCTGCACCTGCTCGCCCGTCCAGCATCACTACTCTGGACAGCTCTGACTTAGAATACGTGGACAACTACAAATACCTGGGTGTCTGGTTAGACTGTAAACTCTCCTTCCAGACTCACATTAAGCATCTCCAATCCAAAATTAAATCTACAATCGGCTTCCTATATCACAACAAAGCATCCTTCACTCATGTTGCCAAACATACCTCGTAAAACTGACCATCCTACCGATCCTCGACTTTGGTGATGTCATCTATAGAATAGCCTCCAACTCTAATCAACAAACTGGATGCAGTCTATCACAGTGCCATCCGTTTTGTCACCAAAGCCCCATACACTACGCACCATTGCGACCTGTACGCACTCGTTGGTTGGCCCTCGCTTCATACTCATCGCAAAATCCACTGGCTAAAGGTTATCTACAAGTCTCTGCTAGGTAAAGCCTCGCCTTATCTCAGCTCACTGGTCACCATAGCAGCACCCACGCGTAGCACGCGCTCCAGCAGGTATATCTCACTGGTTATCCCCAAAGCCAATTCCTCCTTTGGTCGTCTTTCCTTCCAGTTCTCTGCTACCCATGACTGGAATGAATTGTAAAAATCTCTGAAGCTGGAGACTCACATCTCCCTCACTAGCTTTAAGCATCAGCTGTCAGAGCAGCTTACAGATCACTGCACCTGTACATAGCCCATCTGTAAACAGCCCATCTATCTACCTACCTCATCCCCATACTGGTATTTATTTATTTATTTATTTTGCTCCTTTGCACCCCAATATCTATACCTGCACATTCACCTTCTGCCGATCTACCATTCCAGTGTTTAATTGCTATATTGTAATTACTTCGCCACCATGGCCTATTTATTTCCTTAACTTACCTCATTTGCACTCACTGTATATAGACTTTTTGTTTTCTTTTGTTCTACTGTATTATTGACTGTATGTTTTGTTTATTCCATGTGTAACTCTGTGTTGTTGTATGTGTCGAATTGCTACGCTTTATCTTGGCCAGGTTACAGTTGCAAATGAGAACTTGTTCTCAACTAGCCTACCTGGTAAATAAAGGTGAAAATAAATAAATAAATAAAACTCTTAAGGATCCGCCCCCTTTTTCAATTTTCGCCTAAAATGACATACCCAAATCTAACTCAGCTCAGGCACTGAAGCAAGGATATGCATATGCATAAACACTTTGAAGTTTGTGGAAATGTGAAAGGAATGTAGGAAAATATAACACAGTAGATATAGTAGAAGATAGTACAAGAAAACAACAACCGTTCTTTTGTATTTTTGTACCATCATCTTTGTCATTTAAGAGAAAGGCCATAATGTGTTATTCCAGCCAAGGTGCAATTTAGATTTTGGCCACTAGATGGCAGCAGTGTATGTGCAAAGGTTTGGACTGATCCAATTAATTTGTTAATTAATAGCTTTTCATGTTCAAAATTGTGCACTCTCTTCAAACAATAGCATGATATTATTTCACTGTAATAGCTACTGTAAATTGGACAGTGCAGTTAGATTAACAAGAATGTAAGCTTTCTGCCAATATCAGATATGTCTATGTCCTGGGAAATGTTGTTGTTACTTACAACCTCATGCTAATCGCATTAGCCTATGGTAGCTCAACTGCCTGTGGATGGGACACCGATCCCAAAGATGATTTATTAAGAGGCCTATTATCAGCAACCATCACTCCTGTGTTCCAATGGCACATTGTGTTAGCTAATCCAAGTTTATCATTTTAATAGGCTAATCAATCATTAGAAAGAGGAGTGGGAGGCCCCGGTGCACAACTGAGCAAGAGGTTAGTACATTGAAGAGCCGACTCCGGGATGCTGGATTTCTAGGCAGAGTTCCTCTGTCCAGTGTCTGTGTTCTTCTGCCAATCTTAATCTTTTATTTTTATTGGCCAGTCTGAGATATGGCCTTTCTTTGCAACTCTGCCTAGAACGCCAGCATCCCGGATTCACCTCTTCACTGTTGCCGTTGAGACTGGTGTTTTGTGTTTACTATTTAATGAAGCTGCCAGTTGAGGACTTGTGAGGCATCTGTTTCTCAAACTAGACACTATAATGTACTTGTCCTCTTGCTCCGGGGCCTCACTCCTCTTTCTATTCTGTGAAGGGAGTAGTACACAGCGTTGTACGAGATCTTCAGTTTCTTGGCAATTTCTCATATGGAATAGCCTTCATTTCTCAGAACAATACCAGACTTACGACTTTCAGAAGAAAGTTCTTTGTTTCTGGCCATTTTGAGCCTGTAATCAAACCCACAAATGCTAATGCTCCAGACACTCAACTAATCTATAGAAGGACAGTTTTATTACTTCTTTAATCTGAACAACAGTTTTCAGCTGTGCTAACATAATTGCAAAAGGGTTTTATAATGATCAATTAGCCTTTTAAAATTATAAACTTGGATTAGCATACACAACGTGCCATTGGAACACTAATGGACCTCTGTACGCCTACAGTACGTAGATATTCCATTAAAAAATGTCAGTTTACAGGCAAAGGAGGTCATTTACAACATTAACAATGTCTACAATGTATTTCTGATAAATTTTCTGTTGTTTTAATGGACAAAAAAATGTGCTTTTCTTTTGAAAACTTTTGAACAGTAGTGTATACAGTGCATTCGGAAAGTATTCAGACCCCTCACTTTTTCTATATGTTATTACATTGCAGCCTTATTCTAAAATTGATTTTTACATTTTTTTCAAATGTTTTAACCCTCCTGTTGTGTTTATTTCATGTTAATGAATTCAGTGTTCCCGGTCCAAAATGACCACCCCATTATAGCCGATTACAAATCCTTAATAATACATATATTACCACCTAATGTTGTGTTAGATATTTTTATCAACTTAAGCTCTTGTGGACATTACAAGATTTGAATGTCTATTTGCTATTTATGGCCGGTAGGCCTCATTGACTTGAGCTCATACAATACATTTTTTAGTAAAAAAAGCATAATGTATGGATTATTTTGACTATAACAAATACTCAGATGAAACATATTGTGCTATTTATCACAGACTACTTTGTGTCAAAGTTTAATAAGGACTCTCTCCTCCGCACCAGTGTCATGATCAAAGATATGATCAAGAGCCTCACATACAGTATATAGTTTGGTCATTGTGCTGCCATAAAATGAATTGTGAGCAAGGCCTCAAAAAAGCTTTATATACCAGAGCTGCGAGAAAAGTTCTATATATTATTGAAACGATATTGCGATTGTTTGTGAGAATGCCAACAGGTGTGGTTCCCGAACAAGGAGAGGAGCCGACTTCGGCGGAAGTCGTGACACTGACATACACTGTCAATTGTGGAACCTTATATAGACAGGTGTGTGCCATTCCCAATCATGTCCAAACAATTGAATTTACCACAAGTGGACTCCAATCAAGTTGTAGAAACATCTCAAGGATGATCAATGGAACCAAGATGCACCTGGGCTCAATTTCGAGTCTGAATAGTTACGTAAATAAGGTATTTCTGTTCTATTTTTTTTTACACATTTGCTAACATTTCTAAAAACCTGTTTTTGCTTTGTCATTATGGGGTATTGTGTGTATTGTGTGTGTTTATTAAGTCCATCTTAGAACAAGGTTGTCACGTAAAAAAATGGGGGAAAAGGGAAGGGGTCTGAGTACTTTCAGAATGCACTGGATGTACTGTTTCCTCCGCATGAGTAAGTGTAACAGTATTGCTTCAGTCCCTCTCCTTGCCCGACCAGGGCTCGAACCAGGGTCCCTCTGAACACATCGACGTTGCTTGTGAGTTAGTGGCTTTGTTCCAGGGCATCAGTGGGCTACGCACATACCAGTTGGTGCACTAGTTCTGATCCAGTGCATTATGTTAACCACTGTTGCTTGTACAGCTACCAAGTACACACTAGCTAGCTAGCACACACTTGCTAGCTAGCTTGTACACACTAGCCACTACACACAAGATAGCTAGTACACACTTGCTACCGAGCTAGTACACACTAGCTACTAGTACCTAGCATCTAATTCTAAATGTAATTTCGCCACCCATGCGGTTGGTGGCGGTACTGCATCATCTTCTCTGGCACCATTAAACCAGTCTGAGCTCATATCTCTCACAGCATCTGTGTTCTGAAAAGGTATCTGCTTGAGCCAGACCCTACAGAGTACCACAGTATGAGTCATAATTACCACAAAACCCTAGTGGTCATACAGGGAAATGGTTCCAATGGTTTTTCCACCATTCATTTTTCCCTTAGGGGATTTTTGAAACACTTAAAATAAGGGCTGTGTTTCCTGAAGGCTTACCCTGTATTGAATTTCTGATAACTGTGTATCTCTCTAGGACATGGTGACTTTTATCAATATTTTGCCTGTATTTACCCCCTTAAATGAAATGCTAATTAGCTGCTAATGTGGTTATCATAAAGAACTACAAATGTCATGATGAGCTGGACGAGACTTCCGAATCCAGGCAAAGGTAAGGATTTCTGGTTGAAGCATCTAATGTTAGCTAAATGTAGTAATGAGTAAATTGGCAAAAGTGTATTTAAATTGACGATTCTGGGAACTGTCTTGTGCAAGTTTTAAATTGACACAATACCTGTTAGCAAAAGTGTCTGCTAGAGATGATGTGCAGAAGCTTGCGGGGATTTGTAGTTTTGCACGATATCTACAATGATGCTAATTAGCATTTTTGAATTCAAAAGTAAATAGAGTCGAATATATTGATAAGTCACCTTGTCCGAAAGATTTACATTGTTATCAAAACGTCACACCAGGGTAAGTCTACACGAAACACAGCCCTTATTTGAAGTGTTTCTAAAATCCCCTTTTGGAAAAATGAATGGTGGAAAAATTATTGAAACCATTACCTTGTTTCACCGCTAGGTTTTATGAGTATTATGACACCTCCACTGTGAGGCTCTATAGAAACAACTACTTCAAGGTCTCAGAGCAAGTGACATCACCGATTAAAGCGTTACTAGCATGCATCAACAAGCTAGCCATTTCACACTGGTTACATAAGCAGGCATCGCCGATGTAATCCAGGACTTTCTTATACAGTACTGTACAGGCACTTACATAATAGAAAAACAAGTCAGTGGTGATTTTTGTGTTATTCAGACAATGATTGGATCCAGTTTAATATTTCCAAGGACCTGTTTCACATTGGTTACTGTATAAATGCCCTTTTGTTATATACATTATGATTGTGTGTAATTACACATAGCACACAATCACTTAGTTAATAGAAGGGGACAATTGTATTTTCTTTTTTAAGTGTGTTCTTTTGACCCCAGGCATTTATAGCCACAGAGGAAATTATTTTCAAAGCGGAGCCCAGGCCAATGTGAATAGATGAGGCATGACTGAAATTCAGTGCACAGGGACTCAGAGGGGAGGCTTGGAAGCCAGCCACACGTGCCTCTCTCTCTCTCTCTCTCACACCCTTTTTCTCCCCAATTTCATGGTATCCAATTGTTGTTAGTAATTACTATCTTGTCTCATCACTACAACTCCCTTTGTCTCGGGAGACGCGCCCTGCCCAACTGGCCGCGACTGGGAGACCCATGGGGCGGCGCACAATTGGCCATGCGTCGTCCAGGTTAGGGGAGGGTTTGGCCGGCAGGGATATCTTTGTCCCATCACATACTAGCGACTCCTGTGGCGAGCCGGGCGCAGTGAACGCTTCCACGGTTGCCAGGTTTACAGTTTTCTCTGACACATTGCTGCTGCTGGCTTCCGGGTTAAATGGGCATTGTGCCAAGAAGCAGTTCGGCTTGGTTGGGTTGAGTTTCGGAGGTGACACGGCTCTCGACCTTCGCCTTTCCCGAGTCCGTACGGGAGTTGCAGCAATGAGACAAGACTGTAAAAAATTGAATACAACAAATTTGGGGAGAAAAAGGGATAAAAAAATAAAACAATAAATACAAAAAAAATACAATTGTTATTAAGATGTGCTGATATATGGAGAGTGACATTCCACATGCTTGAGCCCAAAAACTGAATGTATTGCATCCCAAAGAAAAAACAATGATGAGCCTGCCTGGACACAAAAAAGCTCTCAAAACATGAAAACATGTTTTTAGAACTTTTGCAAATTGATAAAAAAATTAAATACAGAAAAATGTAATTTACAGTTGAGGTCGGACATTTACATACACCTTAGCGAACTACAATTAAACTCAATTCTTCACAATTCCTGACATTTAATCTTAGTAGCTTCCCACAATAAGTTGGGTGAATTTTGGCCCATTCCTCCTGGCAGAGCTCGTGTAACTGAGTCAGGTTTGTAGGCCACTTTGTCTCGCACACACTTTTTCAGGTCTGCCCAAATAATTTCTATAGGATTGAGGTCAGGGCTTTGTGATGGCCACTCCAATACCTTGACCTTGTTGTCCTTAAACCATTTTGCCACAACTTTGAAAGTATGCTTCGGGTCATTGTACATTTGGAAGACCAATTTGCGACCAAGATTTAACTTCCTAACGGATGTCTTGAGATGTTGCTGCTTCAATAAATCCACATAATTTTCCTCCATCATGATGGCATCTATTTTGTGAAGTGCACCAGTCCCTCCTGCAGCAAAGCACCCCCACAACATGATGCTGCCACCCCCACAACACGATGCTGCCACCCCCATGCTTCACGGTTAGCATGGTGTTCTTCGGCTTGCAATCCTCCCCCTTTTTCCTCCAAACATAACGATGGTCATTATGGCCAAACAGTTCTATATTTGTTTCATCAGACCAGAGGACATTTCTCCAAAAAGTACAATCTTTGTCCCCATGTGCAGCTGTTTTTTTATGGCAGTTTTGTAGTAGTGGCTTCTTTCTTGCTGAGCAGCCTTTCAGGTTACGTCGATATAGGACTCATTTTACTGGGGATATAGATACTTGTGTACCTGCTTCCTCCAGCATCTTCACAAGGTCCTATGCTGTTGTTGGATTCATTTGTGCTTTTGCACCAAAGTACGTTCATCTCTAGGAGATAGAACACATCTCCTTACTGGGCAGTATGATGGCTGCGTGGTCCCATGGTGTTTATACTTGCGTACTATTGTTTGTACAGATGAACGTGGTACCTTCAGGCGTTTGGAAATTGCTCCCAAGGATGAACCAGATTTGTGGAGGTCTACAATTTTTTCTGAGGTCTTGGCTGATTTCTTTCAATTTTCCCATGATGTCAAGCAAAGAGGCACTGAGTTTGAAGGTAGGCCTTGAATTATATCCACAGGTACACCTCCAATTGACTCAAATTATGTAAATTAGCCTATCAGAAGCTTCTAAAGCCATGACATCATTTTCTGGAATTTTCCAAGCTGTTTAAAGGCACAGTCAACTTAGTGTATGTAACTTCTGACCCACTGGAATTGTGATACAGTGATTTATAAGTGAAATAATATATCTGTAAACAATTGTTAGAAAAATGATTTGTGTCATGCACAAAGTAGATGTCCTAACCGACTTGCCAAAACTATAGTTTGTTAACAAGAAATTTGTGGAGTGGTTGAAAAATGAGTTTTAACACCTAAGTGTATGTAAACTTCTGACTTGTATGTCACTGCCTTTGGTTCCTTCCTGAGTTGTTATTGTTTCTGTTCCGTGTCATGTCTATGCATTGTTCGTGTTTCTTATTTTCTATTATGCTGTGTTTATTTATTACAACACTCACTCCCTGAACTTGCTTTCTGACTCTCAGCGCACATCTTTACAGGTGTTGGCAGAATGTTTTCTTTTGCAATGACATTTGCGGTGTCTGACCATTTCTGAAAGACAACCACAATTGCAAATTGCTGTGAACCTGTAAACAGATCGTTTGAATGCAATGTTTTATTTTCACTTTTTCCTGAACCTAAATATGCTGCACTGCCCGTGAATTCTGAAACATTGTCTACTTGGGAAAAAAAGAGAACTGGAGTATTTTTAAACGTTTTAATTTCACCTTTATTTAACCAGGTAGGCCATTTGAGAACAAGTTCTCATTTACAACTGCAACCTGGCCAAGATAAAGCAAAGCAGTGCGACAAAAACAACAACCCATAGTTTCACATAGACAAATGTACAGTTAATAACACAAAAGAAAAGAAAAATAGAAAAATCTATGTACTGTGTTCAAATGTAGAAGAGTAGGGAGGTATAAGGCAATAAATAGGCCCTAGAGGCGAAAATAATTACAATTTAGCATTAATACTGGAGTGATAGATGTGCAGATGATGATGTGCAAGTAGAGATACTGGGGTGCAAAAGAGCAAGAGGGTAAGTAATAATATGGGGATGAGCTGGTCGGTTGTACTATTTACAGATTGGCTGTGTACAGGTACAGTGATTGGTAAGCTGCTCTAACATCTGATGTTTAAAGCTAAAAAGGGAGATATAAGCTTCAGAGATTTTTGCAATTCGTTCCAGTCATTGGCAACAGAGAACTGGAAGGAAAGGCGGCCAAAGGAAGTGTTGGTTTTGGGGATGACCATTGCATTATACCTGCTGGAGCTCGTGCTGCGGGTGGGTGTTGCTATGCTGACCAGTGAGCTGAGATAAGGCGGGGTCAACTACAAATTGACAACTACAAATACCTAGGTGTCTGGTTAGCCTGTAAACTCTCCTTCCAGATTCACATTAAGCATCTCCAGTCCAAAATCTAGAATCGGCTCCCTATTTCGCAGCAAAGCTTCCTTCACTCATGCTGCCAAACATACCCTCAGAAAACGGACTATCCTACCGATGCTTGACTTTAGCGATGTCATTTACAAAATAGCCCCCAACATTCTACTCAGCAAACTGGATGTAGTCTATCACAGTGCCATCCGTTTTTGAAATTTTTGCAAATGTAAAAACACCCGGAAATATCACATTTACATCATGTGAATTCAGACTATTTACTCAGTATTTTGTTGAAGCACCTTTGGCAGCGATTACAGCCTCAAGTCTTCTTGGGTATGACACTAAAAGCTTGGCACACTTGTATTTACGGAGTTTCTCCTATTCTTCTCTGCAGATCCTCTCAAGCTCTGTCAGGTTGGATGGGGAGCGTTGCTGCACAGCTATTTTCAGGTCTCTCCAGAGATGTTTGATTAGGTTCAAGTCCGGGCTCTGGCTGAGACACTCAAGGACATTCGCAGACTTGTCCCGAAAGCCACTCCTGTGTTGTCTTGGCTATGTGCTTAGGGTTTTTGTCCTGATGGAAGATGAACCTTCGATGCAGTCTGAGGTCCTGAGCGCTCTGGAGCAGGTTTTCATCAAGGATCTCTCTGTACTTACTCCATCCACCTTTCCCTCGATCCTGAATAGTCACCCAGTCCCTGCCACTGAAAAACATCCCCACAGCATGATGTTGCCACCACCATGCTTCACCGTAGGGATTGTGCCAAGTTTCCTCCAGACGTGACGCTTGACATTCAGGCAAAAGAGTCAGACTAGAGAATCTTGGTGCTCTCCACTTTCTGGAAAACCGAGTTTTGAAATCAGTGGAATGCCCAGTGGAAGCAGAGTATGATACCTAAGGAGATGGAGTAAATTCTGGTGTTTGATTGCAAATAATGCGGAGGGAGTTGGAAAGAGAACACACAGAAGAAAGATGTTGTGTAAAACACCTATCTCTGGATTACATCTTCAACCTAAGGGCAATCATGGCATCCATGACAGAGAAGGAGAAGCTTTCATCCATGTATACGAGTGAGAGAGTCTAGCTAGCTACATTTTCAGAAATTACACGTTTCTAATTTTGTCAGAAAGTAATTTTCATTGCAAGTTATAGTGTGACGTTAGATAGCTAGCTAACATTAGTTGGATGGCTCACTAGCTAATGTTACGTGGAGGATCTGTGTAGTAATATTATTAATATCTCAGATACATTTGTATCACTAGTTATAGCCTAATGTTAGCTAGCTAGCTACCTAGCTAATTGGTTAGCTTTAGCTACCAGCAGATTCATGCATGGTAGTAACGTTATGGGTTGGGATTTTGGTTTATTGTTTAGCTAGCTAGCTACATTTCTAAAACAAAAGACTCCACTATGCAAGTAACCATTTCACTCTACCGTTTACACCTTCTGTATCCTGTGCATGTGACAAATAAACTTAGATTTTATTTCATATAGTGTGTTTTTACCAGAGAAGGTCAAATTAAGAACAATATGACCTGCACCAAAGGCAAATTAGGATAGAACGTTAGGCCAACGAGACAGTGTCCAAGTTCTAAAATTCTCTTTTAATTTGTGACACTCACAAACATAAAGTATTTTTTGTAATTATCTCACCATTAACTTGTGAATAATGATCTTGTTGTGAGTTTATTTTCCTGTAATAACAAATACAAATTAGCTCAAGTTAAGACGTTGTCAGCTATACGAATGGTCATTATTTGAACTGGCTAGCCAGCTAACTTAACATTATCTAGCTAGCTAACAAGCTAGAAACAAACCAAAACATTGTTTAGAAAGTTGCTTTTAGTTGTGTGTTTTGCTATTTTGACATATACTAAATACATTTTTAAACAGATATGCTTATTGGTGTTAAAATATACCAGTTCTGCTATTTTAGACCACCAGGCTGCTGATGTCATGCAACCTGTCGTTTTTGTCTTTATACTTTTTCATAATGACAATGACAAGTTTGATGTCGGACGACAATAGAATGTTTATGATGTCACTGCGACAACTGTCTACAGACATTTCGATAGACTAGTATAAACCAGCCTTTAGTCTTGAAATCTTTGGTTGTTTAGTACGCTACTGTGCTCACCCTGCATAGCACATGGTCTCACATGTGAATCCTTAATGAAATGGGTGGGGCTAAGGCTTAAGAGGATGTGAACAATGCTGAATGGGTGTAGACAAAGAAGAGCTCTCTACTATCAAAACATTCAAGGGACATTTTCTCAAAAGTGTGGTAACAAGTTTATCATCTTTCAAAGCGCAATTACTTTCCCATTGTTCCTCAACAGTACTGTATGATATACAATTTTCTAGCTCTGAGTCTCTACTTTTATCCAATGTAAAAAGACAATATTTCAAATTTTGCTACATAAAACCGAAACAAGCCGGTCGGTCACATATACAGTACATCAGTCAATCAACACAGACATTCCTAAGTTAACTAAATCTGTCCCGTGTTTATATCACCTGACCTACTTAACACATGTACATGTACTGTAACGGTTTAGACTTGAGGTTATTTTTTATAGGGGTGCCAGGTAGGTTGTGCCTACCAGAGAAAACATTGGTTTCTCCTTTTAGTTTGGGAGGGAATGAGTCCCATCTGGTCCGTCAAGTCTACACCAATACAAAGGACTTATGTAAACGTCAGAAAGGAAATCAACTTTTCATAAACCCTTAAAACATTGAAAAGAACTTCAAAAACAACTATTCTTTTGCGTGGGTTGTATTAGCAACATCAATGGATTACACACACATAATAATATAACACAATGAGTTCTGGTTCCTCCAGAAATGTCCTGTACCTCGGGCCTAAAAAGAGTCCAGCCCGGTAAAGGAGTTCAGTGAACTCAAGTGACTTTTGTCACGCAATGTTTGTCCGTTCATTCCGTGTAGCGTAAACCCAGTATTAAATCATACAATCAATATAACAATTTTACCACAGAACTTTAAAGCGTATCAGCTCTTACTAATTCCTCAACTACATCTAACTACATAAATCATCACCGTATACATCATATCAAAACAAATGAAATACCGTATACAAAAAAGGTGGTAGTCAGTCGGTCAGTCAGACAATCCAATCCGCCAACAGATCTCCAGCGGAGAAAGGCCACGAAGAATGGAGAGGAGTAGTCCACGGACGCAAAGAGTGGATCCGATCCTGGGTAAACTCTCTCAGGCTACAAAACACACGTTTAACAGCAACAAAACAACCGGAATAGAGAAGCTTCGGGAACACATCCTCAGTCACGTCTCCATCAAAAAACCCCACTTTTGCGCAGCTGATGCTGGCTATTTAATTGGGAATTAAAGGGAAAGCACCCTATTGGAAGGAGAAGCACTGAGACGGCTCAAAATAATTCAGGGCCGTCACACACCCCCTCCCCTGGAAAAAGCCGACCATTGCCCTGGAAGGCACATCTTGTTCGGGGAAACCGAGAAAGGTCTCATCACTTTCCTCTACAAAAATCATGACTTGTTGGAGCTCACGCTCCTCAGCTGAGGGGTCACAGGCCTTAAGGTGTGAGACTTCTGGGTCTGGGAATCCGAGAAAAGTCTCCTCACCTTCCTCTTCAAAGATATCCAAGATCTTGCGGCGCTCAATCGCCTCCAATTCCTCAGCCGAGGGGTAACAGGCCTTAAGGCGTGAGACATGGACAACGCGCATATCTTCACCTGTGTCCTCTTTCACCACTCGGTAGTTCAAAGGGCCCATCTGCTCCACAATCCTATATGGTCCTTGCCATTTAGGAGCGAGCTTGGCAGAGAAGAATTGTTCAGCTTTCGAGTAAGGATGAGAGCGAAGCCACACCCGATCACGAAGCTGAAACTGCATGTCTCGTCTGTTCTTATCATAATTTCTCTTCTGCTTGAGTCGAGCCTGGATCATGTTCTTTGAGACAAGAGCTCTCAAGTCATGGAGATGGACTACCTGGTCATAGCAAGCAGCGTCTGGAGTAAGCTGCTGGGGCTGTAGCACCATATCCAAGGGTCCTCGGAGGGGACGACTTAGGTTCAGCTCTGCAGGTGTGACTCCAGTGGACTCTTGCACAGCAGAATTCAGGGCAAATCGAAACTCGTGAAGGTGCTTGTCCCAGTGTTTGTGCTGGGTCCCTACATAGGAAGCAATCATTGTCTTCAAGGTTCGATTTACTCTCTCAGTGAGATTGGTCTGTGGGTGATAGGCCGTGGTCAACTTCTGTCTCAGGTTCCATCTTTGGCAGGTCTCCTCAAAGAGATCAGAGACAAATTGGGAACCTCGATCAGACAGGATGTAATCAGGCACTCCCCAGCGAGTCAGGATCTCTTTCGTAAGGATGTTAGAGACGGTCCTTGCTGTGGCCTGACGCAGGGAAAAGAGTTCCACCCACTTTGAATAATAATCAACAAACACAAGCATGTACACATTCTGATTGGAGCTTCTAGGAAATGGACCCATCAAATCCACTCCTAGCATTTCCCAAGGTCGGGTAACCACCGTTTGCTGCAACTTGCCAGCAGGCTTTCTACCTTCTGGTTTGTACATTTGACAAACCTGACAGTTTCGGATGTGTGACTTCACATCCATGCTCAGATGTGGCCAGTACAGTAATGCTTGCAACCGCTTGTAGGTTTTGAACCTGCCCAAATGACCAGCTAATGGGTCTTCATGGAAATGTTGAAGCAGTTGTAGGCGTAGAGTTTCAGGTATGTACAATTGGTAGAGGGTTCTGTGAGGTAGTTGTACAACACGGTAGACTTTGTCTTCCATGATGGTCAGCTTTGTGGTAGGATTGACCATCTTTTCTCCATCTTCCAGGATAGTCTGCTACAAAGCCTGTACTTCTGGATCATCCTGTTGGGCTTTCCATATGGTCTCATCAGAGATGGGAAAGTCTGTTTTGGGCGAGTCTCGACTGCTTGACAGGACAGTAGCACATGTAAAATGAGGGCCACCATTATCACAAGCAGGAGCCCTGGATAAGGCATCTGGAACAGTGTTGTATTTTCCTTTCCTGTATTCTACTGCAAAGGTGAACTCTTGCAACCGTAGAGCCCATCTTATGAGTCTGGTGCTTGGTTTGTTGGTCTTGAACACCCACACAAGGGAGGAATGGTCAGTGACCACAGTGAAGTGTCTTCCCTCCAGGTAGTACCTCCACTTTTCCAAAGCCCAGACAACTGCAAGGCACTCTTGCTCGGTTGTGGAGTAGTTCCGTTCTGCTCCATTCAATGTCCGACTGGCGAACGCTAGCACTTCTTCAGTGCCAAGTCCAGTCTGTTGGACTAGGACAGCACCAAGTCCAACATCACTTGCATCAGTGTAAACAACAAAAGGGGAATCAAAGTTGGGATGACCTAAAATGGGAGGTGTGACGAGGTGTCGTTTCAGGGTTTCAAAGGATGTCTGGCACTCTGCCGTCCATAGGAATTTCACTCCTTTTCGCTTCAACGCGTTGAGGGGTTCTGCCACCTGGGAGAAGTTCGACACAAACCGATGGTACCATCCAGCCATCCCAAGGAACCGTTGAAGGGCCTTGAGTGTGGTTGGCACAGGAAAATCTTGTACCGCCTTGGTCTTTTCAGGATCCACATGAATGCCGTCGAAAGACACAATATGGCCAAGGAACTTCAGGGAAGTTTGGCAGAAGTTGCTCTTCTTCATATTCACGGTCAGACCAGCTTCTCTTAGCTTGTCCAACACTGCTTGAAGATCTTGAAAGTGTTGTTCTCTGTTCTGGGAGTAGATAATTATACCGTCCAGGTAGACAAAACAGATCTTCCCTTTGAGCTCACCTAACGCAATCTCCATCAGTCTTTGGAAAGTGGCAGGTGCATTCTTTAATCCAAAAGGCATCACCTTAAAGGAAAACAAGCCCTCAGCACAGACAAAAGCAGTCTTGTCCTTGCTTTCCTGGTCCATCTCAACTTGCCAATAACCACTATTGAGGTCAAGGGTTGTGAACACAACAGCGCCAGACAAGGACTCCAGGATCTCGTGGATGGTAGGAAGAGGATAGGCATCAGTGTGGGAAACATTGTTGGTCTTCCTATAGTCCACACAAAATCTAAGACCACCAGTCCTTTTTGGGATGAGGACAACAGGAGCAGCCCAAGGAGAGGAGGAACGTTCTATTATATCTTGTGTTAACATATCATTAATGAGTCCCTTTTGGATGATTAGCTTCGCTGGGGACAAACGATATGGCTTTTGCTTGATCGGCATTTCCTGTGTAAGGAATATTTTGTGCTTCAGGAGCCCGGTGCGTCCTAGCCTTGAAGTACATACATCAGCATTATTCTGCAGCTGTTCCAACAGCCTTAACTCCTCTGGATGTTCCAGCTGAGCTCTTCTTACAGCCTGTAAAAGGAGATCGTCAGAAGGATTATCAAGGGTTAGTGGTAACGGAGCAACGGCAGAGAAGACTGCTACATTTGAACCCCAATCATGGAACTTCGTAGCGTCTGATTGGAAGAAATGCTTCTTGCTCGGATTGTATGGAAACCAGTAGCAATTGTGTGCGATATCAATCTGGACACCACTGAAGTACATGAAATCAATTCCCAACACGACAGGAAAAGCAAGGTTCTTGGTTTGTAGGATAACCGAAGGAATCATATAGGAGCGGTTACACAGGCGGAACTCTACCTCACTCCATCCAAGTGGTCGTTTAGCCTCACCATCAGCCAGATAGAGTGGACCTTCTGTCCACGGCTTCAAGTTGTATTGCGGACCTTTAACCTCCTTCCACAGTTTCTCATTGAGCAGTGTGTAGGATGACCCGGTGTCCAGGATGGCTCTTCCTGTCCATGGGCCTATGGACAGGGGTAACACCAGTTGGTGCGGTATGAACTGAAAGGAAGGGGATGTCGATGGGGGGGCGTAGGCAGTGACTCTTGGGATTTCAGCTCTGGTTAAAGCACCCAGAGAAGGATGGTCATTCCTGCGAAGAGAGTTAGGTGTGTTGGCCTGTTGTGATTTGTGGTTTCTGGAAGGGTTTTCTTGATACGGTCTTGGACATGTAGCTGAAGAATGTCCCTTTTGGTTACATCTCCAACAGAACATGAGAGGGGTCTTGGCTGGAGACTCTAGCTGTTGTTGATGGTCTGTCTTGGGTAACTGTTTGGGTGTCTGTTTCTTTCTTTGGTCATATTGCTGTTGGCATTCTCTGTCCTTCTCAAACTGCTGTCCCAAGCGAACCAGTCCATCGACAGTGGTGACTCGTTCTCGGAGTTGACTGGCTAGTAGTGGGTTGATGTTCTTCAAGATCAATTTAATGACCTCTTCCTCCTCAATGCCAGGTTTCCACCTTCTGCACAGGGAGTGGTAACCGTATGCAAAGTCACGGATACTCTCTTTCTCTCTTTGCACTCGATTCCTGACTCTGTCTGCCAGCTCATCTGTGTAGTCCTCAGACAGAAATGCAGAGGAAAACTTGGCCTCAAAGTCAGCCCAGGAGGTAGTGGTGAGACGTGCCACATCCCACCAGTCTCGAGCTGTCCCATGCAACACATTCCTCAATGTGGCAAGGAGTTCTTCGTCAGCCAGGGGATTGAGGGCAAGAAAGTCACAACATCTTTCTAGGTACATTAGCGGATCCGGACTGTCATCTTTTTTCCCAAAGGTGGGAAATTGCAATTTAATGGGCATCGCCCCCACATGACGTCTACTCAATTCACCATGAACAAACGAGCTAGGAGGGATTGAGGAAGTAGAGGGGGAGGGCGTTATCGGACAATGAAAATGAACACCAGGATGCATGGTGGATTGCATCCTGCAAGGGGTGGCTGTAGCATGGCCTTGTCTTGGCTCTTCAGAGGTGCCAGCTTGGCCCTCAGTGGTCTGAACAGAAGTGGACACCAGAGAAACTCTGTAAGGAGTTGTGCCTAATGGCGGCCATGTCCACAGACACGTCATCCAACATTTTAACACAATTAGAGAGCTCTGTTTGCAAATGGTCTACAGTGTTAACCATGGGAGAAAAAACAGAATTAACGTCCTTGAGGACCTCAGTGTGATGATGTTGCAGGCGCCATTGGAGAGTGGCAGGGTTTCGTTGGTAGTCAAACTGCCTGTCCATGGCACCAGTAATTTCCCGTCTTCCACTCTCACTGAGCTCTGTCAGTGTGTGGGTTAGAGTGCTCAGTGAGTTTCTGAATTCCATGGCACTCTGTTGTAGCTCTTCCCTCAGACATTTGAATTTATCGTGGATAAGAGTTTGGAGATGTTGTTGAGTCCGACGAATATCAAGGATGTCACCTTGAAGTTGTAAAACTACAACCTCTGGAGATAAACCAGACAATGGAGGAAGGTTGGGTGTCAGATGGAGGGCTGGCTCAGTACTTTCACACAGATCCATGTCAATAAGTGAGTAACTGGTTAGACCTCCTGTGGCCTGTGGTCCAGACCGAGCATTCAGATTCCCAGGGCTCTGGCCCAAATCAACTCCATTATCTCCATTCCCATTATGATTTGTGTTGTCAGCTTGATGGTCAGAATGGCCCTGTGTATTCCCATTGACAGGTATGAAATGGATGAGCACATTATCTTGGGGTGAATGCATTGTTTTAATTCCACACAAAATATTTGCTTTGGTTAGTTCTCAATGTTGAGCTGTCCCATCTGGGGTGCCATTTTTTATGTAACGGTTTAGACTTGAGGTTATTTTTTATAGGGGTGCCAGGTAGGTTGTGCCTACCAGAGAAAACATTGGTTTCTCCTTTTAGTTTGGGAGGGAATGAGTCCCATCTGGTCCGTCAAGTCTACACCAATACAAAGGACTTATGTAAACGTCAGAAAGGAAATCAACTTTTCATAAACCCTTAAAACATTGAAAAGAACTTCAAAAACAACTATTCTTTTGCGTGGGTTGTATTAGCAACATCAATGGATTACACACACATAATAATATAACACAATGAGTTCTGGTTCCTCCAGAAATGTCCTGTACCTCGGGCCTAAAAAGAGTCCAGCCCGGTAAAGGAGTTCAGTGAACTCAAGTGACTTTTGTCACGCAATGTTTGTCCGTTCATTCCGTGTAGCGTAAACCCAGTATTAAATCATACAATCAATATAACAATTTTACCACAGAACTTTAAAGCGTATCAGCTCTTACTAATTCCTCAACTACATCTAACTACATAAATCATCACCGTATACATCATATCAAAACAAATGAAATACCGTATACAAAAAAGGTGGTAGTCAGTCGGTCAGTCAGACAATCCAATCCGCCAACAGATCTCCAGCGGAGAAAGGCCACGAAGAATGGAGAGGAGTAGTCCACGGACGCAAAGAGTGGATCCGATCCTGGGTAAACTCTCTCAGGCTACAAAACACACGTTTAACAGCAACAAAACAACCGGAATAGAGAAGCTTCGGGAACACATCCTCAGTCACGTCTCCATCAAAAAAAAACACTTTTGCGCAGCTGATGCTGGCTATTTAATTGGGAATTAAAGGGAAAGCACCCTATTGGAAGGAGAAGCACTGAGACGGCTCAAAATAATTCAGGGCCGTCACAGTACACATACATGACCTTTATGTCATTAACATTTTGACATAAGCATGCCCCTACTTAGTACTCACAATGCTGAGCAGGCGGCATGTGAAACAATGAGAGGAGAAGAAAAGAAAGGGGGAAAGGAGAAGAGAGAGATGGGAGTGCATTAATGAGATATTTAATTTTGCCAGCTCTTTTCCGGTAGGTTTTTAATCCATTCATTCATATTCACAGAAATAACCAAATAAAACCAATTTGCCTTTTTTAGATCCAAATATACAGAATAAACAAAACCGAGGGGAACAAATAGGCCCGGAGAGAATGAGTTGACTGTCTCATTTGTAACCCTGTGACAGAGTTTAAGCATAAAGCTTCTCAGTCTGAGAAACAATCAAAGGAGGGATACTTACAAACAGAACGTTTCCTCCAATAAACATCACGTTGCTCCATTTAATTCAATGCTAATTCTGAATCTTAGTTCTCTCTATAACCCTATAGGGTTAAATGGGAGTAGGGAGTTGAAAACCATCACAGATGGGAGACAGGACACATGAATGAATTTCAGTTAATAGAAAGCTTATTTAGCAGACAGTTCACCATCTTCTAACTGCCAATTTAATCCCTGCACATCCCTCATGACTTCCCCTATATTAGTATTTCCAGCTTTTCTTTCTCTAAGAAATGAAATCTGCTATCATAGTACAAATCAAAAGTTGCTTTTCAAGCAACTACAAATGATACATGCATAGGAAACTGATCCATAATAATTGGATAATCAAATGATTTCCGCACACTGAATCAGATCCTCCTGCAGTGTAAATGTGACGCTTGCACTTTGTGACCTCAGTACAGACATGGAGACTCTGTGAAGCCATTACAAGGCCAACACCAGTCCTTCCTCTGGTCCCCTGAACACACACCTAGGATCACTTTAATTTCACTCTTTCCTGGCATCAGGTTCCCTCCTATAGGACAGAAACAAACAAGAGCAATCCTTTTTCCAGTAAGTACCAGTAACGCAGAGAACAGAATACCTGCACTTAATCAACACGCTTCCCCAAAAAATGTATGAAAAAAAGGCAGAATGTATCGCACCGGAGAAAGCATCCGTGCGAAACGGCACCTCTCTGTCTCAGTATGTGTAGCATATCTATCTGATGCTGTCTGATCAAAAAGAGTATGACATTTATTGCCGACGTAACACTAAATGCAATGGAAGCCAGCGAGTATTTGGCCTCCCTTGGCATTTTTTAAAATAAAGTAACAGCCAATCAGCGTGGTGCTAAACTGAGTGAGATAAACTGTGAATGGTCCTGGCACACAAAAAAAGTGTAAAGGGAAGCCAGTTTGGATTTGGCTTCACTCTAATCATATTACATCAAAAGCAGAATGTATTTTACAGAAAATACTTTGATTGTTGCATCTCGTGTCATTATCCTCCGGTACCTAGCTAGCTAACTAAAATAGTCATTGAAATTGAAAAAAATAATTTAGGCCCTAATCTATGGATTTCACATGACTGGGAATGCAGATATGTTGGTCACAGATACCTTGAAAAAAGGTAGGGGCGTGGATCACAAACCCAGCCAGTATCTGGTGTGACCACCATTTGTCTCATGCAGCATGCAGCTCCTTCAAATCAGATGAAATGTTATTTGTCACATGTGCCGAATACAACAGGTAGACCTTACCGTGAAATGCTTACTTAAGAGCCCTTAACCAACAATGCAGTTCAAGAAATAGAGTTAAGAAAATAGTAAAAGTTAAAATTTAAAATAACAATAATGAGGATATATTCATGGGGGTTATGTGCGGGGGTTCAGGTTAGTCGAGGTAATTTGTACATGTAGGTAGAGGTAAAGTGACTATGCATAGATAATAAACAGCAAGTAGAAGCAGTGCAAAAACCAAGGGGGGGGGCATCAATGTAAATAATCCTGGTGGCCATTTGATTAATTGTTTGGAATTAATGGCTTGGGGTAGAAACTGTTAAGGAGCCGTTTGGACCTAGACTTGGCACACCGGTAACACTTGCCATGTGGTAGCAGAGAGAACAGTCTATGACCTGGGTGACTGGAGTCTTTGACCATTTTTTGGGCCTTCCTCTGACACCGCTCAGTAAATAGGTCCTGGATGGCAGGAAGTTTGGCCCCAGTGATGTACTGCGCCGTACGCACTACCCTCTGTAGCGCCTTACAGGCGGATGCCGAGTAGTTGCCATACCAGAAGGTGATGCAACCGGTCAGGATGCTCTCGATGGTGAAGCTGTATAATGGGCAGGTGGGACGGTAGCGTCCCAGGACATGTACTCAGAGCATGCACGGACCAACTGGCAAGTGTTTTCACTGACATTTTCAACCTCTCCCTGACCGAGTCTGTAATACCTACATGTTTCAAGCAGACCACCATAGTCCCTGTGCCCAAAAAAAGCGAAGGTATCCTGCCTAAATGACTATCGCCCAGTAGCACTCACCAGGTCCTTGGTGTCTACATGACCAACGAACTACCATGGTCCAAACACACCAAGTCAGTCGTGAAGAGGGCTTGACAACACCTTATCCCCCTCAGGAGACCGAAAAGATTAGGCATTAGTCCCCAGATCCACAAAAAGTTATAACTATTTCAGAATTGGTGGGTCCTCTACAGGACGGTTGAGCTAAAGTAGGCTAATGCAACTAGCATGAGGTTGTAAGTAACAAGAACATTTTCCAGGACATTGACATATCTGATAATGTCAGAAAGCTTAAAATAACTTTTCATGTTCAAAACTGTGCACTCTCCTCAAACAATAGCATGGCATTATTTCACTGTAACAGCTACTGTAAATTGCACTGTGCAGTTAGATTAACAAGAATTTAAGTAAAGATTCCTATTTGACTCAGCCATGCCTCATTGCCCATAGAACATTTCCTCATCTCCCACCCCTTCTAATGTGACTAGCCCCGATGTGCCTCCCTCTTTCCCCCTTTCCCACTACAGTTTCTCCCTGCAGGCAGTCACAGAGTCTGAGGTGCTAAATGAGCTCCTTAAAGTTGACCCCAAAAAAACATCTGGGTGAGATCCTGTCTTCTTTAATTTTGCAGCCACTAGTATCTGGAGGAGGTTCCCAATAAGGTCAATAATCAACTGACTGTCTTTCTTGATGTCTATACAAGTACTTGGAAGTATGGCTAGCGACTGGAATGAGTGGCAAAAACACTCAAACTGGACATCTTTATCTCCATCTCTTCGTTCAAAGACTCAATCATGGATATTCTTACTGACGGTTGTGGCTGTTTCGTGTGATGTATTGCTGTCTCTACCTTCTTGCCTTTGTGGTGTTGATGTGCCCAATAATGTTTGTACCATGTTTTGTGCTGCTACCATGTTGTGCTGCTGCCATGTTGTGCTGCTAAGATGTTGTTGTCATGTGGTGTTGCTGCAATGTTATGATGTTGTCTTAGGTCTTTCTTTATGTAGTGCTGTGGTGTCTCTCTTGCCGTGATGTATGTTTTGTCCTATATTACTTTTTTTTAAATCTCAGCGCCCATCCTCGCAGGAGGCCTTTTGCCTTTTGGAAGGCCATCATTGTAAATAAGAAATTGTTCTTAACTGACTTGCCTAGTTAAATAAAGGTAAAAAAAATACAAGTAGGATTCAATCTTAGTCCTGTATTGATGCTTCGCCTGTTTGATGGTTCATCTGAGGGTATAGCGGGATTTCTTATAAGCGTCCAGATTAGTGTCCCATTCCTTGAAAGCAGCAGGTCTAGCCTTTAGCACTGTGCGGATGTTGCCTGTAATCCATGGCTTCTGGTTGCGATATGTACGTACGGTCACTGTGGGGATGAAGTCTTCAATGCACTTATTGATAAAGCTGGTGACTGAGGTGCTATACTCCTCAATGCCATTGGATGAATCCTGGAACATATTCAAGTCTGTGCTAGCAAAACAGTCCTGTAGCGTAGCATCCGTGTCATCTGACCACTTCCGTATTGAGCGAGTCACTGGTACTTCCTGCTTTAGTTTTTGCTTGTATTTAGGAATCAGGAGGATATAATTATGGTCAGATTTGCCAAATGGAGGGAGAGGGAGAGCTTTGTATACATCTCTGTGTGTGGAGTAAAGGTGGTTTAGAGGTTTATTTCTCCTCTGGTTGCACATGTGACATGCAGGTAGAAATGAAGTTTGCCTGCATTAAAGTCCCTGGCCACTAGCGGCACCACTTCTGGATGAGCATTTTCTTGTCTTCTTGTGGCCTTATACAGCTCGTTGAGTGTGGTAATAGTGCCTGCATTAGTTTGGTGGTAAATAGACAGCAACGAAAAATATAGATGAAAACTATCTTGGTACATAGTGTGGTCTACAGTTTATCATAAGGTACTCTACCTCAGGTGAGCAGTACCTCGAGACCTCCATAATATTAGACATCGCGCACCAGCTGTTATTGACAAATAGACACACACCCCCACCCCTCGTCTTACCAGACGCAGCTGTTCTGTCCTGCCGATGCAAGAAAAACCCAGCCAATTTTATATTATCCGTGTCGTCGTTCAGCCACGGCCCGGTGAAACATAAGATATTACAGCTTTTAATGTCACATTAGTACAATAGTCTCAAACGGAAGATCATCCAGTTTATTTTCCAGTCTTCCACGTTGGCCAATAGAACGGATGGTAGAGGCGGGTTACCCACTCGGCGACGAATTCTAACAAGGCACCCCGACCCCTGTATTTTGGTCATAAGAGATGGTAGCAGCAACATTATGTACAAAATAAGTTATAAACAATGCAAAAAAACCACACAAAATTGTACAGTTGGTTTGGAGCCCGTAAAACGGTAGCCATCCCCTCCAGCGCCATTAGCCAGTTCACATAGGGTTGATCAGTCTGTTGATCAGGCGAATGTGGCCTGTGGAATATTGCCCCACTCTTCTTCAATGGCTGTTTGAAATTGCTGGATATTGGCGGGAACTGGAACACGCTGTCATACACGTCGAGCTAGAAAATCACAAACATGCTCAATGGGTGAAATGTCTCGTGAGTATGCAGGCCATGGAAGAACTGTGACATTTTCAGCATCTGGGAATTGTGTACAGATCCTTGCGACATGTGGTTGTGCCTTATCATGCAGAAACAAGAGGTGATGGAGGCAGATGAATGGCATGACAATGGGCCCTCAGGATCTTGTCACAGTATCTGTGTGCATTCAAATTGTAATTGATATAATGCAATTGTGTTAGGTGTCCATAGCTTATGCCTGCCCATACCATAACCTCACCACCACCATGCGGTGCCCAGTACAGTGCCCAACTGCCCAGTACTGTTGAAACCTTGATTCATCCATGAAGAGCACACTTCTTCAGCAGGCCAGTGGTCATCGACAGTGAGCATTTTCCCATTGAAGTCGGTTATGATTCCAAACTGCAGTCAGGTCAAAACCCTTGTGAGGACGACAAGCACACAGATGAGCTTGAACTGGTGTGGTTACACGCGGTTGTGAGGCCGGTTGGATGTACTGCCAAATTCTCTAACATGACGCTGGAGGTGATTTATGGTAGAGAAATTAACACTCAATTCTCTCACACACACACAAATCAGTACCATTGACAGCCACATCATATCTATATTACATTGATTGGACTAAATTGTTTTTGGTATCTTTTAGTTGTCACTATTAAACTAAGCATAGGTGATTTGATCATGTTGAAATGTTAAAGTTGAAATGATGCTGGAATAGTTGAGGCAGTTCCTGCTTTCTTTTCGATTTGCAGTACCTCCGTGGTTCTAAAGCAATAGTTGTTTATTAGTCCGAAAATGTTGGAAACATAACTTGCTACATGAAAACTGTTTTGTGGGCTTCACCGGACACATGTTACTCTTTGGTTTTGTGCTGAACCAAAGGTGAATTTATTCTGCCACTGTGTCTTCTTATTGTCTCGGGCTTAGGCCTATATATCATAGTGACAAGGCATATGAATAAACCGGTCATAAAACAAACAGCGCAGTTATCACAACACATAGGTTGTAATGTAATTTTTTTTTCCTGGCTTGGCTTCCCCATTGAATGTATCTGCTGCTCCATTGTATATTTGGAAAGGAAAGGGAAAGGGGCCTTGTGTTTTAGGTTATTGTCCTGCTGAAAGGTGAATTCATCTCCCAGTGTCTGGTGGAAATCAGACTGAACCAGGTTTTCCTCTAAGATTTTGCTTGCGCTTAGCTCCATTCTGTTTATTTTTTTATACTGAAAATCTCCCAGTCCTTAACAATTACAAGCCTACCCATAACATGATGCAGCCAACGCTATGCTAGAAAATGTGGACAGTGACAAATGTGGACATTACTCAGTAATGTGTTGTATCTGATTTGCCCCTAACATAACACTTTGTATTCAGGACAAAAAGTGAATTGCCTTTCCACATTTTCTGCAGTATTACTTTAGTGACTTGTTGCAAACAGGATGCATGTTTTGAAATATTTGTGTTCCTTACAGGCTTACTTCTTTTGACTCTGTCAATTAGGTTAGTATTGTGGAATAACTACAATGTTGTTGATCCATCCTCAGTTTTCTCCTATCACAGCCATTAAACTCTGTAACTGTTTTAAAGTCATCATTGGCCTCTGAGGGAAATCCCTGAGCAGTTTCTTTCCTCTCTGGCAACTGATTTATAACGTCACCATGTGTAAAGGGATATTCAATGTCTGCTTTTTTATTTTTTACCCATCTACCAATAGGTGCCCTTCTTTGCGAGGCATTGGAAAACCTCATTGGTCTTTGTGTTTGAATCTGTGTTTGAAATTCACTGCTCGACAGAGGGACCTCTAAGGTTACAGAGGTGAGGTAGTCATTCAAAAATCATGTTGAGCACTCTTATTTCAGTGAGTCCATGAAAGTTATTATGTGACTTGCTAAGCACATTTTTACTCCTGAACTTATTTAGGCTTTCCACAACAAAGGGGTTGAAAACTTACTGACTCAAGACATTTCAGTTTTTCATGTTTAATTAATACATTTTTTAAATCTAAAAACATAATTCCACTTTGACATTATAGGGTATTGTGTGTAGGCCAATGACACAGAAATTCAATTTAATATTTTTTTTAAATTCAGGCTGTAAAACAACAAAATGTGGAAAAAGTCAAGGGGTGTGAATACTTTCAGAAGGCACTGTAGGCCCAAAAAACATAACCATCTACAAAATGCATATATAGATGGACTTCTGTCACATTAAAACAACAAATAAAGTTTCCTCTAAAACTGAAGAGAGTTGCACCATTGGAGCAGCATTGATTCCCTATTTCCTGTGTGTATCAGAGTGGTTAATAATTGACACTGGGGATGAAAGGTCCATAAAGGGTGAGTAATACTCTTTTTAGCAAAACCCAGGTGAGGATAAGAAAATCTCCTCCCACCTTCTGTCTAGTGTGTGTGTGTGTGTGTGTGTGTGTGTGTGTGTGTGTGTGTGTGTGTGTGTGTGTGTGTGTGTGTGTGTGTGTGTGTGTTGCATGCCACGTGCATTCCCTAAAATGTATGTGTGTTGCAGTCATTCTAGCCTATCAAAAGAGGAGAAAAGTCACACTGTGGATGAGATAGTGTAAAAAGAGAGTCTGACCATTTAAAGAGAGAGTACTGCATAGATGGACATCAGGCATGTCTGATATCGTAGCTAGCGGGAAGTTAGGTGGGGTAGGCAGGGATGGGGAGGGGTGTAAAATCCCTGGGCTAAAGCCCCTGTCTGGCCCGCTGTGATCCGCAGGTGTTAGGGAGCAGGTGGCCACCGAGATGACAGGCGACCTGCTCCCTAAAGCAGGGCAGGGCCCTTCAGCGGCATCCTGCAAACAGAGGAGAATAAAACCCTATTTACAATAGCAGACTATTTTATCCTACACGCCAGCTGTGCCTGTCAGTCCTACAGTGTTGTGGTTAGGATTCAATCTAAAATTGATGCATTGCAGTCCTACTGTACAGTTTGGGTTTAGGGTGAAGTGAGATGAGGTGCTTTGTGACTACAGTCACCCCAAACATGATTAGTAAAATAATGCAGTGGTGGTAGAGGGACAACCTAGACATCCCTCCTCTCCTCACTGATTGGCTGTTATTGTGACTTTGACCCACAGTGCGAAGACACTGGATGATTAAGTCTCTGGATGGAGAGAGTGTGTTCAGATGACAAAATTAGTGTCAGGGAAGACTTCTGAAACATTATCTTTTCTAAAGGAGAACTATTTTTTTTATATCAAAACACTATTTATATAAAACAGAATTATTTATTGCGATAATGAAATGTTTTGAGGCTATTTTATTTTCTTTCACTTTGAAAAAGAGGAGTTGCGTAGATCTATAGGAAAATGTGAAGAAGTGTGAAGACTTTCACTAGCGACCTTATGTAGAGCATGCAATTGTAATCCCGCCCCCATGAAGGACATTTCCATATCATTTTTTATATAAATAATCCAATTATCAATATAAAAAAATGTGAATTGTTGTTATCGATAAATACTTTTTTTGAAATGTGAAAATATCTAGAATTTTTATTTCACTTTGGAAAAGAGGAGTAAGTTGTGTAGATCTACTGGAAAAAAATAAAATGTAATTCCTTTTTAGATTACATTTTAAGGCAGCAAAATGTGAAGACTGCAAGGGGTGTGTAGACTTTCACTAGCGACTGTATGTAGGAGCATGTAATCCCGCCCCCATGAAGGTATATTCATATATTTTTTTTATATAAAAAATTACATTTTTAAAATAAAAATACAATTATTGATGTAAAAAAAATATACATATATATATATATATATATATATATATATATATATATATATATATATATGTTAAAATGGCTATTCATACATAGTCACAATATACTGTACACAAAGTCCAACACTGAACTGTCACAGACTTTTCATACTGTCACAGAGGACACACTCAAATAGGATTTGATTGGAAGCCTGTCAGTAGTATTCAATTAATATTCTATTTCACTATACCATTAACTTGATTAAGTAAGTTAAGAGCACAGAAATTAAATTGCCTATCCATTGATACTAACAAACATGCTTCCAATGCATTTAACTACAAAGGATCTGCTCTAAAGAACCAAATCATATTAACTACATCTTAGTATGTTTCCTCTTGGGAGCAGAAACATCAGAGGGAAGAGTGAAGGGGGAACCGCCTTTTCAATACAAATGACACACAGTATGCCATAATTATTGACACATCATTGTTACATAGGTTAAAGCAAGGCAGTGTGTGTGTGTGTGTGTGTGTGTGTGTGTGTGTGTGTGTGTGAGTGTGTGTGTGTGTGTGTGTGTGTGTGTGTGTGTGTGTGTGTGTGTGTGTGTGTTAGATAGGTAGCATGTGCAATGATTCTCCATTAGTGAGAGGTGCATAAGGTGGTATAAAGATCACATTGGCATTGGGCACGTGGAGAGTTCAGGAGTTTTCCCAGCAAGTCCTTGACACCGTCCCATCCCAGTTTATCAGGGCAGGGGAAGAGAGGACATCTACAAGAGCATCACCAACATTTGTGCATCACATCCTGGCACTGTTAGAAACCTACTGAGCAAACCCAAAATACACAGCGGTAAATTATCAGACAAAAATTCACAGCCAACCCTTCTGTTCCTTTCACAGTAAGAGTGTTCGGATCCTATTGACTGTGACAGCCATGAATCTCAGGAATTTCCCTGCTTCCCGTTTGTGTGAAATACTCACAGCCTGGTGATGGTTATGATCCATATCAGTCACATTGATATATACATCACCACCACGCTCAAATTCCTAAACGGCTCTTTTTTTATTACAGGGGGAGAATGGTGCTGCAGAGGGCAGCCTGTGCTGCATCATAAACTTATAAAGTGCATGAATGGGAGTTATAATTACCTGAGAGTAGAAATAGCTCCTGTACCAGATTAATAGTCCGCACATCACAATGGAGTCACAGTGGTATGTTTAACCGCCCGATTAGAGGTTGTTTAATTTGAATTTGAATTGATTAAAAATAATTGGAATCGGTGGGAGAGAAATTGGAATTGATTAAAATGTTACACAAAAATTTAAACACAATGGAATGGAGTCTACTGGGAATCACTGAAATTGACCTCAATCTAATTCAGGGCTAATTGCTTAGGGGATGCATTTATGAGGCGGTGACATGGCGTATGAAGGACAAAAGCCTTGGTGGTCTCTCCTCTTCAGGGAAAAGCTCTACTGAGCAGATGAAGGAGTGGAACACCGTGTGAGGGTTTCAGCAAGAGCAACTTCCCTGTCTGCTAAGATTGCTGCTCTACTTTGTCTTTGCAGGGAGAAACAGCTGGTGTGCGTGGATCGACGCATGACCTTTCATACCAACGAGGAAAAAAGAGCAGCGAAAGCTAAAGTAATAAGGAGGAAAATGCATGGCTTCCACCTCCCCTTGAATCCTGGAAACATATGGGAAACAAACCCAACGTTCCAGTCAGGTGAGCAGCTGCAGTCCAGTGACAGGGCAGATATTTCACCCTCTCTCTCCCAGCCTCTCGCATGGCCCTTCTCATTACACTAACATATTGAGTCATTTAGCCCGCGCCCAGAGAGAGGGGCACTTAGGAAGGTTTAAATGTATGACTCCTGTGCCTTTCTACCTCCCCACATCCACTGTGTCTGCCCACGTCATTCATTACCCAGGGCCAGGCAGTAATGTGTTATTAAGGGGTGGTTGGCCTGGTAAATAAATGGTAGATGGTGGGATCTTCAGGTTATTACAGAGTTGTTAACATGCCTGGAGGAGTGAACTTGAAATGGGGAACGGCTATGGTGAAGACAGCCTTGTTCGTCACATAACTTCACAAACAATTTGATTTGGGTTGATGGCCTGGAGAAAGTCGCCTGCAGAATGTGTTGAATGACAAAATTCTTCTACATTATCCTGGTGACTCAAACTAAATTGTTCCACTGCTCTGTTGTTCGCTACATACTTTAGTCTGAGACTGCCATCATTGAAGTAGTTTGTTATGATGAGGTGCACGAGGGTCATTGTACGAAACAAAGTAATCTCTAACCAATCAGAGTATCAAAGCCAATGACACATTGTCAAATCGCCACTTTACCAACATGTGTTCTGGCTCTGGCCCAACTCATCAGTTTCTGTACCAATCAGACGTCCCCGAATGTGTTTACATTCGGTGAAGGTTCGGGTAGGTACTCAAATCCAGACTCATTCTGGAGAGGAAACTAATGTTGTGGGCGTGGCGCAGCGTTTGGCCTGAGCAAGGAGTCTGGGTAGCCAGGCAACTACTACATTTCACTTCCCATATCTAGTAGAGGTCGACCGATTAATCGGAATGTCCAATTAATTAGGGCCGATTTCAAGTTTTCATAACAATCGGAAATCTGTCATTTTGGATGCCGATTTTTTTATACACCTTTATTTAATCTTTATTTAACTAGGCAAATCAGTTAACCTCTTGACGCACACATCCCGTTAGCGGGATCATTTTCGTCAACATCCGCTGAATTGCAGAGCGCCAAATTCAAATTAAATTACTAAGACTATTTAATTTTCATGAAATCACAAGTGCAACATAGCAAAACACAGTTTAGCTTGTTGTTAATCCACCTGGCGTGTCAGATTTCGAAAAAGCTTTTTTGCGAAAGCATACCAAGCATTTATGTAAGGACATCTCTCTCAGCAGATGAAACATTACAAACAGCTAGCAGCAAAGTAGATTGGTCACGAAAGTCAGAAAAGCAATAAAATGAATCACTTACCTTTGATGATCTTCGGATGTTTGCACTCACGAGACTCCCAGTTACAGAATAAATGTTCCATTTGTTCCATAAAGATTATTTTTATATCCAAAATACCTCCATTTGGTTGGCGCGTTATGTTCAGAAATCCACAGGCTCGAGCGGTCACGACTGGGCAGACGAAAATTCCAAATACTATCCGTAAAGTTCGTAGAAACAAATGTCAAATGTTTTTTATAATCAATCCTCAGGTTGTTTTTACAATATATAATCAATAATATTTCAACCGCACTATAGCTTCTTCAATAAGAGAGAGAGAGAAAATGTATGCTCCACTCTGTTGGCGCATGCAAAACGCTGCTGGCACCCAGCCTTCCACTGACACGATGTGATCTTTCTCGCTCATTTTTCAGAATAAAAGCCTGAAACTATGTCTAAAGACTGTTCACACCATGTGGAAGCCATAGGAAAATGAATCTGGTTGATATCCCTTTAAATGGAGGGAAGGCATCCAATGGAACAGAGAGCTTTCAGGAAAAACAGCACTTCCTGGTTGGATCTTACTCAGGTTTTCGCCTGTAATATCAGTTATGTTAAACTCACAGACAATATTTTGGTAGTTTTGGAAACTTTAGAGTGTTTTCTATCCTAATCTGACATTAGATACATAAATACACATTAAATACATATTCTAGATTCAGGGCCTAGATTCAGGGCCTGAGAAATAGGTAGTTTCATTTGGGTACGTTTTACATCCAAACATCAAAATACTGCCCCCTACACTCAACAAGTTAAGAACACATTCTTATTTTCAATGATGGCCTAGGAACGGTGGGTTAACTGCCTTGTTCAGGGGTAGAACGACAGATTTTTATCTTGTCAGCTCAGAGATTCAATCTTGCAACCTTACGGTTAACTATGGAATCCAAGATGGTGTAGCAGTCAGACGTCTTTGTCCTGTCGTGTCCCTTATATATATTGTTTCACATCTTTTTTGTCGCATATCCTTTAAAATATTTTGCTAAACGTCAACATCTAAATACTCTCCTGCAACCCGCCTCACCCAATGTGGCGTGGATCTGCTTTTTTTTCCTAAAGTATTTATATTTACTTTGGATCTGGAATCCCTCAACTGAACCTAGCCAGCTAACTACCAGCTATCAGTCAGCAAACCCTTGCCAGCGGTCATAAGCTAACCTTCAGCTCGGAAAGCTCTCGTCAGTTCGAACAACGTGACTCTAACCAGAGCATAATGGACCTGTTATTTTTATCCCCGGATTCCTACCGCAAATGGAACATTTTCATCTGGATCTTCACAACTAGCTAACCGCAATCCGGGATGACTACTTCTGGCTAGCGTTTCCATCCCAGAGCCAGCACCAATTAGCTTACCCCCATCGCGACGTCCCCCAACGGCTAACTTTCTAGCCCCTGCTATCTGCTTGCTTGCTAACCCGGTCTGCTAACTGCTAGCTTGCCGGACCCGGTTTGCTAACTGCTAGCTTGCCTGACCGGTCTGCTAACTGCTAGCCTATGCTAACTGCTTGCTTGCTAACCCGGTCTGCTAACTGCTAGCCCCTGCTAACTGCTTGCTAACCTGGCCTGCTAACTGCTAGTTTGCCCCGGTCTACTAACTGCTAGCTGCCGGCCCCGGCCTGCTAACTGCTAGCTTACCTGCCCGGTCTGTAACTGCTAGCCCATGCTAACTGCTTGTTTGCTAACCCGGCCTGCTAACTGCTAGCTTTCCCCGGTCTACTAGCTGCTAGCTTGTTTAGCCCCGGCCTACTATCTGTTAGCTTGTTAGCATTGGCCTGCTAACTGTCTGAATCGCCGTGTCCCCAGCCAGCCCAACCACTCACTGGACCCATATGTTCACTTGGCTACGCATGCCTCTCTCTAATTTCAATATGCCTTGTCCATTACTGTCCTGGTTAGTGATTACTGTCTTATTTCACTGTAGAGCCTCTAGCCCTGCTCAATATGCCTTAACCAACTATGCTGTTCCACCTCCTACATATGCGGTGACATCACCTGGTTTAAACATCTCTAGAGACTATATCTCTCTCGTCATTACTCAATGCCTAGGTTTACCTCTAATGTACTAATTTCCTACCTTACCTTTGTCTGTACACTATGCTTTGAATCTATGCTATCGTGCCCAGAAACCTGCTCCTTTTACTCTCTGTTCTGAACGTGCTAGATGGCCAGTTCGTATAGTCTTTAGCCGTACCCTTATCCTACTTCTCCTCTGTTCCTCTGGTGATGTGGAGGTTAATCCAGGTCCTGCAGTGCCTAGCTCCACTCCCACCCCCAGGTGCTCTCATTTGTTGACTTCTGTAAACGTAAAAGCCTTGGTTTCATGCATGTTATCATTAGAAGCCTACTCCCTAAGTTTGTTTTATTCACTGCTTTAGCACCCTACCAACCCAGATGTCTTAGCCGTGTCTGAATCCTGGCTTAGGAAAACCACCAAAAACCCTGAAATCTCCATTGCTAACTATAACGTTTTCCACCAAGATAGAACTGCAGAGTTCTGTATTACTATCTAAGTCTGTACCCAAACAATTTGAGCTTCCGTCCATGTATACCCAAAATGTCCATTTATAAAGCAGGTTTGATCCTGAAAAAAAACAGCTTGCCAAAACACAACGTCACTACAAAACATTTCAAAAGTTGCCTATAAACTTTGCCAAAATATTTCAAACTACTTTTGTAATACAACTTTAGGTATTTTTAAACTTCAATAATCGATCAAATTGTAGACGGGGAAATCTGTATTCAATAGAGCAAGTAAACAAAACATGCACCATTTTCCCTATTGCGTAACTCTCAACAGTGTAACGTTGTTCCAGGAAGTGCCTCTTTTTCGTTGCACCAATGATTAACTTCAACTCAATTCCAAAGACTGGTGACATCATGTGGAAGTCGTAGGAACTGTAAAATGGTCGCTATAAATTTTCCTTGGCAAAGACACTTGAGGGAACGGTCAGAGGCAAAAAAAAATAAAAAAATTCTGAAGTTTTTCCTCTGGGTTTTGCCTGCTACATAAGTTATGTTATTGTCACAGACATGATTGAACCAGTTTTAGAAACTTCAGAGTGTTTTCTATCCACACCTACTAATCATATGCATATAATATATTCCTGGAAGTTGAAATTTTGCACGCTATTTATCCAAAAGTGGAAATGCTGCCCCCTATCCTTAAAAGGTTATTAACCTACAAACTAAGCTTGATGCCCTCAATCTCACACAAATTATCAATGAACCTACCAGGTACAACCCCAAATCAGTAAACACGGGCACCCTCATAGATGTCATCCTAAGTAATTTGCCCTCCAAATACACCTCTGCTGTTTTCAATCAAGATCTCATCGATCACTGCCTCATTGCCTGCATCCGTAATGGGTCTGCGACCAAACGACCACCCCTCATCACTGTCAAACACTCCCTGAAACACTTCTGCGAGCAGGCCTTTCTAATCGACCTGGCCGGGGTATCCTGGAATGACATTGACCTCATCCTGTCAGTAGATGATGCCTGGCTATTCTTTAAAAGTGCCTTCCTCACCATCTTAAATAAGCATGCCCCTCTCAAAAAATGTAGAACTAGGAATAGATATAGTCCTTGGTTCACTCCAGACCTGTCTGCCATTGACCAGCACAAAAACACCCTGTGGCGTTCTGCATTAGCATCGAATAGCCCCCGTGATATGCAACTTTTCAGGAAGGTTAGGAACATAGATACACAGGCAGTTAGAAAAGCTAAGGCAAGCTTTTTCAAACAGAAATGTGCATCCTGTAGTACTAACTCAAAAAAGGTCTGGGACACTGTAAAGTCCATGGAGAATAAGAGCACCTCCTCCCAGCTGCCCACTGCTCTGAGGCTAGGAAACACTGTCACCACCGATAAATTCCACAAAGCTACCCCTACCACGGTCAACTGCCCGGCACCCTCCACAGCAACCCGCCAAAGCTCCCACCATTTCTACTTTACCCAAATGCAGATAGCTGATGTTCTGAACGAGCTGCAAAATCTGGACCCCTACAAATCAGCCGGGCTAGACAATCTGGACCCTCTCTTTCTAAAATGATCTGCCGAATTTGTTGCAACCCCTATTGCTAGCCTGTTCAACCTCTCTTTCGTATCGTCTGAGATTCCCAAAGATTGGAAAGCTACCGTGGTCATCCCCCTCTTCAAAGGGGGAAACACTCTAGACCCAATCTGCTACAGACCTATATCTATCCTACCCTGCATCTCTAAGGTCTTCGAAAGCCAAGTTAACAAACAGATTACTGACCATTTCGAATCCCACCATACCTTCTCCGCTATGCAATCTGGTTTCAGAGCTGGTCATGGGTGCACCTCAGCCACGCTCAAGGTTCTAAACGACATCATAACCGCCATCGATAAGAGACATTACTGTGCAGCCGTATTCATCGAACTGGCCAAGGCTTTCGACTCTGTCAATCACAACATTCTTATTGGCAGACTCGACAGCCTTGGTTTCTCAAATGATTGCCTCGCCTGGTTTACCAACTCCTTCTCTGATAGAGTTCATATTGCACTTTTTAGTTTTTGCACTATTTAAACCAAATTGAACATGTTTCATTATTTATTTGAGGCTAAATTGATTTGATTGATGTATTATATTAAGTTAAAATAAGTGTTCGTTCAGTATTTTTGTAATTGTCATTATTACAAATATATTTAAAAAATTGTCCGATTCATTTTTTTGTCCTCCAATATCGGTATTGAAAAATCATAATCGGTCGACCTCTAATATCTAGTGTTGAGGCAATCTCTAAGTCCTTGATTTCCTTTCAGAGTAGAAAGAGCAGTATCTTAGCCCCAAGCCCCATCTCTCCAATCAAAAAAACACATCCACCCGTCACTAAGTCTTGTTGTTGCTTAGCTGTTTACTTCCATCTTGCTTACTGACTCGGACACAACAGCAATGTCCTCTTGAAATATGACACATCTAGCCTTTTCCTGTGATAAATACACACTGCACTCTGGGAGCCTACGTTTCCTGTGGGACACCACCTGTAACAGCCAGTTTATACAAACATAAATCTCTACACAGAATATTATTTTTCCACTCCAAACTTAATCTCAGATGGGAAAAATAGTAGTGAATGGGTGGCCAGAAATAATCTGGTCCTGAACATCTCTAAAACTAAAAGCATTGTATTTGGGACAAATCATTCCTTAAGATCTAGACCTCAGCTGAATCTGGTAATGAATGTTGTGGCTGTTGAACAAGTTGAGGAGACTAAAGTACTTGGCGTTACCTTAGAATGTAAACTGTCATGGTCAAAACGATTAGATTCAATGGTTGTAAAGATGGGGAGGCGGTCTGACCGGAATAAATAGATGCTCAGATTTTTTGACACCACACTCCAAAAAGTTCTGCAGGCTCTACTTTTGTCTATTCTTGATTATTGTCCAGTGCAGCAAGGAAAGACATAGTTAAACTGCAGCTGGCCCAGAACAGAGCGGCACGTTTTGCTCTTCATTGTAATCAGAGGGCTGATATAAATACTATGCATGCCAGTCTCCCTTGGCTAAGAGTTGAGGAGAGACTGACTTAATCACTTCTTCTTTTTACGAGAAACATTCATGTGTTGAAAATTCCAAATTGTTTGCATAATCAACATGCACACAGCTCTGACACACACACACTTATCCCACCAGACATGCCACCACGGGTCTTTTCACAGTCCCCAAATCCAGAACAAATTCAAGAAAGCATACAGTATTATATAGTCCATCCCTTATGGCATGGAACTCACTTCCATCTCATATTGCTCAAATAAACAGCAAACCTGGTTTCAAAAAACAGATAAAGCAACACCTCCCGGCACAACGCCTCTCCCGTTTGACCTAAATAGTTGGTGTGTATGCACTCATATGTAGTCTACGTGTGCCTTTTAAAAATGTCTGTAGTTCTGTCCTTGAGCTGTTCTTGTCTAATGACGTTCTGTATTATGCCATTCTGTATTATGTTTCATGTTTTTTGTGGACCCCAGGAAGAGTAGCTGCTGCTTTTGCAACAGCTGATGGGGATCCTAATAAAATACCCCCCAAAAAGCTAAGGACAACAGTTTCATAAATCTTGCCACAGAAAACCAATTTGAGATGGGAGGGTTGCTCAGTCAGTTTGACTCCCAAAATACTGTGAAGTAGGTGAAATTACCAACCATAATGCCTTTAGGTTTCCTACTATTCCATTATATTTTTAGGTGAGCTCAGCTGTTTTCTTGGCCTAGGCTATATTTTGGTCAGAGTTACAGTATGTGCTTTAAGGTGAACAGCAACGTGCTCTGCCAAGCTCTCAGTCACAGGGCTGCCTGTTGAGGCCACAGTCAGAGCCAGATGAGGTCTTACATCATGGGGAAGGGCTGTGTGGCTGCCTGGACTCGGCCTGTCCTGCTCCCAGCACGGGAACACCACTACCTCATCTCTAAAACTAAGAGCATTGTATTTGGTACAAATCATTCCCTAAGTTAAAGACTTCAGCTGAATCTGGTAATGAATGCTGTGGCTGTTGAACAACTTGAGGAGACTAAATTACTTGGTGTTACCTTAGATTGTAAACTGTCATGGCCAAAACATATACTGTAGATTCAATGGTTGTAAAGATGGGGAGAGATCTTTCCGTAATAAAGAGATGCTCTGCTTTTTTGACATCACACTCCAAAAAGAAAGACCTGCAGGATCTAGTTTGTCTAATCTTGATCATTGTTCAGTCGTTTAGTTGAGTGCTGCAAGGAAAGGCCTAGTTTAGATGCAGCTGGCCCAGAACAGAGAGCACGTGTCTTGCTCTTCATTGTAATCCGAGGGCTAATATAAATACTATGCATGCCAGTCTCTCTTGGTTAAAAGTTGAGGAGAGACTGACCGCATCACTTCTTTTTATAAGAAACTTTAATGTGTTGAAAATCCCAAATTGTTTGCATAGTCAACGTACACACAGCTCTGACACACACACATCAAACATGCCACTAGGGGTCTTTTCACAATCCCCAAATCCAGAACAAATTCAATAATGCCTACAGTATTATATAGAGACATTATTGCATATTGCTCAAGTGAGCAGCATACCTGGTTTAAAAAACAGATAAAGCAACACCCCCTATTTGACCTTCATAGTTTGTGTGTATGTATTGGTATGGAGGCTACATGTGCCTTTTTAAAATGGATATAGTTCTGTTCTTGTCTATTAATGTTCTGTTTCATGTTTTATGTGGACCCCAGGAAGAGTAACTGCTGCTTTTGCAAAGCTAATGGGGATCCTAATAAAATATCAAATACCCCTATCCCACCCTGCACCCCTCGGCCCAGAGTCAAGGATGATTACCCAGAATTGACAATGTGACACAACATCACTAATGGCTGGGCCTGTCTAGAAGTGCGGAACATGTAGAATATTAGAGAGGAGAGACATATCTCATCTATAATCTAAAGACCCTCCCTCCCTCAGGTTTTAATATTTTATGTTCTACCAATCTCCTCCTGGACATACCGTCCCCCTGGACCTCCTCTACATAGACCTATAGGGAGCTATGGTAATACATTACCCAGGAGTGGAGAAGAAGCTTCTTGAATATTCATCTCCCAGTTTATCTGCACCATGACAGGGAGAAGGGGCTTGGAATATAGGATTTGAACAGTGTTTCCCAGGAAGGTATTCCTACTCTCATCACACCGACACAAATAAATACTTGGCCGTCGCCTCACTCTGTACACACATCACCTTACAGAAATCTGACAAATGACCAGGTGTTGCTATGAATGTTTTATAAGAATGAATGTTTGGGTAAATACAAGCATTTCCTAGATACAAACTTACATTTTATTTCCTACAACAGACTTTGGTAAATTTGACCACTTGGACAGTAACTGATCTTACAACAAAACACATTTATATATTATTTCCTATGTAGTTTTAGCTTTGGCATAGCTCACAATTTTGAAAGTACATCTTTTGATGTTAAAACTAAAACAGTGTTTATCCATGCAGATATCTCATCTCTAAAACACTCTTTACAACCAAACTGTAATTACAGCACCGTTTGGTAAAAGTCTTGAGATGCGTCTTTTTTGGGAACATTTTGACAGTAGCTGACATCCACACGAAGCACATAGTTTATCTATGTGGACATATCCCAAACATATATCTAAAAACAATTAATATACTTTCAGTATGTTTGAAGTTTAAAGGCAAAAACATTTACTCTATAAAGAGTTGGTAATAAAGACTTGGTTGATAGATTGTCATTGTAAGGGTTATCCTAATTTCCTGGGGAATACAAGGCTGGCTAGCCAGACCCAGTATATTAAACATAGGGAGGAACATATTAACACACAGACAATCTGAGTTTATGGGAAAACATCACAAGAAAGCAACTGATAGGATACAGACGCAATAAGAAAACAACACAAGAAGCCTTCTTGTATCAACTGACTATAATATGGCAATATAAGAATGACGATAAATAATGTCATTGTTTTTGCCAAGTATACTTATAAACAATAAAACCATGTGAACATACAGGTCATAAAAATGCAGAATCAAATAATTTGGGGATTGGGGGTAGGTTTTGTTCGTGTTCCCCTGCTTAGATATTGCATGCATCAACCAGTGTTTTCATGCCATGTCATTGACTGTGTCATCGACTGACAGATTGCTATAATTATATGATGTGGTTAGCTGATACATATAATACCTTTCCAGGCGTTGTAAGATCTGGCGGCGTCAGCAACACCTTGGCAGAGGAACACACCCATTCGTTAGATTTGAGTATGGTCCTTTCAGCTACTAACTTAACACCTCTTGAAATGAATAGAATTCAAGCCAAGCTTACATTAATTTTTTTATCTGGAGGATGGCATTGCACACTTTTTACAAGCAATCTACAGGTAACTGCCAAAATAATGGAAACACTTGAGAAAATGAAGGATACAGAGTATATTGAAAGCAGGTGCCTAAACACAGGTTTGGGTCATGTATAGAAATGCTGGGTAGGACATTATTTTGGCTACCATGGCTATTCTCCCTTAGGATGACAATGTGCACAAGTGGTCACTGAATGGTTTGATGAGCATGAAAACGATGTAAGCCATATGCCATGGACATCTTAGTCCCCAGATCTCAACCCAATTTAACACTTATGGGAGATTCTGGAGCAGTGCCTGAGACAGCATTTTCCACCACCATCAAAACACCAAATTATGGAATTTCTCGAGGAAGAATGGTGTCGCATCCCTCGAATAGAGTTCAAGACACTCGTAGAATCTATGCCAAGGTGCATTGAAGCTGTTCTGGCTCGTGGTGGCCCAACGCCCTATTAAGACACTTTTTGGAGGTGTTTCCTTTATTTTGGCAGTTACCTGTATCTGGCCTGGTTTTCAGCTTCACACTGCCAGGCAGAGGCAGGAAGGGCTGTCAGCTACGGATGGGAAACCTAACGGCGCGGGGGTCTTTCTGCATGCTGTGCAAACATTAGCCACGCAAATGATTGTCACAGTCTCAGCCCTGGGAGGCCACAGCCACATATAGACTGGCCATGCATAAAGGTCAGATCTGAGGAAGACAGGCAGGCAGGCACAGATGTTCATTCAGCTGATCATCCATCTCTCTCTTTTTTCATTCCAGCAGGGTCTCTATAGCGTTAAACCATTTAGGAGGACTGTGATGGTCATGACTGGCGTCAAATGAGAGAAAACTAAATGTCCCTCTGATGACAATAAAGCTGTTCCCAACCAAAAGAAACAGCTCAGTCATCTCAGATAGCTCTCAGTAAAACTAAACAGCATGAAATTGACGACCGACACTGATGTGACCACAGACTAAATGACCCGGGAACTCTCCATTATTTTCTCTCTAAATGACCAGACTCAGAACACCATAACAATTTATTCTACAATGTTCCCTCACAACTGACCATTGAAACGTCTTCAGTATGGCAGGAGTACTCGTTAGCAAAGCTTAAAGGAAAAATCCAAGACTAACTGTATGTTTTAATGGATCCTTATATAATTGTGCTGTATGTGGGTGATAAGACGGAATGGAGAATTGTTGATTTAGATAGCTGTGTTACCAAGTATCCAATTTTGCAATACAGTTCATTCTCCTTTCCCTCTGAGTCAAAGACAGTTCTTCCTGGTGAGTAGAAACCTCCCGTCTGTGATGGTAAGACAAAGCATATATAAACTGTCCAGAAATAGCTGTTTTAGAGAGATGAATGTGGCCCATGCTTCCTGTAGATATACTGTAATGTGTACATTCTGTGGCGTTGCCCTGCTCCTAAGTGTCACGAATGCCCATGGCGACACACACTGACAAACACATACATATGTCTATATTTAATCTTAAAAACACAATGGAGTCACCCACACACACAAAATGTCCCCACTTGTCCACATTTTTTCTTTGTTTTACTATCCTTGTTAGGACTTCTGGTCCCCACAAGGATAGTAAAAGCAAAAACACATATACACGCACACAAACACACAATGCCTGGCTGCTCTGCTACCGTTCAGTAACTACCACAAAAAATGACCCATGAAAACAAATAAATAGCCTCAAATAGAAGAACATACACTCTCTGGTATCCTCTATCTAATTAAAAAAATAGACATGGTAAGGCACAAGTTTTGATTAAGAGCATGGGTGTATGAGAAGGTTATGAGGGCTCAGCCCAGTTTGACTCCGATGTCCTGTCCATAGTAAAGCACCTGCAGCAGGATGGCTACGTCGATAAGGATCTGGACTGCCCCACACACACAGAACTGAAACGGGCTGTCGTTCATCACAAAGTATGCCGTCTTGAAGATGTCTCCAGCAGTCCACAGCAGCACCATCTTCACACTAATAAAAGAGAGATAAGGAGCGAGAAAGAGGTAAATCCATATGAATTCAATCACTTTTTGACAGCATCCCTCCTTTTGATTTAAAAACCCTGTATTCAAGAGCATGTTGTGTCTCAACCGATGGCGGGCACAACACACAAACTTCCGATTATATAAAATAGGGTTTAAGCTACAACATATGCAAATATTTAAAACATTTGATCATTGACGTTAAAGGTTAAAAACTTTATTTTTTCAATACAAAAGATAGTTAAACAACCCTGTTTGTAAGCTTTTTAATTAGATCAATGTCAACCGTTCATCTTTTCCAGTGATGAAGACGGATGTCTCATGGTATGGTGAGTATGCAAAATAGGTCAACTTTGAGCACCTTCATCTCTTGTTTTGGCATTCAGGTCCAGAAAGTCACTCTCTGAGCCCTTCTACAATGGGCAAATATGTATGGAAGGTTTCATTCAAACCTATAAAGGGGTGCTGTCAAAAAGTGATTAAATTCAAATGGATTTACCCAAAGAGGAAATATGTAGCAAGGTCTGCAAAAGAGACATTTTATTTTCTAAGATCCACATTTGGGAAAACCAGATCTGTTGTATACACGTACAGACAGGCACAGCAACAAGCTGATACCAGGACTCAACAGTATCACTGTTTCATAAGTACAGGCTGAAATCAGTATACAACAAAGTCTGAGAGTAGGAAAAGAGAACAGAAGATAAACAATCAATAAACAGAGTAAATCGGCCAGCATAACAATGATTGATCAGGCAGAGCGCTGCCTAGACATCTGCAGCGCAGGTTAATACCCTCAAGAGGAGCACAGTAGCCATCTCCATATGAGTTTAGAGCTCAGCCAGTAGTCTAACTTCCCTAAAGTTAGAGCAAAACTTTTTAAAGAACGTTTTGAGTGAGAATGATTACCATCATAACAGAGAATGTGACAGGGTTGAACTGAAGACAGACTGCTGAACAGCTTTCTCCCCTCCACCTTCTCCTCCCCTCTCTCTCTCTCCCTTTCCTCAGGCCATTTCTATCCCACCGGTATTCATGCAAAAATTAGTTTATTAATTTCATTTGAGCCGGGCAGAGTAGAGGAGAGCAGAGCAGGAGAGGCCTGGGAATGTGTGAGGGACTATCAGTCAACTGTCAGTTCTGAGGAAAACACAGAGAACAACTCCAGCACGTCATTAAGGTCAGAGTGGCCAATGAGTCTATCACAGGACAGAACAACTCTAATGAACACAGGGAATGGCTGCCACGCTATCCTTGAGGTCTCCTTGAGCTCTCCCTACCCATGTCAACTCATCTCTCTTCATATCTCTCGAATGATCCATTATCACTGAACAATACTACGTTGGCAATTGGTACAGCCCGGTGACATGATACAAACACATTATTATGACTGGGGTACAGTGAGGACAAGGTGAGGCTGCAGCTTCTACTGGCCAATCACTGGGTTGTTATAGAGCTGTATAGGGTGAGAACATGTGTATGTTCACATGAGGTGTGTATGGGGTGAAATAAGGATGAGTGCATGTGTATGTGTACACATCTATAGCATACACATATGATGTGAGTTTGTATACAGACCAGGAAGAAAACTTGTGGCGAAATCTGCACGGAGCCTTCACCGTGCACTGCCACTTTAAGAGCGCATGAGCAGTAAGGAAGGAGGAAATAAAGAGAGTTCATTTTAGCTCTTTGGGGAGGGGCTCTTTGGTGGCGCGACAGTTTGATTGTGTGTGCTGTGCTGCAGAAGTTTTGTTTTGTTTTCAGCGTGTGTAGTTCATAGAGTATTTAACTAAATCATCGGTGTAATCGCTCTAGGTCGTGGTTGTTTTCGTTTGGGACCACGGCTGTTATGGATCGCATGGATTAGTAGCAACATTGTTGCGAAGCTTTAACATACAAACCATCGGACAGTCAGACAGTACACCTGCACGCCTGAAGACCACAGCTAGGATCTCTCTTGTTCTCTTTCTCTTTTTCTCTTCCCTCTATCGTTCCAGTGCTTTACCCTGCAACAGACTCTCTATTTTTCCAATGCACTTCCCATTGAAGTTCATTAGAGCTGGACTATTATTGCCCTGCCAGAAGTATTTGGACATTTTAGTTAAAAGGGAGGTTGCTTGCAAGTTGTGTATTGTTATGTGAACTGTATTGAGGTGTACTAATGACATGTGGCCGAGAAGACTGTGGACATTTTTAAGGCCTTTGTTGTGTCGATGAACACCCCCCACATTCATACCCTCTGCACTCATCCACTAGAAAATAATACAGATTATTGCAAATCCTATGTTGATGACTGGGTTCGTTCTTGTATGAAGTTGCGGTTGAATTGCTCTGCCATTATTAGTATTAGTATTATTGTATGAGGTATTCTTGTTTGGGTTACCCCTGTGCTGTGATGTGGGTTTTATATGGTGTGTATTCTTTTTTCTCTCCACTGGCTATCTGGTAAACAGGCTACACTCTAGGCAGTCTCTTCTGCTGATGTGTGTGGGTCTGGTAGTGGTACTCTCTCTATTCTACTCTTTTCCTTTTGGCATGGTTAATACCTGCCTGGCGCCCGAACAAAATCTTTCTTTACCCGTCTCTAATAAATACCGCTACAAACTTTCACTGTGTAATAAGGTGTACAGTAGGTCAGCACACGTCAGTCTTCACTTTAGAGGTATGAGTGTGAGGAGAAACTCATATCTTGCTACATTAATGGACAAAGGATGACTCGAATGTCCTCCATAACCAATTCAAGTCACATTTTACTGACAGACAGTATACGTGAATAGGCTACAGTCCACTCTTAGAAAAAAGGGTTCCAAAATGTGACTGCCCCCATTTTAGTTCCAGGTAAAACCTTTTTGTTTCCAGGTAGAACCCTTTGTGGAAAGGATTCTACATGGAACCCAAAACAATTATACTTGGAACTAATAAGGGTTCTTCAAAGGGTTCTCCTATGGGGACAGCCCAAAAAAACTTTTTAGGTTCCAGATGTAACCTTTTTTTTTAAAGAATGTACATCTGCTTTTTAACAAAGAAGGAATGGGAGCTATGCTCAATGATGGACATGATCTCCCTCTCTGAGCTGCTATTCCACAGGGAAATCCATTCCTTTTGACTGACTAAAACATTCCTGTTTGAAGCCATTTTCAGAATGTGTCCTCCACCGCACAAGAGAGAGCTCTCCAGCAGAACCCCTCCCACTAATCCCAAGCACTTTAATGTTTGCTTTTTACCATTTCCCCCTCTTTTTTTTCTCCTGCCTGCCCCAAGTCCTCTGCTAATTTCATTGCTCCAGAGACTGCAAACATCATTAACGAGGATGAGTCATTAATGAGGTAATTAACAGGGGCAGGTCATCTGTACAAGAGCAGCCCCAACAGCAGCGCATCAGAATGGAGACAAAATGGCACTTTAAAGGTCGTTAATCTCATGCACAAAACACACCTCCACTTAAACTCATGCTGTCACACACTAGCACACTATTCAACTTCTGGGCTGCGTTCAGTGACGTTTTTAAATTCTGGAACATTTAATTGAAAAAAGGGAGGGGTTGGGTTGTGAGTTGGGGAATGCTGTCAGCATGGCCACTGCCCTTTAAATAAGTCACTCATTGCTTCAAGCCACACCTATCCACAACCACCAAATGGGAGTAAACATACCTCAAAGTCTGTTCAAGAATGTAAAAGAAAGTTTGGGGGAAACTTGTCATTCAGTACAAAAAATTCCACAACATAGCAAACATTCAAGCGAACTGAACGCACTTCTGGTCTCCATCCCTCTCGCTCATGACTCTACCTTTCTCCCCCCTCTCTCTCACATGCACACACACACTATTACACATGTAATTTGTTCGGTGAATCAACAGGAGATTAAGGAAATACTGAGTAAACAATTTAGCAGGGTCTTGGGTGGTCTTTGTAGGGAGGAGAAGTAATTATGGCATTGATTAGAAAAACTGACTCTGTTTCTCGACCTGGGCCTCCCACTAACGCTGTCCAACGTGAGTCCTGTCAATTCCCCTATTGATCCTATCTAACCTGACATCTTTATCTACCCTAAGTCGCAGAGCATAGCAGAGGGAACAGAGAGTGGAGGAAGGACGAACAGAGAGAAAATGTGTGTGAGAGTGAGATTATCTCTTATTAGATACCTCTTCTTTATCATCTCAAAAATATGTATTCATCTCATGCAAACACACAATTTACAAACACAGAGCGTCAGCAAATCACCCTATACACCACTTCACCAGAGGCAGAGGGAACAGGAGGATATACTGTAGTGGTGCAGATGCTGGGGAGGATAGTTGCAGAATAAAAAGTGACAGAGAGACAGTTGGAGGGAGCGTGTGAATGAGGTGAGGATGGGTGTACTGATAGGTATCTGGCTCCGGCAGTGATTGTGCTCTGTATTGAGCGAGAGCTGTCAGGCCTCCATTTAGCTTTTCTTACAGAGGCTTGGAACACAGATGGAGCATCTGAAAGGTTGCTGACTGCAGCGGCACTAAGAGTGCAGAAAGTGATATTTACAGTGAACTCCTCCTGAACTTTCTCAGAACCATCAGAGGAGTTACACCACCTGAACATGAATCCCCTCAGCCCCCCCCCCCCTTCATCACTACTCTCCTCCTTTGTTCTCTTCTTCTCTCCCGCACTGCATCAGGGCTCATCTGTTCCCTCCTTTCTGAGCTAATTACTGTACTGATGGGAAGAGGAGAGGTAAAGCAGATGAGAGAGGATGAGAGGTGGAGGAGAAGAGTGGAAGAAAGGAAAGGAAGGACAGGAGGGAAAGGGAAGAACAGGAGAGGAGAGGAGAGGAAAGGAAATGGGAAAGGATGAGACATCAACACTCCTCACCTAAGGGACCCCATGTGGAGGATTCTGGGTGGGATACTATTAAGGCATCTGCATACTAGTTTCGGTTTGCTCCTAGCAGAACTCGGCTAGGCGAAGCGAACTTCAGTGCTTCGCATAATCAAGAATTCTGTCATTAATGTTGACTTCTTAGTCTAAGATGTTTGATGCAGTATTTCTCAAGTGAAAAAATGTGCATGAAAACAAGTCGTTTGCCATTGAATGACGACAAACACTTCATTAAAGAATCCATGCTGTTGACAAATCACAGACGAAGGGGCATAGACTTCGGCTACCGAACTTTAGACAGTGGGCCATAGCGAGCTATCTGATTTAGTTTAATTGATGATTGCTTTTTTTTGTTTTTTTTTCACGTTTTTTAACCAGGTAGGCCAGTTGAGATCAAGTTCTCATTTACAACTGCGACCTGGACAAGATAAAGCAAAGCAGTGCTACACAAACAACAACACAGAGTTACACATGGAATAAACAAACATAGAGCCAATAATACAAAATAATAGAAAATAATAGAAAAAGTCTATATACAGGGTGTGTGTAGGATAAGGGAGGTAAGGCACTAAATAGGCCTTAGTGGCAAAATATTTACAATATAGCAATTAAACACTGGAATGATAGATGCAGAAGTTGAGTGCGCATGTATAGATACTGGGGTGCAGGTGCAGTGATCTGTGAGCTGCTCTGACAGCTGGTGCCTAAAGTTAATGAGGGAGATATGAGTCTCCAGCTTCAGTGATTGTTGCAGTTCATTCCAGTCATTGGCAGCAGAGAACTGGAAGGAAAGGCAGCCAAAGGAGGAATTGGCTTTGGGGGTGACCAGTGAAATATACCTGCTGGAGCGCGTGCTACGGGTGGGTGCTGCTATGGTGACCAGTGAGCTGAGATAAGGCGGTGCTTTACCAAGCAGAGACTTATAGATGACCTGGAGCCAGTGGGTTTGGCGATGAATATGAAGCAAGGGCCAGCCAACGAGAGCATACAGGTCGCAGTGGTGGGCAGTATATGTGATAGACTGCATCCAATTTGCTGAGTAGAGTGTTGGGGGCTATTTTGTAAATTACAGCCCCGAAGTCAAGGATCGGTGGGAAAGTAAGTTTTACGAGGGTATGTTTGGCAGCATGAGTGAAGGATGCTTTGTTGTGAAATAGGAAGCCAATTCTCGATTTAGTTTTGGATTGGAGATGCTTAATGTGAGTCTGGAAGGAGAGTTTACAGTCTAACCAGACACCTAGGTATTTGTAGTTGTCCACATATTCTAAGTCAGAATCGTCCAGAGTAGTGATGCTGGACAGGTGGGCAGGTGTGGGCAGTGATCGGTTGAAGAGCATGCGCTTAGTTTTACTTGCATTTAAGAGCAGTTGGAGGCCATGGAAGGAGAGTTGTATGGCATTAAAGCTCGTCTGGAGCTTAGTTAACACAGTGTCCAAAGAAGGGCCAGAAGTATACAGAATGATGTCGTCTGCGTAGAGGTGGATCAGAGAATCACCAGCAGCAAAAGCGACATCATTGATGTATACAGAGAAGAGAGTCGGCCCGAGAATTGAACCCTGTGGCACCCCATAGAGACTGCCAGAGGTCCGGACAACAGGCCTTCCAATTTGACACACTGAACTCTATCTGAGAAGTAGTTGGTGAACCAGGCGAGGCAGTGATTTGAGTAACCAAGGCTGTTGAGTCTGCCGATAAGAATGTGGTGATTGACAGAGTCGAAAGCCTTGGCCAGGTCGATGAATACAGCAGCACAGTATTGTCTCTTATCTGTAGCAGTTTGGGTCTAGAGTGTCTCCCCCTTTGAAGACGGGATGACCGCGGCAGCTTTCCACTCTTTGGGGATCTCAAACGATACAAAAGAGAGGTTGAACAGGCTAGAAATAGAGGTTGCAACAATTTTAGTAAGAGAGGGTCCAGAATGTCTCGCCCGGTTGATTTGTAGGGGTCCAGATTTTGCAGCTCTTTCAGAACATCAGCTGTCTGGATTTGCGTGAAGAAGAAATGGGGGAGGCTTGGGCAAGTTGCTGTGGGGGGTGCAGGGCTGTTGACCAGGGTAGGGGTAGCCAGGTGGAAAGCATGGCCAGCTGTAGAAAAATGCTTATTGAAATTCTCAATTATCTTGGATTTATCGGTGGTGACAGTGTTTCCATAACCCCAGTGCAGTGGGTAGCTGGGAGGAGGTGCTCTTATTCTCCATGGGCTTTGCAGTGTCCCAGAACTTTTTGGAGTTTGTGCTACAGGATGCAAATTTCTGTTTGAAAAAGCTAGCCTTTGCTTTCCTGACTGCCTGTATATATTGGTTCCTGACTTCCCTGATAAGCTGCATATCGCGTGGTCTATTCGATGCTAATGCAGTACGCCACAGGATGTTTTTGTACTGTTCAAGGGCAGTCAGGTCTGGAGTGAACCAAGGGCTATATCTGTTCCTGGTTCTACATTTTTTGAATGGGGCATGCTTATTTAAGATGGTGAGGAAAGCACTTTTAAAGTATAACCAGGCATCCTCTACTGACGGAATGAGGTCAATATCCTTCCAGGATACCTGGGCCAAGTCGATTAGAAAGGCCTGCTCGCTGAAGTGATTTAGGGAGCGTTTGGGGGGTGGTCTTTTGACCGCAGACCCATTACGAGCGCAGGAAATGAGGCAGTGATCGCTGAGATCCTGGTTGAAGATAGCAGAGGTGTATTTGGAGGGCAGGTTGGTTAGAATGATATCTATGAGGGTGCCCGTGCTTACGGATTTAGGGTTGTACCCGGTAGGTTCATTGATCATTTGTACGTGACTGAGGGCATCAAGCTTATATTGTAGGATGGCCGGGGTGATAAGCATGTCCCAGTTTAGGTCACCTAACAGCACAAGCTCTGAAGATAGATGGGGGCAATCAATTCACATATGGTGTCCAGGGCACAGCTGGGGGCAGAAGGTGGTCTATTGCAAGCGGCAACGGTGAGAGACTCGTTTCTGGATATAGCTATAACATTTTCCGACAAGATAGAACTGCCAAAGGGGGTGGAGTTGCAATCTACTGCAGACATAGCCTGCAGAGTTCTGTCTTACTATCCAGGTCTGTGCTCAAACAATTTGAGCTTATACTTTTAAATATCAACTTATCCAGAAACAAGTCTCACCGTTGCCGCTTGCTATTGGGATGGATATTTCAGGGTTTTTGGTGGTCTTCCTAAGCCAGGATTCAGCCAGGATTTAGATTCAGTTGGCAGAGTGTGCTAAAGCAGTGAATAAAACTAACTTATGGAGGAGGCTTCTAATGTTAACATGCATGAAACCAAGGCTTTTACGGTTACAGAAGTCAACAAATGAGATCGCCTGGGGAATGGGAGTGGAGCTAGGCACTGCTGGGCCTGGATTTACCTCTACATCACCAGAGGAACAGAGGAGGAGTAGGATAAGGGTACAGCTAAAGGCTATAAGAACTGGTCGTCTAGTATATTCGGAACGGAGAGTAAAAGGAGCAGGTTCCTGGGCACGGTAGAATAGATTCAAGGCATAATGTACAGACAAAGGTATGGTAGGATATGAATACAATGAAGGTAAACCTATGAATTGAGTGATGAGTAGAGAGATTTTGTCTCTAGAAACATAAATTAAACCAGGTGAGGTCACCGCATGTGTGGGAGGTGGAACTAAAGGGTTAGCTAAGGTGTATTGAGCAGGGCTAGAGGCTCTACAGTGAAATAAGACAATAATCACTAACCAAAACAGCTAGCTGCGATGATCCAAGTGAAAAGGTTCAGAGGTTGCAGTAGGAATCCGGAGATATGGAGTAAAATAAGTCCGGTTTGCTCTGGTTTGAATTGCACTGTGCAGACTGGCAAGAGTTGTCTGGGTTAAAGGTTAGCTGATGACTGCTAGCAGTGGCTAGCTGACTACTAGCTAGTAGCTAGTTAGCTGGCTAGCTGCTGTTGGGGGTTCCAGTTCAAAAGTAAAGAAAATAGCAGATCCATGCCACTCTCCTGCAGTCGAGGCGGACTGCAGGAGAGTATGTTAAAGTTGAGGTCAAGAAAAACATGTAAAATAATATATGTGAAGAAAAAATATATAACAATATATATACACAGGACATGACGAAGACAAAGACCTCTGACTGCTACGCCATCTTGGAAATGACTGTTGAGGGAGGAGTTGGTTTTAACACATTGTGTATATTTATTTATTCTAAACACTTAAGTTTGTTGGTAATGTCAACTATTGCTTTTTTGTTTTGAACTGTTATGGACAGGCAAACACGGCTGAGTACTAAACTGTAAACCGATCAAAACTCATGTACAATCCATGTTACTATTTCTGTTGATCACGTCACGTTATCCATACCTAATGTAGTAGATAGCTGGTGACAGCTTGACAGAGAGATCTCAGTCCGACAAACTGCTATCAGGTAAAGTATTTTTTATTTAGTAATAGAACGCTGATACCAAAAATGAAAGCTGTAAAATTACTCCCAACTTGGATTCAGGTCTGGACTTTGACTTGGCCATTCTAACACCTGGATATGTTTATTTTTGAACCATTCCATTGTAGATTTTGCTTTATGTTTTGGATCATTGTCTTGTTGGAAGACAAATCTCCGTCCCAGTCTCAGGTCTTTTGCAGACTCCATCAGGTTTTCTTCCAGAATGGTCCTGTATTTGGCTGCATCCATCTTCCCATCGATTTTAACCATCTTCCCTGTCCCTGCTGAAGAAAAGCAGGCCCAAACCATGATGCTGCCACCACCATGTTTGACAGTGGGGATGGTGTGTTCAGCTGTGTTGCTTTTACGCCAAACATAACGTTTTGCATTGTTGCCAAAAAGTTCAATTTTGGTTTCATCTGACCAGAGCACCTTCTTCCACATGTTTGGTGTGTCTCCCAGGTGGCTTGTGGCAAACTTTAAACAACACTTTTTATGGATATCTTTAAGAAATGGCTTTCTTGCCACTCTTCCATAAAGGCCAGATTTGTGCAATATACAACTGATTGTTGTCCTATGGACAGAGTCTCCCACCTCAGCTGTAGATCTCTGCAGTTCATCCAGAGTGTTAATGGGCCTCTTGGCTGCATCTCTCATCAGTCTTCTCCTTGTATGAGCTGAAAGTTTAGAGGGACGGCCAGGTCTTGGTAGATTTGCAGTGGTCTGATACTCCTTCCATTTCAATATTATCGCTTGCACAGTGCTCCTTGGGATGTTTAAAGCTTGGGAAATCTTTTTGTATCCAAATCCGGCTTTAAACTTCTTCACAACAGTATATCGGACCTGCCTGGTGTGTTCCTTGTTCTTCATGATGCTCTCTGCGCTTTTAACGGACCTCTGAGACTATCACAGTGCAGGTGCATTTATACGGAGACTTGATTACACACAGGTGGATTTTATTTATCATCATTAGTCATTTAGGTCAACATTGGATCATTCAGAGATCCTCACTGAACTTCTGGAGAGAGTTTGCTGCACTGCACCCAATTTTTCAGTTTTTGATTTGTTAAAAAAGTTTGAAATATCCAATAAATGTCATTCCACTTCATGATTGTGTCCCACTTGTTGTTGATTCTTCACAAAAAAATACAGTTTTATATCTTTATGTTTGAAGCCTGAAATGTGGCAAAAGGTCGCAAAGTTCAACGGGGCCGAAAACTTTCGCAAGGCACTGTAGATCAACCTAATGCTATTCACCAAGCATGGTCTGATTTACTCACCTGAGAGGAGAAACATCCTACTGCACTTTGAACTAGCCCTGCCATCACTATTTAGACATTGGGAACACATATGCATTTTTTTTGTGGATTTTGTCTTACATAGTCTAGTGCATTTTAGAATTGATGAACCACTTACAATCGTCCCGGTATCCAAACATTCCTACCAAGACGGCAGCTGAACCCGTGTGTCTCATGCACTTTTGTTTGCAAGTGTCTAGGTTACTCCCATGGCGTGCTGCACTGGTTGGCCCTCACCTTTCAGTCTGTTGCCTCTGCTACTGACTACCCAGGCCTGCTCACACCTGACTGGTACATGTACCGCTGCCAATTGCCTCCTTCATCCCGAGCTTCGCACAACTCCAGCACACATTTACACACACACACACACACACCATGGTCTCTGATGCAAATGTTATCTTGTTAAACAAATATATTCATTAGGATCCCCATTAGCCAATGCCAATGGTAACAGCTAGTCTTACTGGGGTCCAACACATAACGAAAAATACATAACAGACAAAAGACAACAATTGATATATATCTAAAAACAATAACATGGAGTGAGTGTGTGTGTGTGTGTGTGTGTGTGTGTGTGTGTGTGTGTGTGTGTGTGTGTGTGTGTGTGTGTGTGCACCCATCAGTTACACATACATGTCAGTACATACACACATGAGGGAGAGGCATTGTGCAGTGAGGTGCTGCTTTATTTGTTTTTTTTCACCACTTGTGCTATATAAGATGGAAGGGAATTCCATGCACTCATGGCTCTGGATAATACTGTACATTTCTTTGAATTTGTTCTAGACCTGGGGACTGTGAAAAGACCCCTAGTGGCATATCTGGTGGAATGTGTGTGTGTCAGTGCTGTGACTATGCAAACAATTTGGAATTTCCAACACAATGTTTCTTATAAAAACAAGAAGTGATGCAGTCAGTCTTTCCTCAACTTTCAACCAAGAGAGTCTGGCATGAATCGTATTGATATTTGCCCTCTGATTACAATGAAGTGCAAGACGTGCCACTCTGTGTTGGGCCAGCTGCAGCTTAACTATTTCTTTCTTTGCTGCACTGTGTCACGCCCTGACCTTAGATATCTCTGTTTTCTATATATTTTGGTTAGGAAAGGGTGTGACTAGGGTGGGTACTCTAGTGTTGTATGTCTAGGGTTTTGTATGTCTAGGGTTGTTGTAGGTCTAGGGGTTTTTGTATTTCTATGTTGGCCTGATATGGTTCCCAATCAGAGACAGCTGTTTATCATTGTCTCTGATTGGGGATCATACTTAGGCAGCCCTGTTTCCCACTTTCTGTTGTGGGATCTTGTCTACAGTTAGGTGCCTGTGTGCACACCAGTAGTGTCACGTTTTGGTTGGTTGGTTGGTTGGTTGGTTGGTTGGTTGGTTGGTTGGTTGGTTGGTTGGTTGGTTGGTTGGTTGGTTGGTTGGTTGGTTGGTTGTTTTGTTTCAGTTCCTAAAAAAATATATGTGGAACTCTATGCACGCTGCGCCTTGGTCTCCTTCATACAATAATCAATATAATACGGACAATAATCAATATAAGATAAAACTACAGCCTGCAGGACTTGCTTTGTGGAGTGTGGTGTCAAAAAATCGGAGCATCTCTTTATTACTGACAGACATCTCCCCATCTTTACAACCATTGGATCTATATGTTTTGAACATGACCGTTTAAAATCTAAGGTAACACCAAGTAATTTAGTCTCCTCAACTTGTTCAACAGCCACACCATTCATTACCAGATTCAGCTGAGGTCTAGAAGTAAGGGAATGATTTAAACCAAATGCAATGCTCTTGGTTTTAGGGATGTTCAGGACCAGTTAATTACTGGTCACTTGAGCCACCCGTCCCTGGTGACTTGCTTCAGCAAAGATGGATGACAAAACATTACATTGGAAGCTAATTTAAGTAATTATAACGTCATAACGAATCGCTATTTAGCAAGTTTTTTTCAGTCATATTCAATACCAAGTGTATCAAACTCCATTCTTTGAATGATGATGTGTCTGCATGTATGTATTACAATTATACACTTCAACAGTGTTTACCACTCCTGCTCCTCGGACATCAATGATTACACATTGTAACTATGCAATAGACTAGAAACATGATTTAAGTAAAGGCTGATTTGTAATTCATATATACAGAATTAAAAACAGAACATCCTGCCAGCATGCCCAAGAGCGAGGCACCTCAGGCGGAGAATGACACGTGGAAGAGAGCAGGAACGAGATGGGAGTAACAATCCAGGCTATTTGCTCTGAGACCGGCATAATAATGTAATGAAACAAGCAGGGAGCAGGTTTCGAACCCTCAACATTCTAGCCTGAAGTCCAGCACGCTATCAACTGTGCCCAAATGTATTAATTGAGGTTGGGGCCGATTGTGGATAAAACACTTCATCTATTAGAATCTTTAACATGTGGAAAGGGTAAAAAGTATTATTACTAGTTTTTCACAAGTGTAGCAAGATGGGCTATTAGCTGAACAATAGACTATTCAACCTTTACTAAAGACTTGTCTAATAGCCGAGCTAGGTGTGAACCCCGCCCCCTTCCCCAACAAATCTTTCCACATCTACCTACACATGGTTAATGTTCAGATTTTTAAAAATGTATCTATCTTACTACAGTCCCTGGTTCGAATTCAGGCTGTATCACACCCGACTGTGATTGGGAGTGCCATAGGGCGGAGCACAATTGGGCCAGCGTCATCCGGGGTTGGCCTGGGGAAAGGCTTTCATTGTAAATAAGAATATGTTCTTACCTGACTTGCCTAGTAAAATAAAAAACTGGTGGCAACCACAGAGCATTCAATAGGAGGTGAACAGTGGCTGGTGCTGAAAATATAGCTAACTTGTTACCAACAGATGGAGAAAACCTACACCAGTCAAGCAATTCATTTCAACAATAATCTTCATTTTAATTTGACTTTACAAACAACAAGAGTGCTTAATTGGAGTCTATTTCTTTGGAGCCTAGACATATATAAAATAACTTAACTGGCTGAGGTAGGCTATGAGGCTTAACAGCCTAAAATAAGTATTATTAGGCCTACTTACAATTGTAACCGGTCTCCCTTCCGCACGACAATATTCGACATGGGAGAAACCGCACGCATGTCTCGATTGTTTACATGTCTCGATTGTTCTTTCGGTATTTAACCTTGTCTCTGGACTGTACGCACCTTCTGAAATACATTGTGTTAAAGACTCTGGTTCCTCTGGACTATGGTTCAAGTACTGTTTGTGAATCCAAATGCTGTAAAATCCGATCTAGATCTATTATTTTGCTGCTTTTACTATCAGGAAATGGGCAATTTAACCAAGGCCCTGATATTTCTACCTCACCTGAATTGAAATGTCAAAATGGTCTGAAGTTTCTGCACTTAAATGTAAGAAGTCTTCTATAGAATCTTGATTTTGGTCATATTTGGATAAAAACCACACACCCAAATGTATTTATGCTTTCTGAAATTTGGCTCAAAAATGTATCACTGACAAAGTCATTGGCATTGATGTTACAATGTTTTTCGGACAGATCGCAAATCTAAGGGTGGTGATGTTGCTATATACATAAAAGACACGTTCTCGGTGACCATTCTGACTTCTGTTACCAAGCCCAATTTGACAGTAGATCTGTCTTTGAATATAAATCTCTGTGCATCGTTGAATCTGGTTGTTTCCTATTGTTATAGACCCCCATCTGCTATTGCCGGCTCTCTGTGATAACAATTCAAAAATATAATCCAATGTCAAATCTGAATTCATGCTTATGTGTGACTTGAACCTAGACTGGTTGACATCCAACACTGATCTACTCAATAATCTATGTAACACCTATAATCTTACTCAGATTGTCAACAGTGTAACAAGGTTGCATGCAAAGTGTCCTCAAATCCTCTTTGATTGATCTTCATTTAACTAACACTCCACATCATTTTAATGCTTCTGGTGTTTATGCAAATTATATAAGTTATCCCTGTGTATCTGACTGGCTTCATCAATGATATTGTCCCGGGGGTGGCCATGCGTGCATACCCCGACCAGAAGCCATGGATTGCAGGCAACATCCGCACTGAGCTAAAGTGTAGAGCTGCCACTTTCAAGGAGCGGGACTCCAACCCAGATGCTTAAAAGAAATCCTGCTATGTCCTCAGAAGAACCATAAAACAGGCAAAGCGTCAATACAGGACTAAGATTGAATCTTCCTACACTAGCTCCGACACTCATCACATGTGGCAGGGCTTGCAAACTATTACAGACTACAAAGGGAAGCACAGCAGTGAGTTGCCCAGTGACACGAGCCTACCAGACGAGCTAAATTACTTATATGCTCGCTTCGAGGCAAGCAACACTGAAGCATGCATGAGAGCATCAGCTGTTCCGGACGACTGTGTGATCACGCTCTCCGTAGCTGATGAGTAAGACCTTTAAACAGGTCAACATTCACAAGGCCGATTACCAGGATGTGTACTCTGAGCATGAGCTGACCGACTGGCAAGTGTCTTCACTGACATTTTCAACCTGTCCCTGACTGAGTCTGTAATACCAACATGTTTCAAGCAGAACCACCATAGTCCCTGTGCCCAAGAACAATAAGGTAATCTGCCTAAATGACTACGAACATGTAGCACTCACATCTGTAGACATGAAGTGCTTTGAGGGGCTGGTCATGGCTCAAATCAACGCCATTATCCCGGAAACCCTGGGCCTGCTCCGGTTTGCCTCCTGCCCCAGTGGATCCACAGATGATGCAATCTCTATTGCACTCCGCACTGCCTTTTCCCACCTGGACAAAAGGAACACCTACGTGAGAATGCTATTCATTGACTACACCTCAGCGTTCAGCACCATAGTGCCCTCAAAGCTTATCACTAAGCTAAGGAGCCTGGAACTAAACACCTCCCTCTGCAACTGGATCCTAGACTTCCTGATGGCTGCCCCCAGGTGGTAAGTGTAGGTAACAACACATTTGCCATGCTGATCCTCAACACTGGGGCCCCTCGGGGGTGCGTGCTCAGTCCCCTCCTGTACTCCCTGTTCAACCATGACTGCATGGCCAGCCACAACTCCAACACCATCATTAAGTTTGCCGACGACACAAGAGTGGTAGGCCTGATCACCGACAACGATGAGACAGCCTATAGGGAGGAGGTCAGAGACCTGGCCATGTGGTGCCAGGAAAACAACCTCTCCCTCAACGTGATCAAAACAAAGGAGAGGACCGAGCACTCCCCCATTCTCATCGACGGGCTGTGGTGGAGCAGGTTGAGAGCTTCAAGTTCGTTCATGTCCACATCACCAACAAACTATCATGGTCCAAACATGTCAAGACAGCCGTGAAGAGGGCATGACAAAGCCTATTCCCCCTCAGGAGACTGAAAACATTTGGCATGGGTCCTCAGATCTTCAAAACGTTCTACAGCTGCACCATCGAGAGCATCCTGACCAGTTGCTTCACTGCCTGGTATGGAAACTGCTCGGCCTCCGACAGCAAGGCACTACAAAGGGTGGAGCATATGGCCCAGTACATCACAGAGGCCAAGCTTCCTGCAATCCAGGACCTCTATAGCAGGCAGTGTCAGAGGAAGGCCCAAACAATTGGCAAAGACTCCAGCCACCATAGTCACAGACTGTTCTCTCTGCTAGCGCACAGCAAGCGGTACCGGAGCGCCAAATCTAGGTCCAAAAGGCTCCTACCCCCAAGCCACAAGACTCCTGAACAGCTAATCAAATGGCTACCCAGACTATTTGCATTGTCCCCACCCCCTCTTTTACGCTGCTGCTACTCTCTGGTTATTATCTATGCACAGTCACTTTTCCTTCATGTAAATATTACCTCAATTACCTCGACTAACCTGTGCCCCTGTACATTGACTCTGTACCGGTACACCCTGTATATAGCCTCGTTACTGTTATTTTACTGCTGCTCTTTAATTATTTCTTATTGATCTATTATTTACCTAACACCTATTTTCTTAAAACTGCATTGTTCGTTAAGAGCCTTTAAGTAAGCATTTCACTGTAAGGTCTACATCTGTTGTATTCGGCACGTGACAAATAACATGTGATTTTATTTTATTTGTAAGGGGTGGTACAATTCCTAAATTACCTCCACGTAATCACCGTGAAAAGATTCAGGGTTTTTTACATTATGTTTTTAACATTGCCCGGAATAGAGTTGAATTCATCCCTGATGTTGAATTAGCCTTTTCTCACTTCCAGAAAGCACTCCAGGATATATGCAAAAAGCAGTCCCTTTCAAACAATACAGCATTAAGGGCAGAGACAACCCTTGGTTCTCAGATGAACTAGATAAAATCATGAGGAAACGGAACGATGTGTGGGCTAAAACAAGGTCTAATTTGGCTGATGATTGGATGGCTTTTAAATGCCTTCGGAATCAGGGTGTGGCTATGTCCCGAAAGCCGAAAGCAGACCACTACCTCAAATACACATCTGATAATCTGAGGGTTAGAGTGCAAAAAAACATGTACAGCTTCCTAAACAATTGCTGGTAGACTCACAGGTGGTAACTGAGAAAACCTCTATTCTAAAACCTTTTAATTAGCATTTTAACCCTATGTGAAATCAAATCAAATGTTATTTGCCACATGCAAATGTTATATCTCACAGGTATAGACCTTACTGTGAAATGCTTACTTATGAGCCCTTAACCAACAATGCAGAGTTATAAAATAGTAAGGAAAATGTGCTAAATAACCTAAAGGAAAAATAATAACATATTAAAATCACAATAACAAAGCTATAAACGATATAAACAATATAAAGCTATAAACGCTACAAGCGTTTCCAGCACCGAGTCAATGTGCAGGAGTACAGGTTAGCCGAGATAATGGAGGTATTATGTACATGTAGGTAGGGGTAAAGTGACTTGTATAGTGTCACACCCTGATCTGATTCACCTGTCTTTGTGATTGTCTCCACCCCCCTCCAGGTGTCGCCCATCTTCCCCATTATACCCTGTGTATTTATACCTGGTTTCTCTGTTTGTCTGTTGCCAGTTTGTTTTGTTTTGTCAAGCCTACCAGCGGTTTCTCCTCTGTTCCGGACTCTCAATTGTTCCTGTTTCCTAGTTTTCCCGGTGTTGACCTTTTCTGCCTGCCCTAACCCTGCCTGTTGTCCTGTACCTTTGCCCCACCTATCTGGATTATTGACCCCTGCCTGCTCTTGACCGGTCTTTTGCCTGTCCCTGTTGGATTAATAAACTGTTGTAACTTTGACGTTGTCTGCATCTGGGTCTTACCTTAAACGTGATAAATAGATAATAAACACAGAGTAGCAGCACTGTGTGTGTGTGTGTGTGTGTGTGTGTGTGTGTGTGTTGGAGTATCAGTGTACTGTGTGAGTGTGTAGTTAGAGTCCACAGAGTGTAATCCAATACCCCAGTCCACTCCTTCTCCAGGTTCTCCTTCTCACCATTCTCTGTCTCAGAGGTGTGCAGAGCCCTGTAAGCAATTGATTTAAACATCCTGATGGTCTAGACCCCAGCCTATTACAATTAGCTGCTCCTCCTTTAACATGCATTTTTAACCACACCCTAAAATGTAATCAAATCCCCAAGTTGTGAAAATCAGCATTTGTCCTACCTCTTTTGAAAGGAGGTGAGCTCCCTCTACTAAAAAACTATTGGTGAAAATTGTCAAAAGTAGGAGTTGGAGTTCCTAGTCAATAAGCAGCCTACCTCCAGGCCTACTTCTATTAAAACAGTATTTTGAGTGGTATGCAGTCAGGTTTCAGGTCAAGCCACAGCACTGTTACAGCAACATTGAAGGTTTTGGATGATATTCACTGTGCTCTGGATCAGAAGTTGCATTGTGTATCTCTGTTCATACAGTTGAAGTCGGAAGATTACATACACTTAAGTTGGAGTCATTAAAACTTGTTTTTCAACCACTCCACACATTTCTTGTTAACAAACTATAGCTTTGGCAAGTCGGTTAGGACATCTACTGTGTGCATGACACAAGTATTTTTTCCAACAATTGTTTACAGACAGATTATTTCACTTATAATTCACTGTATCACAATTCCAGTGGGTCAGAAGTTTACATACACTGAGTTGACTGTGCCTTTAAACAGCTTGGAAAATTCCCGAAAATTATGTCATGGCTTTAGAAGGTTCTGATAAATTATGTCAATTAGCCTGAGTCAATTGGAGTTGTACCTGTGGATGTATTTCAAGGCCTACATTCAAACTCAGTGCCTCTTTGCTTGACATCATGGGAAATGAAAATAAATCACCCAAGACATCAGAAAAAAATTGTAGACCTTCACAAGTCTGGTTCATCCTTGGGAGCAATTTCCCGAATGCCTGAAGGTACCACGTTCATCTGTACAAACCATAGTACGCAAGTATAAACACCATGGGACCACGCAGCCGTGATACCGCTCAAGAAGGAGACACGTTCTGTCTCCTAGAGATGAACGTACTTTGGTGCGAAAAGTGCAAATTAATCCCAGAACAGCAGCAAAGGACCTTGTGAAGATGCTTGAGGAAACAGGTACAAAAGTATCTATATCCACAGTAAAATGAGTGCTATGTCAACATAACTTGAAAGGCTGCTCAGAAAGGAAGAAGCCACTGCTCCAAAACCGCCATAAAAAGACAGACTACAGTTTGCAACTGCACATGGGGACAAAGATGGTACTGGAGAAATGCCCTCTGGTCTGATGAAACAAAAATAGAACTGTTTGGCCATAATGACCATCGTTATGTTTGGAGGAAAAAAGAGGGAGGCTTGCAAGCCGAAGAACATCATCCCAACTGTGAAGCACGGGGGTGGCAGCATCATGTTGTGGGGGTGCTTTGCTGCGGGAGGGACTGGTGCACTTCACAAAATAGATGGCATCATTAGGCGGGAAATTATGTGGATATATTGAAGCAACATCTCAAGGCATCAGTCAGGAAGTTAAAGCTTGGTCGCAAATGGGGCTTCCAAATGGACAATGGCCCAATCATACTTCCAAAGTTGTGGCAAAATAGCTTAAGGACAACAAAGTCAAGGTATTGGAGCAGCTATCACAAAGCCCTGACCTCAATCCTATAGAAAATTTGTGGGCGAACTGAAAAAGCATGTGCGTGCAAGTAGGCCTACAAACCTGACTCAGTTACACCAGCTCTGTCAGGAGGAATGGGCCAAAATTCACCCAACTTATTGTGGGAAGCTTGTGGAAGGTTACCCAAAATATTTTACCCAAGTTAAACAATTTAAAGGCAATGCTACTAATTGAGTGTATGTAAACTTCTGACCACTGGGAATGTGATGAAAGATATAAAAGCTGAAATAAATAATTATTTATATTATTATTCTGACATTTCACATCCTTAAAATAAATTGGGGATTCCAATTTACCTAAAACAGGGAATTTTTACTAGGATTAAATGTCAGAAATGGTGAAAAACTGAGTTTAAATGTATTTGGCTTAGGTGTATATAAACTTCCGACTTCAACTGTAGATTTCTCAAAGGCATTTGACACTGTGGACCATACTGTATTGATGCAGAGACTGACATGTTTTGGGATTACTGGGTATGCTCTAGAGTGGTTTGTGAACTACCTGTCAAATAGTGTGTTAACGCAGATGATTGCACTGTAAGTCTGACATCATTGAGATGCACTCAGGTGTGCCTCAAGGATCCATTTGAGTTCCACTGTTGTTTATTATCTATGTCACCAACATTGAGAGACATATTGAGACAGCTAATGTCCATTTTTATGTGGATGACACTTTTCTATTCAAGTGGCAACAGTATGACCTTGGCTTTTGAATAATCTTAACCAGCATTTAACAACATTCAACAGAATCTGTACGATTTGAAGCTTGTTGGGAATTCCTCTAACACAAAATACATTGCATTTTAAAATAATAAGCACTCTGAAAACAATGTCATTGCTACTTTTGTAGGAAATTCCATAAAGCAAGTCAAAACATACAAATATCTGGGAGTTGGTGGATGAGAAGCTGAGCTTCACGAATCATGTTGACAACTTGGTAAAGAAGATTATGTTGAGAATAGGTTTTTATTACCGGCATAAGGCTTGTTTTTATTTGGAGACCATAAAAGAGCTGGTACGGTGTACATTCCTGTCTGTCTTGGACTACAGTAATTTAATTTATAGGCTTATACCAACCAAATGTGTCTGACACACCACTGTGATCTCTATAGTGCTGTTGGCAGGTCTTTGTTGACTACATAGGCTTAAACATAGGTATACTATCACCCCTTGACTTTTTCCACATTTTATTACGTTACAGCCTTATGCGAAAATGGATATTAAAACATTTTATCAGCAATCTACACACAATACCCCATAATGACAAATTGAAAAAACAAAAATAACTATAAGTATTCAGACCCTTTGCTATGAGATTCGGAATTGAGCTCAGGTGCATCCTGCTTCCATTGATCATCCTTGAGATACTTCTACAACTTGATTGGAGTCCACCTGTGATAAATTCAATTGATTGGGCACACAGCTGTCTATATAAGGTCCCACAGTTGACAGTGCATGTGAGAGCAAAAACCAAGCTGTGAGGTTGAAGAAATTGTCCAACAGGATTGTGTTGAGGCAGAGATCTGGGGAAGTGTACCAAAACATTTCTGCATATTTGAAGGTCCCCAAGAACACAGTGGCCTCCATCATTCTTAAATGGAAGAAGTTTGGAACCTCCTAGAGCTGGACGCACGGCCAAACTGAGCATTTGGGGGAGAAGGAGCTTGGTCAGGGAAGTTACCAAGAACCCGATGGTCACTCTGACAGACCTCCAGAGTTCCTCTGTGGAGATGGAAGAGACTTCCAAAAGGACAACCATCTCTGCAGCACTCCACCAATCAGGCCTTTATGGCAGAGTGGCCAGACGGAAGCCATTCCTCAGTAAAAGTCACATGACAGCCAAAAAGGCACCTAAAGACTCTCAGACCATGAGAAACAAGATTCTCTGGTCTGATGAAACCAAGATTGAACTCTTTGGCCTGAATGCCAAGTGTCATGTCTGGAGGAAACCTGCCGCCATCTCTATGGTGAAGCATGGTGGTGGCAGCATCATGCTGTGGGGATTTTCTTCCGGGACTGGGAGACTAGTCAGGATTGAGGCAAAGATGAACTGAGCAAAGTACAGAGAGATCCTTGATGAAAACTTGCTCCAGAGCATTCTGGACCTCAGACTGGGGCGAAGGTTACGCCCCTAACCACACAGCCAAGACAACGCAGGAGTGGTTTTGGGACTGTTCTTTGAATAAGTCACACCCTGATCTGTTTCACCTGTCCTTGATTTTGTCTCCAAACCCCTCCAGGTGTCGCTTGTTTTCCCCAGTGTATTTATCCCTGTGTTTCCTGTCTCTCTGTGCCAGCTCGTCTTCTATGTCCAAGCCTACTAGCGTTTTTTTTCCCGTTTTCCTGCTTTGCCTTTTCTCCTTTTTCTAGTCCTCCCGGTTTTGACCCTTACCTGTTCTGGACTCTGTACCCGCCTTCCTGACCATTCTGCCTGCCCTGACCTTGAGCCTGCCTGCCACTCTGTACCTCCTGGACTCTGATCTGTTTATGACCTTTTGCCTGTCCACGACCATTCTCTTGCCTACTCCTTTTGAAATTACTAAACATCTTAAACTCTAACCATCTGCCTCCCGTGTCTGCATTTGGGTCTCGCCTAGTGTCATGATAAAATATCCTTGACTGGCCCAGCCAGAGCCCGGACTTGAACCCGATCGAACATCCCCGGAGAGACCTGAAAATAGCTGTGCAGCAACTCTCCCCACCTAACCTTCTTCTGCAGAGAAGAATGGGAGAAACTCCCTAAATACAGGTGTGCCAAGCTTGTAGTGTCAATCCCAAAATGACTCAGTGCTGTAATCGCTGCCAAAGACCATTCAACAAAGTACTGAGTAAAGGGTCTGAATACTTATGTACATTTAATATTTCCATTTTATTTCTTTAATAAATTAGCAAAAAATTCTAAAAACCTGTTTTTGCTTTGTCATTATGGGGTATTGGGTGTAGATTGATGAGGGGGGAAAAAGATGTAATCCATTTTAGAATAAGGCTGTAATGTTACAAAATGTGGAAAAAGTCAAGAGGTCTGAATACTTTCTGAAGGCACTATATAAGGCTATTTTTGGAAAACTGCCACTTTATCTCTGTTCTTTTTTGATAAGGTAATTAAATAAATACCAGTTACGGTCTTACTCCTACTTAATTTTAATTGTTCCTAAAATTAGAACGGATCAGGGCAAAAAGTGTTTCAATTACTCAGCTCCGTGGTCTTGGAATTCTCTCCCAACCAGCCTGAAACTCCAGGATCTTGTTTCCTTGAAGGAGCTTAAACATTTGGTTGACTCACATGTTACTGAGTAATGTGATTGTCATTAGGTACATATGATAGATAAAATAAAAAAAACTAAGACACTAGCATGTTTCTGTAATTGAAATGTGTGTCTACGTCAAAACATATTTTTGATGGTGTGTCTATGTCTAAGTTGTTACAGTATGTCTAATATTTGGCTCAAACATGGTTCCACCCTGCTGCTATCTTGATTGGACTAGGTCTCTCTTGAAAAATAGATTTGATCTAAATGAGACTAACCTGGGAAAATAAATAAACAGATACACACGCTTGTTTGAACATCTTTATTCATTGTCTCTCACTTTTGTCTCCCATGATCTATTCACCAAGTCCTGCAGTTTGAACTAGCTCTGACGCATTTGCCTGTTGTTTTTTGTTTGTGGGTTTTGTCTTACACAGTCTAGTGCATTTTAGAGTTTAAGACCACCAACTACAGATACACGCACTTGTTTGAGCATCTCGAAGACTAAATTTAATGTACAATCAGTTTGACAGGTGACAAACAGATTACTTGACTATTGTAACATGCAGTGGTGAGAATTATATTGTCCCCATCAGGAGCCCAGGCTTTTCCATACATGGTAGAGTTCTTGCCTCTGGACCACACAAGCTTTGGATTGTATTCTGCTTAAGCAAATGTCTCTCTACATTGGTCAGCTACATTGATGACCAGGGTGGGATCATTCTGATATGCCTATGGGGCCTGTGCACACAAGTGCTTCTAGAGAGAAGGAGGGATACTGAAGCATACGTTGACGACAGTTCTAGTCTCCATCAGAGGCCAGGGCTTTTGGCATAGATGGTAAAGCTCTCATTTCTGGACTGCAACGTTGTAAGATTGTGCCCTCCACGGCACTTGACATACATTGATTGGTAGGTTACACTATATTTAGATACTTCAAAACTGCCTGAGACACCTTTGCGATTTGTCTCTGTGCTCAATAAGTCAGGCAGAACAGTTGAAACTGGAGCAGCAGCACGGCCAGGTGGACTGGGGACAGCAAGGAGTCATCATGTCAGGTAGTCCTGGGGCATGGTCCTAGGGCTCAGGTCCTCCGAGAGAGAGAAAGAAAGAGAGAAGGAGAGAATTAGAGAACGCACACTTAGATTCACACAGGACACCGAATAGGACAGGAGAAGTACTCCAGATATAACAAACTGACCCTAGCCCCCTGACACATAAACTACTGCAGCATAAATACTGGAGGCTGAGACAGGATGGGTCAGGAGACACTGTGGCCCCATCCGAGGACACCCCCGGACAGGGCCAAACAGGAAGGATACCTAAGTATGATTCTCAATCAGAGACAACGAATGACACCTGCCTCTGATTGAGAACCATACTAGGCCAAACACATAGATATATATAACAACATAGAAAAAAGAACATAGACTACCCACCCCAACTCACGCCCTGACCAACCTAACACAAAGACATAAAAAAGGAACTAAGGTCAGAACGTGACAAAATATCCATTCCCAACAGATTTTCGATTTAAGTGATAATGCTTGAGAAGCTGGTGTTTGGAGGATATATTGGCACGGGTGTTGTTAGGCCCGAGACGAAGTTGAGTTACCAACAGGTTACCAACATATTCAAATAATGATTGACATATTTTAATTAAAAACATCATACTATTTCATCCTTCCACAAGATATAGTTACGACACAAATCTAGGGTTGCTACCCAAGCCGGCTTGTCGTTCATTCTATTGGTTCGGAGACGTAACCCAGTCGTTCAGTCTTTTTGTTCTGTATCTATGGACACGACCCAGTCTTTCGCTCTAAATGTTCCATTGCCATACTGGCTGGCAACGTTCTTATCCCTTGCCTGCTTGCTAGCTAGCCAACTACGGCTAACTTACAGTCAAGCCAAAAAGTGCAGCTAGAATAACAGTAAAGTAGCTGCCTTTGCATTTGTTTAAGCTGTTTTCTAGTTACAATTATTTGGATACATCCATAACAATGAGGTAATGAGGTGCGATTCTGCCTGGCATAGAAAATGTGCCCTCTTGTCAGGACAATGTTGTTACAGAGAATCTAGCCAACACACAGCTAATACTATCACTTCAAACTGATGCTGGAAAGACTGAAAACTAGCTGGACTTCATTTAGTTTTACCTTCTTTCAATTTACATTTCTTTGTATACAGTGCATTCGGAAAGTATTCAGACACCTTGACTTTTTCCACATTTTGTTAAGGTACAGTCTTATTCTAAAATGTATTAAATATATATTTTTGCAATGAGACTCACAATTGCGCTCAGGTGCATCCTGTTTCCATTGATCATCCTTGAGATGTTTCTACAACTTGATTGGAGTCCCAAACCGGCTCATCAATTCAATTGATTGGACATGATATGGAAAGGAACACACCTGTCTATATAAGGTCCCACGGTAGACAGTGCATGTCAGAGCAAAAACCATGAGGTTAAAGAAATTGTCTGTTGAGCTCCGAGACAAGATTGTGTCGAGGCAGAGATCTGGGTAAGTGTACCAAAACATTTCTGCAGCATTGAAGGTCTCGAAAAACACAGTGGCCTCCATCATTCTTAAATGGAAGAAGTTTGGAACCACCAAGACTCTTCCTAGAGCTGGCTGCCTGGCCAAACTGAGCAATCGGGGGAGAAAGGCCTTGGTCAGGGAGGTTACCAAAACCCGATGGTCACTCTGACAGTCCTCCAGAGTTCCTCTGTGGAGTTTGGGAACCTTCCAGAAGGACAACCATCTCTGCAGCACTCCACCAATCAGGCCTTTATGGTAGAGTACACAGACGGAAGCCACTCCATAAAAATGATGCCATATCTTATCACAGCACTTGTAAGTTTGCCAGTGTTGAAATATACTTTTTTTCTGAGAAAATGTGCAAGAATTGAAGGTGCCAACCAATTTTACAGTAATCATAAGAATATACCAAAAACAGCTTCTCTCTCATGTAGATCGATCAACTTCACTGTTTTCGGTGTTGGCCCACCACCTACCTCAAGAAAACATTTGGTGTGCTCGAACAGCTGAAAAAAACCCTGCCGAGCGCTGCCAAAAACCAAAACGAACAAAAACATCAAAAAATGTTGTCATAATATGTGTGCAAACTGTTTAAACTGGGACGCATAAGAAAAGCTTTAGAGTAGCTCTGTCCAACCCACTGAGGTCACATTGAGACGCGTACCTCATTCCCCTGCTCTCCCTCTCTCTCTCCTTCACCCTCTCTCTGTGCCCCTCTAACAGAGTGTGCTGCTCATGAAGACATGACTGACATACAGCAGTCTAATGTGGGCAGAGATATACAGTGCTGCCTCAGGGAGGTCAACCCAGTGAGACTCAGTCTGGACACTCATAACACTCCCACTCACACTGGTTACTCATAAGCAAAGGTCACTGGCAGTGCAGACAGTGGTTTACGTGTCATGTGTCCCTGACTCCATGCTTGTCTGCTCCCACTCACCTTGTCTAGCCCCACTGTAATCTGTGCTGTGGTAGATAATAGACAGCAAACAGTAGGCTGCTGCTTTAATGCTGTCTGTAGTGTTACCATTGAGAATTCAGACACTTAAAAAGAAATATGAAATTCAATAACTAACACAACTGCTGCTTCTGTGGACACAAAGACTCCCCCTGAGTGAGTCTAGAATGTTTATGTTAATTGGGTCATATTAATAATGCTAGCTAACTTACTACAGTGCTGTTTCTCGGAGTAAGACTTGGCTCAGCACTAGATTCTGGTGTGAAAACCCAGAGAGAGAGGCCTTCAGTTGAGACAGTGTTTACATCTCTACTTGGTGGGGTGATTTCACAATGGGACTGTACACATCCACACCGTTTTCCCAGTGGGGTGATAGGGGAGAAATAAAAAGGCTGCTCATAACCCAAAGGATGAAATATGTATAGCTATTGTTCGTAAAGAAGCAAACACTTTATCTGGCAAACTGCCAGAGAAAGATGGATCTGCTTTCCCAAACGAAGGAGAGGGGAGAGTTTGCCTACAGACATTTCACATTGTTTACAAGAAAGTAAATAAGTCCTCATTCAAGTGAGACAGCCAAAAAGGGACCTTCAACTGTGCAAAGGTTAATCCATAAAAAGTCCAGATTTATATAAAACTGCAGTCATTTTTCTTCCCGGGCCAGACTAGGGGAAACACTTGCATATGCATGTAGGCTTTGACGCTTTCTAATTCCCAGCTTTAATGTAACTTCTGTTTTCAAAGGACCACGTGAGAACCATGGGTCAAACTGGAAGACGAGGACGAGGAGAATGAATACTGATACAGGAGATGTACAGATTACAGGTAACACGAGCGGAATAAAAAGTGTTCAAGTTGTTTCACAATAAACATATAACCATGAAAATAGAATTACCTCAATGATTAAATTCACAATGTAAAAAGCGAACAGCAGGGTTGTTCTTGAATTGCGGTGGCATTTGGGCATGGCATTATAGTTATATGACAATGGCATTATTTTTAAATGAAATGTATTTGGGTACATCTTCACCAGTGGAGGCTCCTCAGAGGAGGAAGGAGAGGACAATCCTCCTCAGTGAAATTTCATAAAAATGGTGAAACATTAAAAAAGTTATCCTTTTTTGATAAAACTACATTTATTCACGTCATCAAATAATTGGTTAAAATACACTGTTGGTCTACAATGAAGGCAATGAAGGTTTACAGTAACTTCAACAGTACTGTCTGGGATAGCACCAAGGTTTAGCCGGAAGACAGCTAGCTTCCGTCCTCCTCTGGCTACATTGACCTCAATACAAAACCTAGGAGGCTGGTAGTAGGCCTCACCCCCATCCATAGACATACATGGTAATTATGACCACATCCGGAGGAAGTCCTCCAACCAATCATAGCTTTTGCAGTATGAACTGACATGTTGTCCCTCCAATCATTGATATAGGATCAGAGAATGAACCTAGTGTGTTGTATTGCCTCAGAGCATTATGGGTGTTCTGTGTGGTTGGATAGAGATTAAGAGTGAAGAGTAATAGTTGAGAATTTTTGGAACATTATTCAATTCAAATTAGTTTTTTTAATTACAGGAGATGGATGAGGTATATTATAAATTGTTTTCTTGGGTTTAGAATTTTATTTTTGTGTCCAGTTAGTGCAATGTATTTACATTTGCCTTGCTAACTTCAGTAGCTAGCTAGCTACTAGCGCGAGTGTGCAGTTTTCTCCGCCCAAATGGTAGAAAACTTGCTCCAGAGCATTCTGGACCTCAGACTGGGGCGAAGGTTACGCCCCTAACCACACAGCCAAGACAACGCAGGAGTGGTTTTGGGACTGTTCTTTGAATAAGTCACACCCTGATCTGTTTCACCTGTCCTTGATTTTGTCTCCAAACCCCTCCAGGTGTCGCTTGTTTTCCCCAGTGTATTTATCCCTGTGTTTCCTGTCTCTCTGTGCCAGCTCGTCTTCTATGTCCAAGCCTACTAGCGTTTTTTTTCCCGTTTTCCTGCTTTGCCTTTTCTCCTTTTTCTAGTCCTCCCGGTTTTGACCCTTACCTGTTCTGGACTCTGTACCCGCCTTCCTGACCATTCTGCCTGCCCTGACCTTGAGCCTGCCTGCCACTCTGTACCTCCTGGACTCTGATCTGTTTATGACCTTTTGCCTGTCCACGACCATTCTCTTGCCTACTCCTTTTGAAATTACTAAACATCTTAAACTCTAACCATCTGCCTCCCGTGTCTGCATTTGGGTCTCGCCTAGTGTCATGATAAAATATCCTTGACTGGCCCAGCCAGAGCCCGGACTTGAACCCGATCGAACATCCCCGGAGAGACCTGAAAATAGCTGTGCAGCAACTCTCCCCACCTAACCTTCTTCTGCAGAGAAGAATGGGAGAAACTCCCTAAATACAGGTGTGCCAAGCTTGTAGTGTCAATCCCAAAATGACTCAGTGCTGTAATCGCTGCCAAAGACCATTCAACAAAGTACTGAGTAAAGGGTCTGAATACTTATGTACATTTAATATTTCCATTTTATTTCTTTAATAAATTAGCAAAAAATTCTAAAAACCTGTTTTTGCTTTGTCATTATGGGGTATTGGGTGTAGATTGATGAGGGGGGAAAAAGATGTAATCCATTTTAGAATAAGGCTGTAATGTTACAAAATGTGGAAAAAGTCAAGAGGTCTGAATACTTTCTGAAGGCACTATATAAGGCTATTTTTGGAAAACTGCCACTTTATCTCTGTTCTTTTTTGATAAGGTAATTAAATAAATACCAGTTACGGTCTTACTCCTACTTAATTTTAATTGTTCCTAAAATTAGAACGGATCAGGGCAAAAAGTGTTTCAATTACTCAGCTCCGTGGTCTTGGAATTCTCTCCCAACCAGCCTGAAACTCCAGGATCTTGTTTCCTTGAAGGAGCTTAAACATTTGGTTGACTCACATGTTACTGAGTAATGTGATTGTCATTAGGTACATATGATAGATAAAATAAAAAAAACTAAGACACTAGCATGTTTCTGTAATTGAAATGTGTGTCTACGTCAAAACATATTTTTGATGGTGTGTCTATGTCTAAGTTGTTACAGTATGTCTAATATTTGGCTCAAACATGGTTCCACCCTGCTGCTATCTTGATTGGACTAGGTCTCTCTTGAAAAATAGATTTGATCTAAATGAGACTAACCTGGGAAAATAAATAAACAGATACACACGCTTGTTTGAACATCTTTATTCATTGTCTCTCACTTTTGTCTCCCATGATCTATTCACCAAGTCCTGCAGTTTGAACTAGCTCTGACGCATTTGCCTGTTGTTTTTTGTTTGTGGGTTTTGTCTTACACAGTCTAGTGCATTTTAGAGTTTAAGACCACCAACTACAGATACACGCACTTGTTTGAGCATCTCGAAGACTAAATTTAATGTACAATCAGTTTGACAGGTGACAAACAGATTACTTGACTATTGTAACATGCAGTGGTGAGAATTATATTGTCCCCATCAGGAGCCCAGGCTTTTCCATACATGGTAGAGTTCTTGCCTCTGGACCACACAAGCTTTGGATTGTATTCTGCTTAAGCAAATGTCTCTCTACATTGGTCAGCTACATTGATGACCAGGGTGGGATCATTCTGATATGCCTATGGGGCCTGTGCACACAAGTGCTTCTAGAGAGAAGGAGGGATACTGAAGCATACGTTGACGACAGTTCTAGTCTCCATCAGAGGCCAGGGCTTTTGGCATAGATGGTAAAGCTCTCATTTCTGGACTGCAACGTTGTAAGATTGTGCCCTCCACGGCACTTGACATACATTGATTGGTAGGTTACACTATATTTAGATACTTCAAAACTGCCTGAGACACCTTTGCGATTTGTCTCTGTGCTCAATAAGTCAGGCAGAACAGTTGAAACTGGAGCAGCAGCACGGCCAGGTGGACTGGGGACAGCAAGGAGTCATCATGTCAGGTAGTCCTGGGGCATGGTCCTAGGGCTCAGGTCCTCCGAGAGAGAGAAAGAAAGAGAGAAGGAGAGAATTAGAGAACGCACACTTAGATTCACACAGGACACCGAATAGGACAGGAGAAGTACTCCAGATATAACAAACTGACCCTAGCCCCCTGACACATAAACTACTGCAGCATAAATACTGGAGGCTGAGACAGGATGGGTCAGGAGACACTGTGGCCCCATCCGAGGACACCCCCGGACAGGGCCAAACAGGAAGGATACCTAAGTATGATTCTCAATCAGAGACAACGAATGACACCTGCCTCTGATTGAGAACCATACTAGGCCAAACACATAGATATATATAACAACATAGAAAAAAGAACATAGACTACCCACCCCAACTCACGCCCTGACCAACCTAACACAAAGACATAAAAAAGGAACTAAGGTCAGAACGTGACAAAATATCCATTCCCAACAGATTTTCGATTTAAGTGATAATGCTTGAGAAGCTGGTGTTTGGAGGATATATTGGCACGGGTGTTGTTAGGCCCGAGACGAAGTTGAGTTACCAACAGGTTACCAACATATTCAAATAATGATTGACATATTTTAATTAAAAACATCATACTATTTCATCCTTCCACAAGATATAGTTACGACACAAATCTAGGGTTGCTACCCAAGCCGGCTTGTCGTTCATTCTATTGGTTCGGAGACGTAACCCAGTCGTTCAGTCTTTTTGTTCTGTATCTATGGACACGACCCAGTCTTTCGCTCTAAATGTTCCATTGCCATACTGGCTGGCAACGTTCTTATCCCTTGCCTGCTTGCTAGCTAGCCAACTACGGCTAACTTACAGTCAAGCCAAAAAGTGCAGCTAGAATAACAGTAAAGTAGCTGCCTTTGCATTTGTTTAAGCTGTTTTCTAGTTACAATTATTTGGATACATCCATAACAATGAGGTAATGAGGTGCGATTCTGCCTGGCATAGAAAATGTGCCCTCTTGTCAGGACAATGTTGTTACAGAGAATCTAGCCAACACACAGCTAATACTATCACTTCAAACTGATGCTGGAAAGACTGAAAACTAGCTGGACTTCATTTAGTTTTACCTTCTTTCAATTTACATTTCTTTGTATACAGTGCATTCGGAAAGTATTCAGACACCTTGACTTTTTCCACATTTTGTTAAGGTACAGTCTTATTCTAAAATGTATTAAATATATATTTTTGCAATGAGACTCACAATTGCGCTCAGGTGCATCCTGTTTCCATTGATCATCCTTGAGATGTTTCTACAACTTGATTGGAGTCCCAAACCGGCTCATCAATTCAATTGATTGGACATGATATGGAAAGGAACACACCTGTCTATATAAGGTCCCACGGTAGACAGTGCATGTCAGAGCAAAAACCATGAGGTTAAAGAAATTGTCTGTTGAGCTCCGAGACAAGATTGTGTCGAGGCAGAGATCTGGGTAAGTGTACCAAAACATTTCTGCAGCATTGAAGGTCTCGAAAAACACAGTGGCCTCCATCATTCTTAAATGGAAGAAGTTTGGAACCACCAAGACTCTTCCTAGAGCTGGCTGCCTGGCCAAACTGAGCAATCGGGGGAGAAAGGCCTTGGTCAGGGAGGTTACCAAAACCCGATGGTCACTCTGACAGTCCTCCAGAGTTCCTCTGTGGAGTTTGGGAACCTTCCAGAAGGACAACCATCTCTGCAGCACTCCACCAATCAGGCCTTTATGGTAGAGTACACAGACGGAAGCCACTCCATAAAAATGATGCCATATCTTATCACAGCACTTGTAAGTTTGCCAGTGTTGAAATATACTTTTTTTCTGAGAAAATGTGCAAGAATTGAAGGTGCCAACCAATTTTACAGTAATCATAAGAATATACCAAAAACAGCTTCTCTCTCATGTAGATCGATCAACTTCACTGTTTTCGGTGTTGGCCCACCACCTACCTCAAGAAAACATTTGGTGTGCTCGAACAGCTGAAAAAAACCCTGCCGAGCGCTGCCAAAAACCAAAACGAACAAAAACATCAAAAAATGTTGTCATAATATGTGTGCAAACTGTTTAAACTGGGACGCATAAGAAAAGCTTTAGAGTAGCTCTGTCCAACCCACTGAGGTCACATTGAGACGCGTACCTCATTCCCCTGCTCTCCCTCTCTCTCTCCTTCACCCTCTCTCTGTGCCCCTCTAACAGAGTGTGCTGCTCATGAAGACATGACTGACATACAGCAGTCTAATGTGGGCAGAGATATACAGTGCTGCCTCAGGGAGGTCAACCCAGTGAGACTCAGTCTGGACACTCATAACACTCCCACTCACACTGGTTACTCATAAGCAAAGGTCACTGGCAGTGCAGACAGTGGTTTACGTGTCATGTGTCCCTGACTCCATGCTTGTCTGCTCCCACTCACCTTGTCTAGCCCCACTGTAATCTGTGCTGTGGTAGATAATAGACAGCAAACAGTAGGCTGCTGCTTTAATGCTGTCTGTAGTGTTACCATTGAGAATTCAGACACTTAAAAAGAAATATGAAATTCAATAACTAACACAACTGCTGCTTCTGTGGACACAAAGACTCCCCCTGAGTGAGTCTAGAATGTTTATGTTAATTGGGTCATATTAATAATGCTAGCTAACTTACTACAGTGCTGTTTCTCGGAGTAAGACTTGGCTCAGCACTAGATTCTGGTGTGAAAACCCAGAGAGAGAGGCCTTCAGTTGAGACAGTGTTTACATCTCTACTTGGTGGGGTGATTTCACAATGGGACTGTACACATCCACACCGTTTTCCCAGTGGGGTGATAGGGGAGAAATAAAAAGGCTGCTCATAACCCAAAGGATGAAATATGTATAGCTATTGTTCGTAAAGAAGCAAACACTTTATCTGGCAAACTGCCAGAGAAAGATGGATCTGCTTTCCCAAACGAAGGAGAGGGGAGAGTTTGCCTACAGACATTTCACATTGTTTACAAGAAAGTAAATAAGTCCTCATTCAAGTGAGACAGCCAAAAAGGGACCTTCAACTGTGCAAAGGTTAATCCATAAAAAGTCCAGATTTATATAAAACTGCAGTCATTTTTCTTCCCGGGCCAGACTAGGGGAAACACTTGCATATGCATGTAGGCTTTGACGCTTTCTAATTCCCAGCTTTAATGTAACTTCTGTTTTCAAAGGACCACGTGAGAACCATGGGTCAAACTGGAAGACGAGGACGAGGAGAATGAATACTGATACAGGAGATGTACAGATTACAGGTAACACGAGCGGAATAAAAAGTGTTCAAGTTGTTTCACAATAAACATATAACCATGAAAATAGAATTACCTCAATGATTAAATTCACAATGTAAAAAGCGAACAGCAGGGTTGTTCTTGAATTGCGGTGGCATTTGGGCATGGCATTATAGTTATATGACAATGGCATTATTTTTAAATGAAATGTATTTGGGTACATCTTCACCAGTGGAGGCTCCTCAGAGGAGGAAGGAGAGGACAATCCTCCTCAGTGAAATTTCATAAAAATGGTGAAACATTAAAAAAGTTATCCTTTTTTGATAAAACTACATTTATTCACGTCATCAAATAATTGGTTAAAATACACTGTTGGTCTACAATGAAGGCAATGAAGGTTTACAGTAACTTCAACAGTACTGTCTGGGATAGCACCAAGGTTTAGCCGGAAGACAGCTAGCTTCCGTCCTCCTCTGGCTACATTGACCTCAATACAAAACCTAGGAGGCTGGTAGTAGGCCTCACCCCCATCCATAGACATACATGGTAATTATGACCACATCCGGAGGAAGTCCTCCAACCAATCATAGCTTTTGCAGTATGAACTGACATGTTGTCCCTCCAATCATTGATATAGGATCAGAGAATGAACCTAGTGTGTTGTATTGCCTCAGAGCATTATGGGTGTTCTGTGTGGTTGGATAGAGATTAAGAGTGAAGAGTAATAGTTGAGAATTTTTGGAACATTATTCAATTCAAATTAGTTTTTTTAATTACAGGAGATGGATGAGGTATATTATAAATTGTTTTCTTGGGTTTAGAATTTTATTTTTGTGTCCAGTTAGTGCAATGTATTTACATTTGCCTTGCTAACTTCAGTAGCTAGCTAGCTACTAGCGCGAGTGTGCAGTTTTCTCCGCCCAAATGGTAGAAAACTTGCTCCAGAGCATTCTGGACCTCAGACTGGGGCGAAGGTTACGCCCCTAACCACACAGCCAAGACAACGCAGGAGTGGTTTTGGGACTGTTCTTTGAATAAGTCACACCCTGATCTGTTTCACCTGTCCTTGATTTTGTCTCCAAACCCCTCCAGGTGTCGCTTGTTTTCCCCAGTGTATTTATCCCTGTGTTTCCTGTCTCTCTGTGCCAGCTCGTCTTCTATGTCCAAGCCTACTAGCGTTTTTTTTCCCGTTTTCCTGCTTTGCCTTTTCTCCTTTTTCTAGTCCTCCCGGTTTTGACCCTTACCTGTTCTGGACTCTGTACCCGCCTTCCTGACCATTCTGCCTGCCCTGACCTTGAGCCTGCCTGCCACTCTGTACCTCCTGGACTCTGATCTGTTTATGACCTTTTGCCTGTCCACGACCATTCTCTTGCCTACTCCTTTTGAAATTACTAAACATCTTAAACTCTAACCATCTGCCTCCCGTGTCTGCATTTGGGTCTCGCCTAGTGTCATGATAAAATATCCTTGACTGGCCCAGCCAGAGCCCGGACTTGAACCCGATCGAACATCCCCGGAGAGACCTGAAAATAGCTGTGCAGCAACTCTCCCCACCTAACCTTCTTCTGCAGAGAAGAATGGGAGAAACTCCCTAAATACAGGTGTGCCAAGCTTGTAGTGTCAATCCCAAAATGACTCAGTGCTGTAATCGCTGCCAAAGACCATTCAACAAAGTACTGAGTAAAGGGTCTGAATACTTATGTACATTTAATATTTCCATTTTATTTCTTTAATAAATTAGCAAAAAATTCTAAAAACCTGTTTTTGCTTTGTCATTATGGGGTATTGGGTGTAGATTGATGAGGGGGGAAAAAGATGTAATCCATTTTAGAATAAGGCTGTAATGTTACAAAATGTGGAAAAAGTCAAGAGGTCTGAATACTTTCTGAAGGCACTATATAAGGCTATTTTTGGAAAACTGCCACTTTATCTCTGTTCTTTTTTGATAAGGTAATTAAATAAATACCAGTTACGGTCTTACTCCTACTTAATTTTAATTGTTCCTAAAATTAGAACGGATCAGGGCAAAAAGTGTTTCAATTACTCAGCTCCGTGGTCTTGGAATTCTCTCCCAACCAGCCTGAAACTCCAGGATCTTGTTTCCTTGAAGGAGCTTAAACATTTGGTTGACTCACATGTTACTGAGTAATGTGATTGTCATTAGGTACATATGATAGATAAAATAAAAAAAACTAAGACACTAGCATGTTTCTGTAATTGAAATGTGTGTCTACGTCAAAACATATTTTTGATGGTGTGTCTATGTCTAAGTTGTTACAGTATGTCTAATATTTGGCTCAAACATGGTTCCACCCTGCTGCTATCTTGATTGGACTAGGTCTCTCTTGAAAAATAGATTTGATCTAAATGAGACTAACCTGGGAAAATAAATAAACAGATACACACGCTTGTTTGAACATCTTTATTCATTGTCTCTCACTTTTGTCTCCCATGATCTATTCACCAAGTCCTGCAGTTTGAACTAGCTCTGACGCATTTGCCTGTTGTTTTTTGTTTGTGGGTTTTGTCTTACACAGTCTAGTGCATTTTAGAGTTTAAGACCACCAACTACAGATACACGCACTTGTTTGAGCATCTCGAAGACTAAATTTAATGTACAATCAGTTTGACAGGTGACAAACAGATTACTTGACTATTGTAACATGCAGTGGTGAGAATTATATTGTCCCCATCAGGAGCCCAGGCTTTTCCATACATGGTAGAGTTCTTGCCTCTGGACCACACAAGCTTTGGATTGTATTCTGCTTAAGCAAATGTCTCTCTACATTGGTCAGCTACATTGATGACCAGGGTGGGATCATTCTGATATGCCTATGGGGCCTGTGCACACAAGTGCTTCTAGAGAGAAGGAGGGATACTGAAGCATACGTTGACGACAGTTCTAGTCTCCATCAGAGGCCAGGGCTTTTGGCATAGATGGTAAAGCTCTCATTTCTGGACTGCAACGTTGTAAGATTGTGCCCTCCACGGCACTTGACATACATTGATTGGTAGGTTACACTATATTTAGATACTTCAAAACTGCCTGAGACACCTTTGCGATTTGTCTCTGTGCTCAATAAGTCAGGCAGAACAGTTGAAACTGGAGCAGCAGCACGGCCAGGTGGACTGGGGACAGCAAGGAGTCATCATGTCAGGTAGTCCTGGGGCATGGTCCTAGGGCTCAGGTCCTCCGAGAGAGAGAAAGAAAGAGAGAAGGAGAGAATTAGAGAACGCACACTTAGATTCACACAGGACACCGAATAGGACAGGAGAAGTACTCCAGATATAACAAACTGACCCTAGCCCCCTGACACATAAACTACTGCAGCATAAATACTGGAGGCTGAGACAGGATGGGTCAGGAGACACTGTGGCCCCATCCGAGGACACCCCCGGACAGGGCCAAACAGGAAGGATACCTAAGTATGATTCTCAATCAGAGACAACGAATGACACCTGCCTCTGATTGAGAACCATACTAGGCCAAACACATAGATATATATAACAACATAGAAAAAAGAACATAGACTACCCACCCCAACTCACGCCCTGACCAACCTAACACAAAGACATAAAAAAGGAACTAAGGTCAGAACGTGACAAAATATCCATTCCCAACAGATTTTCGATTTAAGTGATAATGCTTGAGAAGCTGGTGTTTGGAGGATATATTGGCACGGGTGTTGTTAGGCCCGAGACGAAGTTGAGTTACCAACAGGTTACCAACATATTCAAATAATGATTGACATATTTTAATTAAAAACATCATACTATTTCATCCTTCCACAAGATATAGTTACGACACAAATCTAGGGTTGCTACCCAAGCCGGCTTGTCGTTCATTCTATTGGTTCGGAGACGTAACCCAGTCGTTCAGTCTTTTTGTTCTGTATCTATGGACACGACCCAGTCTTTCGCTCTAAATGTTCCATTGCCATACTGGCTGGCAACGTTCTTATCCCTTGCCTGCTTGCTAGCTAGCCAACTACGGCTAACTTACAGTCAAGCCAAAAAGTGCAGCTAGAATAACAGTAAAGTAGCTGCCTTTGCATTTGTTTAAGCTGTTTTCTAGTTACAATTATTTGGATACATCCATAACAATGAGGTAATGAGGTGCGATTCTGCCTGGCATAGAAAATGTGCCCTCTTGTCAGGACAATGTTGTTACAGAGAATCTAGCCAACACACAGCTAATACTATCACTTCAAACTGATGCTGGAAAGACTGAAAACTAGCTGGACTTCATTTAGTTTTACCTTCTTTCAATTTACATTTCTTTGTATACAGTGCATTCGGAAAGTATTCAGACACCTTGACTTTTTCCACATTTTGTTAAGGTACAGTCTTATTCTAAAATGTATTAAATATATATTTTTGCAATGAGACTCACAATTGCGCTCAGGTGCATCCTGTTTCCATTGATCATCCTTGAGATGTTTCTACAACTTGATTGGAGTCCCAAACCGGCTCATCAATTCAATTGATTGGACATGATATGGAAAGGAACACACCTGTCTATATAAGGTCCCACGGTAGACAGTGCATGTCAGAGCAAAAACCATGAGGTTAAAGAAATTGTCTGTTGAGCTCCGAGACAAGATTGTGTCGAGGCAGAGATCTGGGTAAGTGTACCAAAACATTTCTGCAGCATTGAAGGTCTCGAAAAACACAGTGGCCTCCATCATTCTTAGATGGAAGAAGTTTGGAACCACCAAGACTCTTCCTAGAGCTGGCTGCCTGGCCAAACTGAGCAATCGGGGGAGAAAGGCCTTGGTCAGGGAGGTTACCAAAACCCGATGGTCACTCTGACAGTCCTCCAGAGTTCCTCTGTGGAGTTTGGGAACCTTCCAGAAGGACAACCATCTCTGCAGCACTCCACCAATCAGGCCTTTATGGTAGAGTACACAGACGGAAGCCACTCCATAAAAATGATGCCATATCTTATCACAGCACTTGTAAGTTTGCCAGTGTTGAAATATACTTTTTTTCTGAGAAAATGTGCAAGAATTGAAGGTGCCAACCAATTTTACAGTAATCATAAGAATATACCAAAAACAGCTTCTCTCTCATGTAGATCGATCAACTTCACTGTTTTCGGTGTTGGCCCACCACCTACCTCAAGAAAACATTTGGTGTGCTCGAACAGCTGAAAAAAACCCTGCCGAGCGCTGCCAAAAACCAAAACGAACAAAAACATCAAAAAATGTTGTCATAATATGTGTGCAAACTGTTTAAACTGGGACGCATAAGAAAAGCTTTAGAGTAGCTCTGTCCAACCCACTGAGGTCACATTGAGACGCGTACCTCATTCCCCTGCTCTCCCTCTCTCTCTCCTTCACCCTCTCTCTGTGCCCCTCTAACAGAGTGTGCTGCTCATGAAGACATGACTGACATACAGCAGTCTAATGTGGGCAGAGATATACAGTGCTGCCTCAGGGAGGTCAACCCAGTGAGACTCAGTCTGGACACTCATAACACTCCCACTCACACTGGTTACTCATAAGCAAAGGTCACTGGCAGTGCAGACAGTGGTTTACGTGTCATGTGTCCCTGACTCCATGCTTGTCTGCTCCCACTCACCTTGTCTAGCCCCACTGTAATCTGTGCTGTGGTAGATAATAGACAGCAAACAGTAGGCTGCTGCTTTAATGCTGTCTGTAGTGTTACCATTGAGAATTCAGACACTTAAAAAGAAATATGAAATTCAATAACTAACACAACTGCTGCTTCTGTGGACACAAAGACTCCCCCTGAGTGAGTCTAGAATGTTTATGTTAATTGGGTCATATTAATAATGCTAGCTAACTTACTACAGTGCTGTTTCTCGGAGTAAGACTTGGCTCAGCACTAGATTCTGGTGTGAAAACCCAGAGAGAGAGGCCTTCAGTTGAGACAGTGTTTACATCTCTACTTGGTGGGGTGATTTCACAATGGGACTGTACACATCCACACCGTTTTCCCAGTGGGGTGATAGGGGAGAAATAAAAAGGCTGCTCATAACCCAAAGGATGAAATATGTATAGCTATTGTTCGTAAAGAAGCAAACACTTTATCTGGCAAACTGCCAGAGAAAGATGGATCTGCTTTCCCAAACGAAGGAGAGGGGAGAGTTTGCCTACAGACATTTCACATTGTTTACAAGAAAGTAAATAAGTCCTCATTCAAGTGAGACAGCCAAAAAGGGACCTTCAACTGTGCAAAGGTTAATCCATAAAAAGTCCAGATTTATATAAAACTGCAGTCATTTTTCTTCCCGGGCCAGACTAGGGGAAACACTTGCATATGCATGTAGGCTTTGACGCTTTCTAATTCCCAGCTTTAATGTAACTTCTGTTTTCAAAGGACCACGTGAGAACCATGGGTCAAACTGGAAGACGAGGACGAGGAGAATGAATACTGATACAGGAGATGTACAGATTACAGGTAACACGAGCGGAATAAAAAGTGTTCAAGTTGTTTCACAATAAACATATAACCATGAAAATAGAATTACCTCAATGATTAAATTCACAATGTAAAAAGCGAACAGCAGGGTTGTTCTTGAATTGCGGTGGCATTTGGGCATGGCATTATAGTTATATGACAATGGCATTATTTTTAAATGAAATGTATTTGGGTACATCTTCACCAGTGGAGGCTCCTCAGAGGAGGAAGGAGAGGACAATCCTCCTCAGTGAAATTTCATAAAAATGGTGAAACATTAAAAAAGTTATCCTTTTTTGATAAAACTACATTTATTCACGTCATCAAATAATTGGTTAAAATACACTGTTGGTCTACAATGAAGGCAATGAAGGTTTACAGTAACTTCAACAGTACTGTCTGGGATAGCACCAAGGTTTAGCCGGAAGACAGCTAGCTTCCGTCCTCCTCTGGCTACATTGACCTCAATACAAAACCTAGGAGGCTGGTAGTAGGCCTCACCCCCATCCATAGACATACATGGTAATTATGACCACATCCGGAGGAAGTCCTCCAACCAATCATAGCTTTTGCAGTATGAACTGACATGTTGTCCCTCCAATCATTGATATAGGATCAGAGAATGAACCTAGTGTGTTGTATTGCCTCAGAGCATTATGGGTGTTCTGTGTGGTTGGATAGAGATTAAGAGTGAAGAGTAATAGTTGAGAATTTTTGGAACATTATTCAATTCAAATTAGTTTTTTTAATTACAGGAGATGGATGAGGTATATTATAAATTGTTTTCTTGGGTTTAGAATTTTATTTTTGTGTCCAGTTAGTGCAATGTATTTACATTTGCCTTGCTAACTTCAGTAGCTAGCTAGCTACTAGCGCGAGTGTGCAGTTTTCTCCGCCCAAATGGTAGAAAACTTGCTCCAGAGCATTCTGGACCTCAGACTGGGGCGAAGGTTACGCCCCTAACCACACAGCCAAGACAACGCAGGAGTGGTTTTGGGACTGTTCTTTGAATAAGTCACACCCTGATCTGTTTCACCTGTCCTTGATTTTGTCTCCAAACCCCTCCAGGTGTCGCTTGTTTTCCCCAGTGTATTTATCCCTGTGTTTCCTGTCTCTCTGTGCCAGCTCGTCTTCTATGTCCAAGCCTACTAGCGTTTTTTTTCCCGTTTTCCTGCTTTGCCTTTTCTCCTTTTTCTAGTCCTCCCGGTTTTGACCCTTACCTGTTCTGGACTCTGTACCCGCCTTCCTGACCATTCTGCCTGCCCTGACCTTGAGCCTGCCTGCCACTCTGTACCTCCTGGACTCTGATCTGTTTATGACCTTTTGCCTGTCCACGACCATTCTCTTGCCTACTCCTTTTGAAATTACTAAACATCTTAAACTCTAACCATCTGCCTCCCGTGTCTGCATTTGGGTCTCGCCTAGTGTCATGATAAAATATCCTTGACTGGCCCAGCCAGAGCCCGGACTTGAACCCGATCGAACATCCCCGGAGAGACCTGAAAATAGCTGTGCAGCAACTCTCCCCACCTAACCTTCTTCTGCAGAGAAGAATGGGAGAAACTCCCTAAATACAGGTGTGCCAAGCTTGTAGTGTCAATCCCAAAATGACTCAGTGCTGTAATCGCTGCCAAAGACCATTCAACAAAGTACTGAGTAAAGGGTCTGAATACTTATGTACATTTAATATTTCCATTTTATTTCTTTAATAAATTAGCAAAAAATTCTAAAAACCTGTTTTTGCTTTGTCATTATGGGGTATTGGGTGTAGATTGATGAGGGGGGAAAAAGATGTAATCCATTTTAGAATAAGGCTGTAATGTTACAAAATGTGGAAAAAGTCAAGAGGTCTGAATACTTTCTGAAGGCACTATATAAGGCTATTTTTGGAAAACTGCCACTTTATCTCTGTTCTTTTTTGATAAGGTAATTAAATAAATACCAGTTACGGTCTTACTCCTACTTAATTTTAATTGTTCCTAAAATTAGAACGGATCAGGGCAAAAAGTGTTTCAATTACTCAGCTCCGTGGTCTTGGAATTCTCTCCCAACCAGCCTGAAACTCCAGGATCTTGTTTCCTTGAAGGAGCTTAAACATTTGGTTGACTCACATGTTACTGAGTAATGTGATTGTCATTAGGTACATATGATAGATAAAATAAAAAAAACTAAGACACTAGCATGTTTCTGTAATTGAAATGTGTGTCTACGTCAAAACATATTTTTGATGGTGTGTCTATGTCTAAGTTGTTACAGTATGTCTAATATTTGGCTCAAACATGGTTCCACCCTGCTGCTATCTTGATTGGACTAGGTCTCTCTTGAAAAATAGATTTGATCTAAATGAGACTAACCTGGGAAAATAAATAAACAGATACACACGCTTGTTTGAACATCTTTATTCATTGTCTCTCACTTTTGTCTCCCATGATCTATTCACCAAGTCCTGCAGTTTGAACTAGCTCTGACGCATTTGCCTGTTGTTTTTTGTTTGTGGGTTTTGTCTTACACAGTCTAGTGCATTTTAGAGTTTAAGACCACCAACTACAGATACACGCACTTGTTTGAGCATCTCGAAGACTAAATTTAATGTACAATCAGTTTGACAGGTGACAAACAGATTACTTGACTATTGTAACATGCAGTGGTGAGAATTATATTGTCCCCATCAGGAGCCCAGGCTTTTCCATACATGGTAGAGTTCTTGCCTCTGGACCACACAAGCTTTGGATTGTATTCTGCTTAAGCAAATGTCTCTCTACATTGGTCAGCTACATTGATGACCAGGGTGGGATCATTCTGATATGCCTATGGGGCCTGTGCACACAAGTGCTTCTAGAGAGAAGGAGGGATACTGAAGCATACGTTGACGACAGTTCTAGTCTCCATCAGAGGCCAGGGCTTTTGGCATAGATGGTAAAGCTCTCATTTCTGGACTGCAACGTTGTAAGATTGTGCCCTCCACGGCACTTGACATACATTGATTGGTAGGTTACACTATATTTAGATACTTCAAAACTGCCTGAGACACCTTTGCGATTTGTCTCTGTGCTCAATAAGTCAGGCAGAACAGTTGAAACTGGAGCAGCAGCACGGCCAGGTGGACTGGGGACAGCAAGGAGTCATCATGTCAGGTAGTCCTGGGGCATGGTCCTAGGGCTCAGGTCCTCCGAGAGAGAGAAAGAAAGAGAGAAGGAGAGAATTAGAGAACGCACACTTAGATTCACACAGGACACCGAATAGGACAGGAGAAGTACTCCAGATATAACAAACTGACCCTAGCCCCCTGACACATAAACTACTGCAGCATAAATACTGGAGGCTGAGACAGGATGGGTCAGGAGACACTGTGGCCCCATCCGAGGACACCCCCGGACAGGGCCAAACAGGAAGGATACCTAAGTATGATTCTCAATCAGAGACAACGAATGACACCTGCCTCTGATTGAGAACCATACTAGGCCAAACACATAGATATATATAACAACATAGAAAAAAGAACATAGACTACCCACCCCAACTCACGCCCTGACCAACCTAACACAAAGACATAAAAAAGGAACTAAGGTCAGAACGTGACAAAATATCCATTCCCAACAGATTTTCGATTTAAGTGATAATGCTTGAGAAGCTGGTGTTTGGAGGATATATTGGCACGGGTGTTGTTAGGCCCGAGACGAAGTTGAGTTACCAACAGGTTACCAACATATTCAAATAATGATTGACATATTTTAATTAAAAACATCATACTATTTCATCCTTCCACAAGATATAGTTACGACACAAATCTAGGGTTGCTACCCAAGCCGGCTTGTCGTTCATTCTATTGGTTCGGAGACGTAACCCAGTCGTTCAGTCTTTTTGTTCTGTATCTATGGACACGACCCAGTCTTTCGCTCTAAATGTTCCATTGCCATACTGGCTGGCAACGTTCTTATCCCTTGCCTGCTTGCTAGCTAGCCAACTACGGCTAACTTACAGTCAAGCCAAAAAGTGCAGCTAGAATAACAGTAAAGTAGCTGCCTTTGCATTTGTTTAAGCTGTTTTCTAGTTACAATTATTTGGATACATCCATAACAATGAGGTAATGAGGTGCGATTCTGCCTGGCATAGAAAATGTGCCCTCTTGTCAGGACAATGTTGTTACAGAGAATCTAGCCAACACACAGCTAATACTATCACTTCAAACTGATGCTGGAAAGACTGAAAACTAGCTGGACTTCATTTAGTTTTACCTTCTTTCAATTTACATTTCTTTGTATACAGTGCATTCGGAAAGTATTCAGACACCTTGACTTTTTCCACATTTTGTTAAGGTACAGTCTTATTCTAAAATGTATTAAATATATATTTTTGCAATGAGACTCACAATTGCGCTCAGGTGCATCCTGTTTCCATTGATCATCCTTGAGATGTTTCTACAACTTGATTGGAGTCCCAAACCGGCTCATCAATTCAATTGATTGGACATGATATGGAAAGGAACACACCTGTCTATATAAGGTCCCACGGTAGACAGTGCATGTCAGAGCAAAAACCATGAGGTTAAAGAAATTGTCTGTTGAGCTCCGAGACAAGATTGTGTCGAGGCAGAGATCTGGGTAAGTGTACCAAAACATTTCTGCAGCATTGAAGGTCTCGAAAAACACAGTGGCCTCCATCATTCTTAGATGGAAGAAGTTTGGAACCACCAAGACTCTTCCTAGAGCTGGCTGCCTGGCCAAACTGAGCAATCGGGGGAGAAAGGCCTTGGTCAGGGAGGTTACCAAAACCCGATGGTCACTCTGACAGTCCTCCAGAGTTCCTCTGTGGAGTTTGGGAACCTTCCAGAAGGACAACCATCTCTGCAGCACTCCACCAATCAGGCCTTTATGGTAGAGTACACAGACGGAAGCCACTCCATAAAAATGATGCCATATCTTATCACAGCACTTGTAAGTTTGCCAGTGTTGAAATATACTTTTTTTCTGAGAAAATGTGCAAGAATTGAAGGTGCCAACCAATTTTACAGTAATCATAAGAATATACCAAAAACAGCTTCTCTCTCATGTAGATCGATCAACTTCACTGTTTTCGGTGTTGGCCCACCACCTACCTCAAGAAAACATTTGGTGTGCTCGAACAGCTGAAAAAAACCCTGCCGAGCGCTGCCAAAAACCAAAACGAACAAAAACATCAAAAAATGTTGTCATAATATGTGTGCAAACTGTTTAAACTGGGACGCATAAGAAAAGCTTTAGAGTAGCTCTGTCCAACCCACTGAGGTCACATTGAGACGCGTACCTCATTCCCCTGCTCTCCCTCTCTCTCTCCTTCACCCTCTCTCTGTGCCCCTCTAACAGAGTGTGCTGCTCATGAAGACATGACTGACATACAGCAGTCTAATGTGGGCAGAGATATACAGTGCTGCCTCAGGGAGGTCAACCCAGTGAGACTCAGTCTGGACACTCATAACACTCCCACTCACACTGGTTACTCATAAGCAAAGGTCACTGGCAGTGCAGACAGTGGTTTACGTGTCATGTGTCCCTGACTCCATGCTTGTCTGCTCCCACTCACCTTGTCTAGCCCCACTGTAATCTGTGCTGTGGTAGATAATAGACAGCAAACAGTAGGCTGCTGCTTTAATGCTGTCTGTAGTGTTACCATTGAGAATTCAGACACTTAAAAAGAAATATGAAATTCAATAACTAACACAACTGCTGCTTCTGTGGACACAAAGACTCCCCCTGAGTGAGTCTAGAATGTTTATGTTAATTGGGTCATATTAATAATGCTAGCTAACTTACTACAGTGCTGTTTCTCGGAGTAAGACTTGGCTCAGCACTAGATTCTGGTGTGAAAACCCAGAGAGAGAGGCCTTCAGTTGAGACAGTGTTTACATCTCTACTTGGTGGGGTGATTTCACAATGGGACTGTACACATCCACACCGTTTTCCCAGTGGGGTGATAGGGGAGAAATAAAAAGGCTGCTCATAACCCAAAGGATGAAATATGTATAGCTATTGTTCGTAAAGAAGCAAACACTTTATCTGGCAAACTGCCAGAGAAAGATGGATCTGCTTTCCCAAACGAAGGAGAGGGGAGAGTTTGCCTACAGACATTTCACATTGTTTACAAGAAAGTAAATAAGTCCTCATTCAAGTGAGACAGCCAAAAAGGGACCTTCAACTGTGCAAAGGTTAATCCATAAAAAGTCCAGATTTATATAAAACTGCAGTCATTTTTCTTCCCGGGCCAGACTAGGGGAAACACTTGCATATGCATGTAGGCTTTGACGCTTTCTAATTCCCAGCTTTAATGTAACTTCTGTTTTCAAAGGACCACGTGAGAACCATGGGTCAAACTGGAAGACGAGGACGAGGAGAATGAATACTGATACAGGAGATGTACAGATTACAGGTAACACGAGCGGAATAAAAAGTGTTCAAGTTGTTTCACAATAAACATATAACCATGAAAATAGAATTACCTCAATGATTAAATTCACAATGTAAAAAGCGAACAGCAGGGTTGTTCTTGAATTGCGGTGGCATTTGGGCATGGCATTATAGTTATATGACAATGGCATTATTTTTAAATGAAATGTATTTGGGTACATCTTCACCAGTGGAGGCTCCTCAGAGGAGGAAGGAGAGGACAATCCTCCTCAGTGAAATTTCATAAAAATGGTGAAACATTAAAAAAGTTATCCTTTTTTGATAAAACTACATTTATTCACGTCATCAAATAATTGGTTAAAATACACTGTTGGTCTACAATGAAGGCAATGAAGGTTTACAGTAACTTCAACAGTACTGTCTGGGATAGCACCAAGGTTTAGCCGGAAGACAGCTAGCTTCCGTCCTCCTCTGGCTACATTGACCTCAATACAAAACCTAGGAGGCTGGTAGTAGGCCTCACCCCCATCCATAGACATACATGGTAATTATGACCACATCCGGAGGAAGTCCTCCAACCAATCATAGCTTTTGCAGTATGAACTGACATGTTGTCCCTCCAATCATTGATATAGGATCAGAGAATGAACCTAGTGTGTTGTATTGCCTCAGAGCATTATGGGTGTTCTGTGTGGTTGGATAGAGATTAAGAGTGAAGAGTAATAGTTGAGAATTTTTGGAACATTATTCAATTCAAATTAGTTTTTTTAATTACAGGAGATGGATGAGGTATATTATAAATTGTTTTCTTGGGTTTAGAATTTTATTTTTGTGTCCAGTTAGTGCAATGTATTTACATTTGCCTTGCTAACTTCAGTAGCTAGCTAGCTACTAGCGCGAGTGTGCAGTTTTCTCCGCCCAAATGGTAGAATGGCCAATGCTGCAGAAAATGTTGTGGACTTTTTCTTGAAGAACCCCTTTCATTCTCTGGGGTACACGGAAAAGGTGCAAATTAAAAGCGAGGGTCGACCTCTGATTGAGATCAGTTTCATGAAGAAGGATGAAAAGGTGAGGGCATTCAATACCAACTGGTATCAAATGTATAGCCTATCGTTAAGTTGCCTGTAATTGCACATTACGATGCTTTACATGCTGAACATCTTTTCTGCGATGTTGAAAGCAATTCCGAATGATTTGATAGCTTCCATCGCATCATCCATTAAAAGTTAGATTAGAGAGGTTGATGTAGCACATTTTTTAGCGTGCACTCAAGTAGGCTTTGCACTTTCCTCCGGTATTTATTTAGCAAAGATGATAACACATAATCACTCCGGACAGACACAAGCAAAAACTCATTAAATAAATGTTGCAGCAGCCTAGGCTACACCTAGACATTAAAACTCTGACATGCTGTATGGGATGAAAACGAGACTATTTTTCCGTCTGATCAACTGTAGGCTACTAATAAGAGCAGCTGCATACAGCCTACGCGCCCTGTCCATCTAGTCAGGGTAAACTATTTGGTTGTGTACAGTAAGGTAAAGGCTCAATATACAGTGCCTTGCGAAAGTATTCGGCCCCCTTGAACTTTGCGACCTTTTGCCACATTTCAGGCTTCAAACATAAAGATATAAAACTGTATTTTTTTGTGAAGAATCAACAACAAGTGGGACATAATCATGAAGTGGAACGACATTTATTGGATATTTCAAACTTTTTTAACAAATCAAAAACTGAAAAATTGGGCATGCAAAATTATTATATATCTTTAAGAAATGGCTTTCTTGCCACACTTCCATAAAGGCCAGATTTGTGCAATATACAACTGATTATATACTTTCGTTCGCTTTCAAAATAATAGATCTTAAACAAAGCATTAATATACTTTTTCAGTATAAAGGACTTGCATTATGTTTTATCTTTAATAAAAAGTTCAATATTAACAAAAACATGTAACTATTTTTCTTTTTAAAGTGTTTTTCATGAAAATGCCACTATCCACTATCCAAGCAAAAAGTTTTTAAACGTGCATGGGCAAACTGTGACAATATACAGGTGGAGATTGTAGCCATTTCGATACTTCACAAGCGGCTGTCAGTCAGGGAAATGGCTGGAGAAGACTCTCTTAACACTATGAGCAGGTTCTCTGCTAACCTGATCAGCTCTCCCCTGCTTTTTCATTCTCCCTCTCCTTCTCCTTCTCTCCTGTGCTGGCCTGGAGGGGATATGAATAATTTTGTCTGGTTCCCCGGTACAGGAGCTGAGCAACGGCAGGCAGGGCCTCTAATTCAATCATGAAGCTTGGTTTGATCAATGGATCTTCAGCAGCTGCAGCACCAGCCTCTCAGCCTCTCTCTCCTGCTAACTCACATTCTAGTATTCTCCCCTGGTTAACTCCCTCAAAACTCCCATCACCAGTTGGAAGCTGACCATGACACTCTGCAAGCAGTTCTCCAACAGGTGCAAATACACTAATTCACCTGGAACTGAAAACTCACAGAGACAGGAGCAAGAATGTTCAAATTGCACACTCCAGTAAGACCTACACAATATAAAGACAACTTAGTTTGACCAGAACACTCACATCTTTAAATAAATTCAATGACCTTGCTAAGCTTCTCTTTTATTTCATGGACAATAATTGAAAGGAAAGTACAGAGGTGTGTGTATGTTAGAGAAAAATAAATGACCACACACACACGCGTGCAGTTTCTTCCTGTCATTATTCACTCAGTTTAAGGCAGTTGCTCTGGGCTAGGATTTTTCCCAGTAAACACCTGTGAGCAGATGAGAGTTTCATGATGTGTGTGTGATTCCTCTTTCAGGTCATACAGAGGGGAGGAGAGGACTGGGAGCACCTATGGGACAGACAGGGTGGATTCACAGGTCACAGCTGGCACGCACACGCACGCACGCACGCACGCACGCACGCACGCACGCACACACACACACACACACACACACACACACACACACACACACACACACACACACACACACAGATAAAACAAAACAACCTAATAAGAAATCTATCTCTGGTGGTAGCCAGTCTCGTGTCTCGATGAGGTAGATTCCCCAGGTCCTCTACGGTGAGTAATCTCCACACGGCCACACAGCACTTGGTTATTTTTAAAAATCAGGAAACTTTTCTTTCTGTCTGGGCCTCCCTTGGGTAATCAGCTATGGTACGGGCTGGGTGTCTCTAGCGATAGCCCATGGAGAAGCAACCTCCCCAGATGGCCCCATGGGGAGGGAGGTGTCTACGTGTCCCTACTTGTTTCAAAGACAGATTTGTTTTCTCAGCTCCGCTGCACAGCCGGAACCAGCCACTAACTATCTAATTAACTTAACTCTATGGATCCCACGATATCACAGGCCCGTATTTAGTGATTCTTATATTAAGAAATGTATGAAAAACTCACCAATTGCGCTGAAAATCTGTGATCTGATAGTCCCATCTATTCTCAACACTGCCCTATTCTACACTGCCCTTCATTCGTAACCCGTTTGGCTTGTTTACGGAAGGAGAGCACAGATTCTTGCTCCCGCCATGGAGGGTTGACCACTGACAAACGCGTGCGGTAGTCATCCCAGTGTCACTTCGGGAATAAACTAATAGCGTTTCTATCATTGTTTGATGGATTGACCAATTTCGTTGAAAGGTGAGCTGATAGTCCAGTCTTTTGTGACATAAACTTGTTTTTCACCAGTGGCTTTCCTATTATTCAGTCGCCGTTCCTCTTCAGAAGTCGGCGTCTCATCATTGAATAATGGACTGAGTATCTGCTGCAGGACAGAAGTATATTTATTGTGAAAACATGGCTCAAAAAAAAGGAAGAAAAGGCCTATGACAGATGAACAAGCGACTGCCAAGTTGTTTTCCTATGATTTCTCTTACGAGGATATAGGGTCAGGAGTGGAAAGTTCATTGTCAGGAGACAACCACCATTTTGTTTTGGAAGGGATCCTGTGGAAGACCTAAGCTGTGTTCGAATACCCATACTAGCATACTGTATACTATATACTTAATGAGTATATGCTACATACTATTAGTTAATTTTAGTATAATGTAAACGAATGGTATTATTTCAGTTGAGCGTACTAGAGCTTCGCCTGTCTACCGGATATTGATGCTGTTGCTATGCAACCTCTTGCTAGCTTGTTAGCATAACAAATTACTAGCTAAACATTTTATGATTTCGGGTGTGTTTGAAAATTCTAGAGTGTGCTCTGAGTGTGCTCTGGGCGTTTGTAAATCCAGCTCATTGTCGGATTGTTCGTTCTTAAATTCAGGAGCATTTAGAGCGCACTCTGGACTCTGGCCGAGGAGTAGCCTGTAGGGTTGATCCGAGCGTTCAACGGCAGTCAAGAACCCAAGCTAACTGGCTAACGTTGGCTAGCTACTTCCAGACACAAATGAGAGAACACCTCACTGACCATTTTACTCTCCCTAGCAGAGCTGGTTAGGCTGTTTACATGTTATCCAGAGCTTTGGTGACTGTAACTGACTAATTCTTTTTTTGCGCTTTTTTCATCAGTTATTCTGCACGAGAGTGCTCTGAAATCGGAGTAGATAGCCAGAATTAACAATGTCCATTGAAACACACAACGACAATACCACTTAGCTAAGAATGATGTGAATAATCAAGTCAATAAACTTTGGGTAGTTAGTTAGAAAGCAGATAGTTAATATACTGCCTGGCAAGTTCGATGTATTGGTAGCCAACTAATGTTAGGTAACTAGCTAAAATACCGGTACATCCTGCTGTAATGCTATGCGGTTAGTAAGGATAGTGCAGCTAACAAATTGTCAGCCAACATAACGTGTAAAGTAACTTATTTGAAAAGTCATTACTTTATTACATTGCTCAACATTTTCTTAACATGAATTTGTGTCCGCTCTCGTCGGACTTTGGCTGCATATTTTCTGCCATTTTCTTCCAATCTGAAAAGTTGTGAAGCCATGCCCATTTTCTGATGAATTAGATTATGAGCCCTAAATGCATGGAAAGAGTGTCCACTGCATGTGTACTCCATATTTTGGCGAATTTACTACGACATCCAGGAACTTTGGCATACTAACTATATCCATATCATGACCAACAAGCCTAATTGTAAGGACTGACGCCGGAGATGAGAAGCAGGTACGGGGAGTCAACATTTAATAAGGAACAGACTTGAAACAAGATATGAACAGCGTCAGTACACGGGCAAAACAACGATATTCGACAATCAATGCAGCAGCGGGGAACAGAGATGGGGAACTGACAAATATAGGGTAGGTAATAAACATAACTGCCACACACAGCCTACGTCGTTGTCACCATATTAGCTAACGTCATAGTCAACATAGCTACTATAACCAATTTGTTAATAAATCCGCTAAAATCACGCAGTATAGTGTACAGCAAGCAGTTTAGCAGTTACACCGGCAGGCCCCAGTGGCAATAAATTAATACAACTGAAAGCTTACCTTGACTTGGAAGAGTTCCAGTGTTGGATAGCCTTAGCAAGCAAACTAGCATATACAAAAAAAAAACATAAATGCAAATTTCAACGATTTTACTGAGTTAAAGTTCATATAAGGAAATCAGTCAGTTTAAATATATCTAGGGATTTCACATGACTGAGTAAGGGTGCAGCCATGTGTGGGCCTGGGAGGGCATAGGCCCACCCACTTGGGAGCCAGGCCCACCCACCGGGGAACAAGGGCCAGCCAATCAGAATGAGTTTTTCCCCACAAAAGGGCTTTATTACAGACAGCAATACTCCTCAGTTTCATCAGCTGTCCTGGTGGCTGGTATCAGATGCTCCTGCAGGGGAAGAAGCTGGATGTGGAGGTCCTGGGCTGGTGTGGTTACACGTGGTCTGCGGTTGTGAGGCTGGTTGGACGTACTGCCAAATTCTCTAAAATGACATTAAGGCGGCTTATGGTAGAGAAAATAACATTAAATTCTCTGGCAACAGCTCTAGTGGATATTCCTGCAGTCAGCATGCCAATTGCACACTTCCTCAAAACTTGAGACATCTGTGGCATTGTGTTGTGTGACAAAACTGCAATTTTATAGTGGCCCTTTGTTGTCCCCCAGCATAAGGTGCACCTGTGTAATGATCATGTGGTTTAATCAGCTTCTTGATATGCCGCACCTGCCAGGAGAAAGGTTCACTAACAGGGATGTAAACAAATTTGTGCACAACATTTGAGAGAAATAAGCTTCTTGAGTGAATGGAAAAATTCAGGGATATTTTATTTCAGCTCATTAAACACGGGACCGACACTTTACATGTTGCGTATATATTTCTATTCAGTATAAATAGCATTCCTTTGAGCCGGGTGTTTGAGTAGGCTAAATTAGCTAGCTGCATTAGCTAAGTGAAAGTTTTAAAAAAATACAATGAAATATAACTAGCCCTCTCTCTCTCTGCTGCTGCTCCATAATTTTTTAAGAAATGTATTTGTTCAAAACTGTTCAATTATTTTATTTCTCTGATTCAACTACTCACCACATTTTATGCACGGCAATGATATTTGGCTGTAGCTTATGCTTTCGGTGTTAGATTTATTATCTGATCATTTGATAGGATGGGCAACATGTTAGTTCATGCTGCAAGAGCTCTGACAGGTTGGAGGATGTCCTCCAGAAGTTGTCATAATTACTGTGTAAGTCTATTTATGGGGGTGAGAACCATGAGCCTCCTCGGTTTTGTATTGAAGTTAATGTACACCAGAGGAGGGTGGAAAATAACTGTCCTCCGGCTACACCATGTTGCTTCCCCATTGAATGCTGTTGAGGCTACTGTAGACCTTCCTTGCAAAACAGTTTTTAAATCAGTTACTTAGTGACATTAATATATTTAGTATAGTTTTATCTAAAAAAATTCAACCTTTTTATGTTTCACTATTTTTATGAAATTCACTGAGTAGATTGGTCCTCCACCTTCGTCCTCTGAGGAGCCTCCACTGCTGTATACTGCACCACATTACATGAGCTACAGTACCAATCAAAAGTTTGGACACACCAACTCATTCAAGGGTTTTTCTTTATTTTTACTATTTTCTACATTGTAGGATAATAGTAAAGACATTAAAACTATGAAATAACACTTATGAAATTATGTAGCGACCAGAAAAGTGCTAAACAAACCAAATACACTGCTCAAAAAAATAAAGGGAACACTTAAACAAGACAATGTAACTCCAAGTCAATCACACTTCTGTGAAATCAAACTGTCCACTTAGAAAGCAACACTGATTGACAATAAATTTCACATGCTGTTGTGCAAATGGAATAGACAACAAGTGGAAATTGTAGGCAATTAGCAAGACACCCCCAATAAAGGAGTAGTTCTGCAGGTGGTGACCACAGACCACTTCTCAGTTCCTATGCTTCCTGGCTGATGTTTTGGTCACTTTTGAATGCTGGCTGTTCTTTCACTCTAGTGGTAGCATGAGACGGAGTCTACAACCCACACAAGTGGCTCAGGTAGTGCAGCTCATCCAGGATGGCACATCAATGTGGCAAGAAGGTTTGCTGTGTCTGTCAGCGTAGTGTCCAGAGCATGGAGGCGCTACCAGGAGACAGGGCAGTACATCAGGAGACGTGGAGGAGGCCGTAGGAGGGCAACACCTCAGCAGCAGGACCGCTACCTCCGCCTTTGTGCAAGGAGGAGCAGGAGGAGCACTGCCAGAGCCCTGCAAAATGACCTCCAGCAGGCCTCAAATGTGCATGTGTCTGCTCAAACGGTCAGAAACAGACTCCATGAGGGTGGTATGAGGGCCCGACGTCCACAGGTGGGGTTTGTGCTTACAGCCCAACACCTTGCAGGATGTTTGGCATTTGCCAGAGAACACCAAGATTGGCAAATTCGCCACACTGAGCACATGTGACAGACGTGACAGTCTGGAGACGCCGTGGAGAACGTTCTGCTGCCTGCAACATCCTCCAGCATGACCGGTTTGGCGGTGGGTCAGTCATGGTGTGGGGTGGCATTTCTTTGGGGGGCCGCACAGCCCTCTATGTGCTCGCCAGAGGTAGCCTGACTGCCATTAGGTACTGAGATGAGATCCTCAGACCCCTTGTGAGACAATATGCTGGTGCGGTTGGCCCCTGGGTTCCTCCTAATGCAAGACAATGCTAGACCTCATGTGGCTGGAGTGTGTCAGCAGTTCCTGCAAGAGGAAGGCATTGATGCTATGGACTGGCCCGTCCGTTCCCCAGACCTGAATCCAATTGAGCACATCTGAGACATCATGTCTCGCTCCATCCACCAACGTGGCGTTGGTGGATGGAGCGAGACATGATGTCTCAGATGTTGCAGATGTTGCACCACAGACTGTCCAGGAGTTGGCGGATGCTTTAGTCCAGGTCTGGGAGGAGATCCCTCAGGAGACCATCCGCCACCTCATCAGGAGCATGCCCAGGCGTTGTAGGGAGGTCATATAGGCACATGGAGGCCACACACACTACTGAGCCTCATTTTGACTTGTTTTAACGACATTACATCAAAGTTGGATCAGCCTGTATTGTGGTTTTCCACTTTAATTTTGAGTGTGACTCCAAATCCAGACCTCCATGGGTTGATAAATTTGATTTCCATTGATAATTTTTGTGTGATTTTGTTGTCAGCACATTCAACTATGTAAAGAAAAAAGTATTTAATAAGAATATTTCATTCATTCAGATCTAGGATGTGTTATTTTAGTGTTCCCTTTATTTTTTTGAGCAGTGTATATTTTAGATGTGACTCACCACCTGGATTTCGTCTTATGTAGCAACATTTTATTTTTATTTTTTTACACTGGATAAAAGTAGAGACTCAGAGCTACAAAATAGTATATCATACACTGCATTTGAGGAAACAATGGGAAAGTAATTCTGCTTTGAAAGTTGATCAACTTGTAAACTTACTTTTGAGAAAACCGTATTGGTAGTATTGTGTTGGTAGTACTATTGAAGAGCCCTTCTTTGTCTACACCCATTCAGCATTGTTCACACCCTCTTAAACTTGTTATGGCTGCAATCCCGGTAACGGGATCGATATGAGAACTACCAGTGAAAATAAAGGGCGCCAAATTCAAACCACAGAAATCTCATAATTACAATTCCTAAAACATACATGTGTCTTATATCATTTTAAAGCTATTCTCGTTGTTAATCCCACCAAAGTGTCCGATTTCTAATAGGCTTTTCAGCGAATGCACTACAAACACTTATGTTAGGTCTCCACCAAACCACAATAAGCTCAGCCATTTTCCAGCGAAATACAGCATTCACAAAAAACTGAAATAAAGATAAAATGAATCACTAAACTTGAATTATCTTCATCAAATGACACTCATAAGAATTCATGTTACACAATACATGCATGTTTTGTTTGATAAAGTTCATATTTATATACAAAAAATCTGAGTTTACATTGGCTATTTAGATTCAATAGTTCCAAAAACATCAAGTGATTTTGCATAGCCACATCGTTTCAACAGAAATACTCATCATAAATGTAGATGATAATACAAGTTATACACATGGAATTATAGATATACCTATCCTTAATGCAACCGCTGTGTCAGATGTTTAAAAAAGTTTACGGAAAAAGCAACACATGCAATAATCTGAGACGGCGCTCAGAACAGAAGCCAAATTAGCCGCCATGTTGGAGTCAACAGAAACCAGAAAATACATGATAAATGTTTCCTTACCTTTGATGAACTTCATCAGAATGCAGTCCTAGGAATCCCAGGACCACAATAAATGCTTGATTTGTTCGAAAATGTCCGTTATTTATGTCCAATTAGCTATTTTGGTTAGCGCGTTTGGTAAACAGTTCCAAAGTCACAAAGCGCGTCCACTATAACGTGACGAAATGTCCAAAAGTTATGTAACAGTCAGTAGAAACATGTTAAACAATGTACTGAATCAATCTTTAGAATGTTGTTTACATATATCTTGAATAACGTTCCAACCGGAGAATTAGAATGACTTCAAATGAGCGGTGGAACGCAGGTGCTTCCCCTGTGAACGCAGATAGTGAATGCATGGTCAACTCGTGACAGTGGTGACTATTTCCTGTATCATTCGACCCCCCTTCACATTAGAGTCATCAGACAACGTTCAATTGACTGTTGACATCTAGTGGAAGGCGTAGGAAGTGAAAACTCATCCATATCTCGCTGTAATTTCAATGAGAGCTTGGGTGAAGATCTGCCACCCCCAGAAAAAAAAACAGGAAGTGGAATTTCTCAGGTTTTTGCCTGCTATATGAGTTCTGTTATACTCAGACATAATTCAAACAGTTTTAGAAACATCAGAGTGTTTTCTATCCAATACTAATATTCATATATTAGCAACTGAGAGTGAGGAGCTGGCCGTTTACAATGGGCACCTTTTCATCCAAGCTACTCAATACTGCCCCTGCAGCCATAAAAAGTTAAGCCTTAGCGACCCCCATTTCTGTAAGGGTTCATCTGAGCGTTCTGTACTAACCTGCCAGCTACTTCCAGACAATTAAGAGAGAGATAGACAACAGCTCACTGAACATTACTCACCCTAGCAGAGCTGGTTAGGCTGTTATGTTATCCAGAGCATTGGTGACTGCAACTGTGCTGTCAGATTGTACGAGTGTTTCGCATTCAGATTGCAAACTGGGCGCTTTGGCCAATAAGTAGGGTTGATCCGAAAGCTCTGACCTCACAATGACAATCAAGCACCCAAGCTAACTGGCTAACATTGGCTAGCTACTTCCAGACACATAATGAGAGAACACCCCACTCTGACCATTTTACTCACCTTAGCAGAGCTGGTTAGGCTGTTTTAATTTTATCTGGAGCGTTGGTGACTGTAACTGTGCTGCTGAAAACAATTTAATTACACTTAATTGCCGACGTTTACTGACAAAGGACATATTCAATGGCTGTTGAGCGTAAGAAAAATGATCAATTATTCTGCGCTCTGGCACAATAAAATGAGTGTTTTGTTAAAAAAATTAAGCTAGATAGCTAGCTAGGTAAACAACGGATTAGAAACGCGTAATAACTGAAAATGTAGCTAGCTAGACTATCTTACCCGTGGTCTGAAATCGGAGTAGAGAGCCAGAGCGAATTTACCAGCTAATACGTCTTATCAACAGTTGCAGTGACATTCTATTGAAATGGATACTTGCATAGTGGAGTCTTTTGTTAAGACATGTAGCTAGCTAAACAATGGACCATAATCACAACTCATGACATTACTACCCTGCATGAATCTGCAGGTAGCTAATTAACCAGGTTCTATGGCTATAACTAGTCAAGCAAATGTGTCTGATATACGAAGAATAAGATAATACACATAACGTCAGCCAGCTAACGTTAGCTAGCTAACAGTACAATTGAAATGAAACCCCTTTCTGTCAAAATTAGAAACGTGTAATATCTGAAAATGTAGCTAGCTAGACTATCTTACCCGTATACTGTACATAGCCCACCTATAATTTAGCCCAAACAACTACCTCTTTCCCTACTGTATTTATTTTATTTATTTTGCTCCTTTGCACCCCATTATTTTTATTTCTACTTTGCACATTCTTCCACTGCAAATCTACCATTCCAGTGTTTTACTTGCTATATTGTATTTACTTTGCCACCATGGCCTTTTTTTGCATTTACCTCCCTTATCTCACCTCATTTGCTCACATCGTATATAGACTTGTTTATACTGTATTATTGACTGTATCTTTGTTTTACTCCATGTGTTACTCTGTGTCGTTGTATGTGTCGAACTGCTTTGCTTTATCTTGGCCAGGTCGCAATTGTAAATGAGAACTTGTTCTCAACTTGCCTACCTGGTTAAATAAAGGTGAAATAAATAAATGCAATAAAAAAATACATCATGGTTGGACGCATCTCTTGTCTGATGCCATGCATGGTTGCCCTTAGTTTGAAGATGTAATCCATCTATCATACTCTAATTCCACTGATTTCAAAACACGGTCCTCCAGAAAGGGGAGATCATACACATAACGTTAGCTAGCGAGCCAGCCAGCTAACGTTAGCTAGCTAACAGTACACTTTAACTTGACATTAGGTTTATGCAGTTTTACTACGCAATACATTTTTTTTAAATCCATGTTTGACACGATTACCTAGACATACTGACCAGCTCCAAAACACAATATGGCAGACCAATCCAAACTCATCTCTCGGCATGTCCAGCCCACTCATTATCTCAGCCAATCATGACTAGCGGAAAGGTTGCTCACTTTTTCTGTGGCTAAACCAACTAGGCTCATAATTTAACAACTTTATTCGTATTTACAGATGGCATACACATTTTATATTAAGGCACATGAAAGTTCACATTTCTTTACGGTCAAATGGCTCTCCTGTGAAGTTGTGACTTGTGACATACGCCTAAATTCCTGAATTGGGCCCCATTTGAGATTCTTCAAAGTAGCCACTCTTTGCCATGATGACAGCTTTGCACACTCTTGGCATTCTCTGAACCAGCTTAACCTGGAATGTTTTTCCAACAGCCTTGAAGGAGTTCCCACATATTTTTTTTTTTTTTTTTTTTTTTTTTTTACCTTTATTTAACCAGGCAAGTCAGTTAAGAACAAATTCTTATTTTCAATGACGGCCTGGGAACAGTGGGTTAACTGCCTGTTCAGGGGCAGAACGACAGATTTGTACCTTGTCAGCTCGGGGGTTTGAACTCGCAACCTTCCGGTTACTAGTCCAACGCTCTAACCACTAGGCTACCCTGCCGCCCCAAAAAAAATATGCTGAGAACTTGTTGGCTACTTTTCCTTCAATTTGTACTCCAACTCATCCTAAACCATATCAATTGGGTTGAGATCAGTGATTGTGGAGGCCAAGTCATCTGATGCATCACTCTCCTTTTGGGTCAAATAGCCCTTACACAGCTTGGAGGTGTGTTAGGTTATTGTCCTGTTGAAAAACAATTGATAGTCCCACTAAGCGCAAACCACATGGGATGGCGTATCGCTGCAGAATGCTGTGGTAGTGTGAATGCTGGTTAAGTGTGCCTTGAATTCTACATAAACAACATGCACTGTCATCAGCAAAGCACCCCCACACATCACACCTCTTCCTCCATGCTTCACGGTAGGAACCACACAAGCGCAGATCATCCATTCACCTACTCTGCGTCTCACAAAGATACAGCAGTTGGAACCAAAAATCTCAAATTTGGACTCATCAGACCCAAGGACAGATTTCCACAAGTCTAATGTCCATTGCTCGTGTATCTTGGAACAAGCAAGTCTATTCTTCTTAAAGGTGTTTAGTAGTGGTTTCTTTGTAGCAATTCGACCATGAAGGCCTGGTTCACGGAGTCTCCTCGGAACAGTTGATGTTGAGATGTGTCTGTTACTTGAACTCTGTAAAGCATTTATTTGGGCTACAATTTCTGAGGCTGGAACTCTATCTAACTTATCCTCTGCAGAAGAGGTAACTCCTGGTCTTCATGTCCTGTGGCGGTCCCTCATGAGAGACAGTTTCATCATAGCACTTGATGTTTTTTGCAACTGCACTTGAAGAAACTTTAAAAGTTATTGACATGTTCAGGATTGACTGATCTTCATGTCTTAAAGTCATGATGGACTGTAATTTCTCTTTGCTTATTTGAGCTGTTCTTGCCATAATATGGACTTGGTCTTTTACCAAATAGGGCTATCTTCTGTATACCTCCCCGACCTTGTCACAACACAACTGATGGGCTCAAACACATTAAGAAGGAAATAAATTACACAAATGAACTTTTAACAAGGCACACCTGTTAATTCAAATCACATTCCAGTTGACTATCTCATGAAGCTGGTTTAGAGAATGCCAAGAGTGTGTAAAACTGTCATCAAGGAAAAGGGTGGCTACTTTGAAGAATCTCAAATATAAAACATATTTTCATTAGTTTAACACTTTTTTGGTTACTACATGATTCCATATGTGCTATTTCAAAATGTTGAGGCCTTCACAATTATTCTACAATGTAGAAAATACTAAAAATAAAGACAAACCCTGGAATGAGTAGGTGTGTCCAAACCTTTGACCGGTACTGTATATAGTATGTAATCGATTTGATTTCCAGTATGATGGCCTGGAAATGTAAAAAAAAAAAAAAAAAGGTTGTTGAAACACTGTAGCTTCATATGTCACCATCTAGAAACTGTAAAAGGAGAGGAATTGAATGTCTATCTCTCCGTAGATGGCGCAGTGTGTGAAGCCTGAATTCCTCTCTCTCTCCATCTCTGGAGGGTCACAATCCTCACTCACTCATCACATGAATGTGTTTATGTTCCACAGCAGCTCTGTGTTGGCCTACTCTCATTCTCATTCTAATCACCAGCACACAAACACTCCAACACCAGTCCCACCACCAACACACAAACACTCCATCACCAGTCCCAACACCAGCACACAAACACTCCACCACCAGCACACAAACACTCCACCACCAGCCACACCACCAGCACACAAAACACTCCATCACCAGCCCCACCAGCAGCACAAACACTACACTACTAGACAACCACCAGCACACAAACACCCCACCAGCAGCTCCAGCTGAGACCAGAGAGTATCTCTCTCCACTAGTCACCTGCTGCAGTGGCAGAGACCCTGTCTGACGGACTGTATACACTATGTACCACTGACCACAGGAATACATTTCAGTCTAGTCAGATTTACAAAAACTAAAGACAATCATATTAATTCAATGCAACGCAGATAATGCACTGTAGGATATTATGCAAGAACATAAATAGCCTTTTTAGTACATTTAGTACACAAACATTATATAGGGAGTCCACTTTTATAGAGAGTCCACTTTTGTGAATATAGACGGATTATCATGAAATAGACATCAGCACACAAACACTCCACCACCAGCACACAAACACTACACCACCACCAGCACACAAACACTACACCACCAGCACACAAACACTACACCACCAGCACACAAACACTCCACCACCACCAGCACACAAACACTACACCACCAGCACACAAACACTACACCACCACCAGCACACAAACACTACACCACCAGCACACAAACACTACACCACCAGCACACAAACACTCCAACACCAGCACACAAACACTCCACCACCACCAGCACACAAACACTACACCACCAGCACACAAACACTACACCACCAGCACACAAACACTCCATCACCAGCCCCACCACCAGGGCACAAACACTACACCACACAAACACTCCATCACCAACCCCACCACCAGCACACAAACACTCCACCACTAGCCCCACCACCCAAACACTCCACCACCAGCACACAAACACTCCATCACCAGCCCCACCACCAGCACACAAACACTCCATCACCAGCCCCACCACCAGCACACAAACACTCCATCACCAGCCCCACAAACACTCCATCACCAGCCCCACCACCAGCACACAAACACTCCACCACCAGCACACAAACACTCCATCACCAGCCCCACCACCAGCACACAAACACTCCACCACCAGCACACAAACACTCCATCACCAGCCCCACCACCAGCACACAAACACTCCACCACCAGCACACAAACACTCCATCATGAGCCCCACCACCAGCACACAAACACTCCACCACCAGCACACAAACACTCCACCACCAGCACACAAACACTCCATCACCAGCACACAAACACTCCACCACCAGCACACAGCCTTTTTAGTACATGGCCTTAAGCAAAGGTAAAAAATATAGGGAGTCCACTTTTGTGAATATAGACGGATTATCAGGATATGGTAATTCTGATAATCAGTCTATATTCACAAATGTAATATATACTGTATTTTTATTCATAAATGTCAAATATATATATTCACAAATTCAAAATATATGTTTTTACTCTAGGATACTGTAAGATTACAGCTATGAGACTATATCTGTGCGAGAGGAAAATGCTATAATCACACTACAAAATCCCAGTGGTGGGATCTGCAAAGAGGGGAAACACTTCAAACACTTGCAAAAATCAATTTCAAGAGAAACGAAAAAGAGGGTTGGCCTCAAACTTAGCAGACCAGCTTGCCATAGAAAAGCAGTGGATCCTCCTGGGGTTGGAGTGATCGTACTGTGGCTGAGGTGCTGGGAGCTCAGTGCATTGCTGCCTGTCACTGTCTCAGGGAATGGGACAAAATAGCCTGGTCTCATAGACTAGATGTAACATAGCAAATGAAAATCTGGGACACTCAAATTAGTATGATGTTACGTTTGGTATGGTTACATAAGACATAAGGCCAGACACAACACCCTGATAGGGTAATTGTTTTCTCTTAATCATATCACAATCAACATTTACAAGTTGAATGTGGACACAGATAATACTTTTTTGCATAATTCCCCCATGAAATCTGGTAATATAACGTGCAAATATATGTGCCAAAAACATGTGCATATTTGCATATCACACGAATACATTTATCTGGATGGAGTCAACCTAAATGTTTTGGTTTAATTTTGTTAAAAGACTCCAGGACTGGACGTATACATAGCATATTGTGGATAAATATGTTTTGTTATCTTTCTATCTGTAAAATACTAAAGAAAGGTACGTAAAATTCATTTTTTGCTCATTTTTCAGAAGAAAATGTAATCTAAAATGGAAATTTCACAACAAATCAGCAATTACCTACGTTTAAGTCTCGATAATACATCTAGGGATAACCATACAAAATGTGTGGAATGCAGATGCTTCTTACCATGATAAACAAATTTGGGGGGTGTAGGAAGAGTCTGACTTTCGGGAAATGGCAGTTAAAAACACTAAATTTAAACTACCAAACACCAATTTAGACCCAATCACCATCTCTTCCTAGTAAGTTACTACATATAGTCCAGTTTGTAAAATTCTCAATGAAATGGGCTTTTAAATTGTGTGATTCAATGTAGTGAGCTTTGAAATTATGGACGTACAGAATGTCCATTTAAAAGTTGTTAAAATTCATGAAATTTTGATGATGGTAGCATGATAAAACAATTATATTTGTGTTAGTTTATCTAATTAGCAACTACTTGCAACTTTTTTATTACTTTGCAACTACTTAGCATGTTAGCTAACCCTTCCCCTAACCTTAACCCTTTAACCTAAGGGAGGAGGTGAGGGCACTCGGAGTATGGTGTCAGGAAAACAACCTCTCACTCATCATCAACAAAACAAAGGAGGTGATCGTGGACTTCAGGAGGAAACAGCAGAGGGAGCAACCCCCTATCCACATCGACAGGACAGCAGTGGAGAAGGTGGAAAGTTTTAAGTTCCTCTGCGTACACATCACAGACAAACTGAAATGGGCCACCCACACAGACAATATGACGAAGAAGGCATAACAGCGCCTGTTCAACCTCAGAAGGCTGAAGAAATGTGGCTTGTCGCCAAAACCCTCACAAACCTTTACAGATGCACAATTGAGAGCATCTGGATCGCCCACAACCGCAGGGCTCTCCAGAAGGTGGTGCGGTCTGCACAACACATCACTGGAGGCAAACTACCTGTCCTCCAGGACACCTACAGCACCGGTTGTCACAGGAAGGCCAAAAACATAATCAAAGACAACAACCACCCGAGCCACTGCCTGTTCACCCCCGCTTACCATCCAGAAGGCGAGGTCAGTACAGATGCAGCAAAGCAGGGACAGAGAGACTGAAAAATAGCTTCTTCTATCTCAAGGCCATCAGACCATTAAACAGCTGTTACTAAAACAGAGAGGCTGCTGCCTACATACAGACTTGAAATCATTGGCCACTTTAATAAATAGATCACTAGTCACTTTAATAATGCCACTTTCATAATGTTTACATATCTTGCATTACTCATCCCATATGTATATACTGTACTGTATTTTTATACCATCTATTGCTTCTTGCCTATGCTGCTCGGTCATCACTCATCCATATATTTATATATTCTTATTCCATCCGTTTACTTAGATGTGTGTGTATATTAGGTAGTTGTGGAATTGTTAGGTTACTTGTTAGATATTACTGCACTGTCAAAACTAGAAGCACAAGCATTTCGCTACACTCGCAATAACATCTACTTACCATGTGTATATGACCAATACAATTTGATAACTCATAATCTCAACTCTAACCTTAACCCCTAGCCTAGATAACGTTAGCCACCAAGCTGAAGTTAGCCACAAAAAAATGGAATTTGTAACATATTGTACATATTGCAAATTTGTAACAAATTGTAGGAATTGAAATTTGTAACTTATCATACAAAATGGATGATGGACATCCACAAATTAATACCATACCTAATGTAACATATCATACTAATTTGAGTATTCCAGCTCTTGGTTGACTATGTTACGTCTACCCCTGAGTCCAGGTTGGACAGAATGGCACAGGAAAATACTACACATGACACACTGGTATATTTATACCTCCCTCCCTCTCTGGGAGTATTTTGTGTTTCCATTGTACCATTTGTTTTTATGCTTTGGGGATGTAGCCTAACACAGTGGATTGAATGAAATATTGTCTCTCTCTCTCTCTCTCTCTCTCTCTCTCTCTCTCTCTCTCTCTCTCTCTCTCTCTCTCTCTCTCTCTCTCTCTCTCTCTCTCTCTCTCTCTCTCTCTCTCTCTCTCTCTCTCTCTCTCTCTCTCTCTCTCTCTCTCTCTCTCTCTCTCTCTCTCTCTCTCTCTCTCTCTCTCTCTCTCTCTCTCTCTCTCTCTCTCTCTCTCTCTCTCTCTCTCTCTCTCTCTCTCTCTCTCTCTCTCTCTCTCTCTCTCTCTCTCTCTCTCTCTCTCTCTCTCTCTCTCTCTCTCTCTCTCTCTCTCTCTCTCTCTCTCTCTCTCTCTGAGAATGTACTCAAGTACGGAACATCCCTAGTTTTATAACCAGAGACCTGTATCTCTATAGGACAACTGTGGGGCTTGATGCGGAATGCTGATCCCCTAGGGAGTTCCTCAATGATGCTATGAGGTTATCACAGCATGGGAAGGTCAAACTCCTACCCAGCGCTGCAGTTTGGGCACTGACCACCCCAGGGACATGACAACTAATGAGGAAATTATCATAATTAGTATTAGCCTGAATATAATTACTTGGATAATTGATGTAACAGCCTCTATATTAAAAGGCCTTTTTACAATATCATGACCACAGAGACATCATTGAGCTCTGACTTGACCTTGGGTCTGAGTACAGCACAGTAGTCTGAATACAATCAGCACCATTTGTCCTCGGGACAGAATAACCACACTATGAGACAGCTCAGTACAGTAACAGAAGCAATCCTTCTTGTTCTGTCCTCAGTTCCATGCAGATACAGTTGAAGTCAGATGCAGTTGAAGTCAGATACAGTTAGAAGTCAGACTTTGCCAAATACATTTAAACTCAGTTTTTCACAATTCCTGACATTTAATCCTAGTAAAAAGGTCCCTGTCTTAGGTCAGTTAGGATCACCACTTTATTTTAAGAATGTGAAATGTCAAAATAACAGTAGAAATAATTATTTATTTCAGATTTTATTTCTTTCATCACATTCTCAGTGGTCAGAGGTTTACATACACTCAATTAGTATTTGGTAGCATTGCCTTTAAATTGTTTAACTTTAACTGCTTAATTGCACTAGCATCGAATAGTTCCCACGATATGCAACTTTTCAGGGAAGTCAGGAACCAATACACTCAGTCAGTCAGGAAAGCAAAGGCTAGCTTTTTCACAGAAATTTGCATCATATAGCACAAAAAGTTCTGGGACACCGTAAAGTCCATGGAGAATAAGAACACCTCCTCCCAGTTGCCCACTGCACTGAGGCTAGGAAACACTGTCGCCAACAATAAATCCACGATAATCGAGAATTTCAATAAACATTTCTTTGCTTTTCTCCTGGCTACCCCAACCCCAGCCAACTGCTCCGGCACCCCCCGCAGCTACTTGCCCAAGCCTCCCCAGCATCTCCTTCACCCAAATCCAGATAGCAGATGTTCTGAAAGAGCTGCAAAACCTGGACCCATACAAATCAGCTGGGCTAGACAATCTGGACACTCTCTTTCAAAAATTATCCGCCGCCATTGTTGCAACCCCTATTACCAGTCTGTTCAACCTCTCTTTCGTATTGTCCGAGATCCCCAAAGACTGGAAAGCTGCCGCGGTCATCCCCCTCTTCAAAGGGGGTGACACTCTAGACCCAAACTGTTACAGACCTATAACCATGCTGCCATGCCTTTCTAAAGTCTTCGAAAGTCAATGAAGTCAAAAAACAGATCATTGACCATTTCCAATCACACCGTACCTTCTCCGCTGTGCTTTCCGGTGTCCGATCTGGTCACGGGTGCACCTCAGCCGCGCTCAAGGTGCTAAACGATATCATAACCGCCATCGATAAAAGACAGAACTGTGCAGCCTTCTTCATCGACCTGGCCAAGGCCTTCAACTCTGTCAATCACCGTATTCTTATCGGCAGACTCAACAGTCTTGGTTTCTCAAATGACTGCCTCGCCTGATTCACCAACTAGTTCTCAGTCAGAGTTCAGTGTGTCAAATTGGAGGGCCTGTTGTCCGGACCTCAGGCAGTCTCTATCGGGGTACCACAGGGTTCAATGATGTAGATTTTGCTGCTGGTGATTCCCCGATCCACCTCTACGCAGACGATACCATTCTGTATACACCTGGCCCTTCTTTGGACACTGTGTTAACAAACCTCCAAACAAGCTTCAATGCCATACAACACTTCTTCCGCGGCCACTAACTGCTATTAAATGCTAGTAAAACTAAATGCATGCTTTTCAACCATTCGCTGCCCGCACCAGCCTGCCCGACTAGCATCACTACTCTGGAGGGTTTCGACTTAGAATATGTGGACAACTACAAATACCTAGGTGTCTGGCTAGACTGTAAACTCTCCTTCCAGACTCATATTAAACATCTCCAATCAGAAATTAAATTGAGAATCGGCATCCTATTTCGCAACAAGGCCTCCTTCACTCACGCCGCCAAACATACCCTGTTACCAAAGCCCCGTACACCACCCACCACTGCGACCTGTATGCTCTCATCGGCAGGCCCTCGCTACATATTCGTTGCCAGACCCACTGGCTCCAGGTCATCTATAAGTCTTTGCTAGGTAAAGCTCCACCTTATCTCAGCTCACTGGTCAAGATAACAAAATCCACCCGTAGCACGCGCTCCAGCAGGTATCTCTCACTGGTCATCCCCAAAGCCAACACCTCATTTGGCTGCCTTTCCTTCCAGTTGTCCGCTGCCAATGACTGTAACGAATTGCAAAAATCTCTGAAGCTGGAGACTTAAATTTCCCTCATTAACTTTAAACATCAGCTATCTGAGCAGCTGTACATAGCTCATCTGTAAATAGCCCATCCAATCTACCTACCTCAACCACATATTGTTTTTTTATTTACTTTTCTGGTCTTTTGCACACCAGTATTTCTACTTGCACATAATCTGCACATCTATCACTCCAGTGTTAATTTATTAAATTGTAATTACTTCGCTACTATGGCCTATTTATTGCCTTACCTCCTCGTGCCATTTGCACACACTGTATATACTTTCTTGGGTAAGTGCTAATGCCGTTTTTATGAAATATAAATATATATTAATATATATATATATATAATTTGCAATGAAATGTGTGATGAAATATGTGGTTTGTTTGGGTATTTGTGTGTGTGTGTGGGTTTGTTGGTTTGTTTGGGTGTGTGTGTGTGTGTGTGTGTATGTGTGTATGTGTGTATGTATATGTATGTATGTATATATATATATATATATATATATAAAATTTTCCATGTCAGACATATGTATTTTCCATTTTTTTATTCAAATGGGATGGCGTAGTGGAGTAGATGGAGCTACTCCTCTCCATTTCCATATGAAATAGCCATTGGGTGCTGTTCGGGGGAGGGCAGGCCCACAACAATGGCCGGAGTTGAATGGAACAGCACTTCACCTTAGTGACTGTTCCCTCTGCACTATACAATACCTATCTGTTTATTTTATGTGATGATAAAAGGCTCACAAATACAAATATTTTTTTAATGTTTTCTTTCACAGTGATAGCGACTCTGACTGGGAGTCCCCGGTGCCAAGCTGCCCGCTCTACCTCTGCCCCCTCTACTCCTGCCTCCAGTGGTGTTCATATGCCACAATTCATTACTGCAGGCATGACTGTGCCTCAGGGCCAAAAGGGCAGAGCATGGAGGCGTCGTTGTGTTCTGTGTCGCATGACCTGCACCACTTGTTCAGTTTGCCTCTGCTTTACATCACAAAGAGACTGCTATGGGACATGGCACAGGCAGCAAAATATTGTGTAGAGGACTTCCAAAGGGTCTACTGGTTTTTTAAATATTTATTTTCTAATATTTTTCTAAAACATTTTTCTATATATTTTTTTGTGTGTTAGAATTGCTTTTTGATATGTTGTATATAGTTATTTGCACTGTTGTATATAGTTATAGGTCATTTAACCAATTCGGCCACTTGGGTACATTTGGGCAATTTGTGTGGGACACCTGGGTGACTTCATGCTAAATGTCATGTAGCTCACCCATTCCTGAAATTATCAGTCTGAAACTTTGCACACCTACAGTTGCCCTCTTGTGTTAACCATCAAAATTATCTCCAGCATCCTATCTGACTGTGTGGCTATTCTAGTACATGTGAAAGATGATGCTACAACAATAAAAAACAGAAAACGTATGCTCTTTCTTTCTCTTTTATTCCACCAGATCTACTGTGTTATATTCTCCTACATTCAATTAACATTTCCACAAACTTCAGAATGTTTCCATTCAAATGATACCAATAATATGCATATCCTTGCCTCTGGGGCTGAGCTACAGGCAGTTAGATTAGGGTATGTCCTCAGGCGGAAATTGAGAACAAGGGATGCAGCCATAAGAGGTTTTAAGTGTCTGGGTTAGTGTCCCGCTCCTTGAAAGCGGAATCTCTAGCCTTTAGCTCGGTGCGGATGTTGCCTGTAATCCATGGCTTCTGGTTGCGGTATGTAAGTACGGTCACTGTACGGTCACTGTGGGGACGACGTCGTCGATGCACTTATTGATGAAGCCGGTGACTGAGGTGGTATACTCCTTAATGCCATTGGATGAATCCCGGAACATATTACAGTATGTGCTAGCAAAACAGTCCTGTAGCGTAGTGCCCGTGTCATCTGACCACTTCTGTATTATCTGTAGTATTTTACCAGACGTAGCTGCTCTGTCCTGCTGAAAAACGGAGAAGCCAGCCAGCTCTATATTATCCATGTCGTCGTTCAGCTAAGTCTCGGTGAAACGTAAGATATTACAGTTTGTAGGACTGTCTTAATTGTAGATCGTCCAGTTTGTTTTCCAATAATTGCACATTGGCCAATAATGCGGAGGGCAGTGGTGGTCTACTCACTCGGCGAGGAATTCTCACAATGCACCCAGACCTCCGCCCCCGGTATTTCCGTATTTTATTCACGCGAATGGCGGGCATTTGGGCATTGTCTTCACAAAGCAGTGTATCCTTCGCGTCGGACTCATTAATCAAAAAATCTTTGTCCAGTTCGAGATGAGTATTTGCTGTTCTGATGTTCAGAAGCTCTTTTTGGTCATAAGAGATGGTAGCAGCAAATATAGCAGCAACATTATGTACAACATTTGATACAAAAAATGCTAAAAAACAACTACATTTCAGAGCTGGTTAGGAGCCTGTAAAAAGGCAGCCATTCCCTCCGACAACCATCCCCTCCTCAGCATTTCTGAGAGAGCAGTGTGTGTGTGTGTGTGTGTACCACATTGGGTTTAGTGAGTGTGTGAGTGTGAGCATGTACACTACCGTTCAAAGGTTTGGGGTCACTTAGAAATGTCCTTGTTTTTGAAAGAAAAGCACATTTTTTGTCCATTAAAATAACATCAAATTGATCAGAAATACAGTGTAGACATTGTTAATGTTGTAAATGACTATTGTATCTGGAAATTGCATATTTTTAATGGAATATCTACATAGGCGTACAGAGGCCCATTATCAGCAACCATCACTCCTGTGTTCCAATCGCACGTTGTGTTAGCTAATCCAAGTGTATCATTTTAAAAGGCTAACTGATCATTAGAAAAAACTTTTGCAATTAAGTCAGCACAGCTGAAAACTGTAAAAAAGCAAAAAAACTGGCCTTCTTTAGACCAGTTGAGTATCTGAAGCATCAGCATTTGTGGGTTCGATTACAGGCTCAAAATGGACAGAAACAAAGAACTTTCTTCTAAAACTCGTCAGTCTATTCTTGTTTTGAGAAATTAAGGCTATTCCATGCGAGAAATTGCCAAGAAACTGAAGATCTCACACAACGCTGTGTACTAACTACTCCCTTCACAGAACAGCGCAAAATGGCTCTAATTAGAATAGAAAGAGGAGTGGGAGGCCCTGGTGCACAACTGAGCAAGAGGACAAGTACATTAGAGTGTCTAGTTTGAGAAACAGATGCCTCACAAGTCCTCAAATGGCAGCTTCATTAAATAGTACCTGCAAAACATCAGTGTCAAGGTCAACAGTGAAGATGTGACTCCGGGATGCTGGCCGTGTACATGTATTTGCATCCTCAGCACCATGCATCCCACTGGATCTGGCATGTGAGCTACGTAAGAACCTCACAAAGAAATAAGCTACAAGATCAAGTTGGCAGGTACACACGAAACAAGGCCCATTGTCACGCCCTGACCTTAGAGAGACGTTTTATTTCTTTATTTGGTTAGGTCAGGGTGTGATTTGGGGTGGGAATTCTATGTTGTCTATTTCTTTGTTTTTGGTCAAGTATGGTTCTCAGAGACAGCTGTCTATCGTTTTCTCCGATTGGGGATCATACTTAGGCAGCCCTTTTCCCACTTTCTGTTGTGGGATCTTGTATTTTTGTGTTGCATGTGTTTGCACTACTAGCTTTACGTTCGTTGAGTTGTTTATTGTTTTTTGGTGGAACATTTTAAATTAAAGGAAAATGTACGCCTACCACGCTGCACCTTGGGCTCATTCCAACAACGGACGTGACAGAAGATCCCACCACAACTAGACCAAGCAGCATGCTCGGGAGGAGATGGCATCCTGGTCTATAGAGGAGGTTGAGGAGAGAATAGCCTGGACTTGGGAGGAAGTATTGGAGAAGTATAAGAGCCTGCCATGGAGGCAGGCAGAAGCAGCGAAGGAGGGACAGCAACGAAGTCGGGGAGGTAGGCCACAGAAACACCAAGACATTTTTTGGGAGGGGCACATGGAGCAGTCGGCAGTGCCGAGGAGTGAACCAGAGCCAGTCTGGGAGAAGAAGGAGGATTTGGAGTGGAGAGAAATGGGAGAGTTGTTGAGTTGGTGGAGGATACACAGATTTGGTATAAAGGAACGTGTTGTCAGTTTAGTGCCACCTGAGTCAGCTCCCCGTACTCATCCTGAGAAGTATGTTAAAGTTCCGGAACTATTGATGCCGGCTATACACACCAGGTCTCCAGTGCATCTTCACAGCCCAGTGCGTCCTGTGCCAACTCCTCGCACTCTCCCTCAAGTGCGCTTTCCCAGTCAGGTGTGTCCTGTTCCTGCTCCTCGCACTCTCCCTCAAGTGCGTGTCCCCAGTAAGGTCCGTCCTGTTCCTCCTCCCCACACTCGTGAGGTGAGTGTCATCAGCCCGGTGCCACCTGTACCGGTCCCACGCATCAGGCCTCCAGTGCGCATCCACAGTCCAGTACGTCCTGTGCCTCCTCCCCGCACTCGTCCTGAGGTGTGTGTCATCAGCCCGGTGCCACCTGTACTGGCACCACGCCCTGACCTTAGAGAGACGTTTTATTTCTCTATTTGGTTAGGCAAGGGTGTGATTTGGGGTGGGCATTCTATATGGTATATTTATTTGTTTTTGGCTGATTATGGTTTCCAATCAGAGGCAGCTGTCTATCGTTGTCTCTGATTGGGGATCATACTTAGGCAGCCCTTTTCCCCACTCTCTGTTGTGGGATCCTGTCTTTTTGTGTTGCATGTGTTTGCACTACTAGCTTTACGTTCGTTGAGTTGTTTATTGTTTTTTGGTGGAACATTTTAAATTAAAGGAAAAGGTACGCCTACCACACTGCACCTTGGTCTCATTCCAACAACGAACGCATGAAAACTGTGCAGTGCAACCAATTTGTTTGTGGACCCGAAGCATAAAGAGAAGACGCGATTGATTAATGTGTAAAGGCACGGAAATAATAGCACAATACAGTGTTTGATATAATCAACAAATCACTGTTTTTTAAAATGTTATCATCATTAATTTTTCCACAAATTTCTTTATGCAATTAATTGTTTAGAATTGTTCATGACTGGTGCTTTTGTTTAGGAATACAGCAAATCATTTCACCTGCACACCTGGCTGGTTATATTATTATTCTCATATTTTTTGTTTCTAATTTGTTAAAAGAAGCTGTAACTGGACTTTATTAGTTACTATAACTCTATTACTAATCAAATCTACAAATAAAGTTGATCAAATGGATTACACTGTAATGTTTTTATTGTAAGGGAAATGAAAATAGGCTACAGGCCTACGTTTTTTCTAGGACTTTGTAGAATTATACAAAACATATCCTTGACTCTATCTATCTCTGTTGTTATTTTTGTTTGTTTGCGCGCCTTGCAGGTTGAGAGCATCTGATGCATATGCTAAAGGGGAAGCCCAGCAACTTTCTCTAGCTGGTACTTATATTCTAAAAGGCTAGACGGTTCTAGTTTTAATGCATTCAATATATTATTATTCCAGTCTTTTACCGTTCTGATTGTTGGAGTAGACACGTTGTTTGCAGAGCACACAACCTATGCTACACTTGTGAGAAACAAGTTTTGGTTCATTTCATTCCATTTAAGCGCTTTGTCAATTTCGTCACTGTCTTTTGTTTGGAACCCTCCTGTCAATGTTGAGTAAGGATGCGCAACTGATTACACATAGAAGGACGCAGGAAACTCTGAGGGCCCAGAATATTTTATACAATGTTGCAAGGAGCTTCTGTAAAGACCCAAGTTAATAGTTGATACAATGTTTCAAGTGTGTTGCAGACAGGCCAATGTGTCAGGATATTTTCTACCTGCAGATTGCAATGTTTTCATTTGTTGGCTTTATAGGCAATTTTTACATAGATGGCAATGGCAATAGAAGTAACTTTTTAGGTTTGTACCATTTAGATTTGGATAGAATTTTGATTAACCACATGACAATGATTTTGAGATACGAAGACATTATTATAAATTAAATGAAACTGTTCCACGAAAATGTGCATTTGAAAACCCTAACTGGCACGCAGATTGGTAGAATTTGTAAGATAAATCGGCACTCCTCGTGCAGCCTATTACCGGCAACTTCATGAGAGTAACTGCAAAATTTTCGAAAGCCAGTAGGCGTGGTCGGGACAGGTTAGGTTTTCTTTTCTTCTGGTTATCTTGATCTCTGGCTCCCTCTTGAGTAATTTGTGTCTTATTTCATCAAACATTGTGCTTAAAGCATCAGACAAGCTCAATGCATATTTGATTGATTGATTTTTATTATAACACATAGGGTGTGTCTATATATGGAAAAATGCAAGTTTAAAAATTTCGACCAATCGATTGGTTGAAAGAACAGATTACTTTTGGTCGGCCAACGGACAGCCCTAAATCATATACAATATACAATGTACAAAGTCTTAGAGTGATGGACTGTGCCATCCCAGCGGCCTCCGCAATGATTAGTCCACTGAGAAGGCGCGAATCAGACAGGTGTCTCGTATGTCATAAAAAAAATCTAAATAAATTTGCGACCGCTCAAGAAAAAAAAAAACTCTGTCGACCAACAGCCTATTGACATACAGTATACACCACACAGGGTTCATGGAGTGTGTTACAGCCAGGCCACTCACTCACCTCATGCCGCGGGTGGAGTGGTTGTGGAAGTTCTGCAGCAGCTGTGGCACCCCCATGATGGCATCGAACAGCATAGCCAGGGAGCCTAGGCCCTCCACAAACAGCACAGAGTCCAGCAGGAGCAGGGTGAGGAAGGCACACTGCACCGTGAAGGCAAAGCAGAACAGCAGGTATTCCTCAAACGCATTCCAGCTCCAGAAGTAGCACAGGTCCAGATCTGAGAGGGGGGAGGGAGGGAGAGAGGAGGGAGAGAGAATGAGAGCGAGAAGGAGAGAGATGGGGAGGAAAGGTGAGGGGGTGGGGGTGGAGGAAGGAAAGACGGGAGAGAAAGAGAGGGAGATAGATGAGGGAAAGAAGTGGAGAGAGATTCCTTCATTAGAAAATGCAGACATTCATTGAACACAGCACATAAATCAATAGAGTGCAGGTAAGTGAATTAAACATTGGAGAGACTTTTTTAAAAAGCTTTTCACATTTACATAATATCTGGCTCTGGATCCTGCAAGCGTCATCACTGACATTATTCCATCCACATAGCGCCAATACAGAGCTACAGTACATAGAGCTATTCTAATAACTCAGTCAACCAGATTAAAAAATTTAAAAAAAATAGATTAAAAGTACAGAGTGAAGTAAAATTTAGCCCCAGAGACTAAGCCTACACTCTGACCAATGAGAAAAAGAGATGCAATGTGGCAGCTAAAATAAAATGTGGTCAGACAGAGCTCCTCTCTCACTAACAAATATTAATTATTCAGATATTTTAAGACTATTTCAACTTCCATCCATTATTTTCCATGTTTGCACTGGCAGCCCAATAGGGTAGGCCTACTGTATATAGTAGCAGAACTCAGGAGAGGAGACAAACCGTTCACAGAGAGGCATGTAAATATACAGTTCCAGATCTGCTTCACTGGCTTTTATTGCCATTGTTCATCGCATTAGAGTCTAATGGATATGGATATAAAATCCTAAAAGGAGAGAGGAGGAAGGCAGCGTGACATCAAAGCTCAGAGAAATCAGAAATAGAAAGGGAAATACCTAATCAGTTGTACAACTGAATGCATTCAACTGAAATGTGTCTTCCGCATTTAATGCATTTAACCCAACCCTGAGTACTAAAGAGAGCCCTGGGGGTCACAAGCTGAGATAAGGGTCTAGCTGAGTGTGATACCTAAAATCCAGACACAACCATGCATATTGAGCGCCAGAGGTTCTCGGTTTGGTAGTGGTAGGTATAGGACCAGTCAGCTCCTCACAAGACAGTAATCCCACATGATGAATGGCCTCGTATTCCTTTGAAATTACCAGAGAGGGGGAATTGAACGAGCTGACATCAGCTGAATGGAATTGATAGCTAAATAAGAGCCCATTTGTAAGTGAACCGACTGGACTCTGATGTTCCATGTAGGAAGTGGCCGTGTTCCGCGTATTGTCAATAGGTTCTGCATTCTGAGATTCTGCAAAGAACACTTGGCAACACCTGTCAGGGGAACCGTGATGAAGATGGTACACCCCCGTCAGGAACACAGCACCTTTACACACCACCGCTGGGCTCACGGAATTGTGGGAGAGGCAAGAGTAAGACGTCTCATAGCGAGAAGAATGCTTGATTAATGTCCTTATCATGGGACACCTCCTACAGATCCAATACAGAGATAGAACAGGAGATAGGATCTGAGGGGGACAGGACACAGGCACGAGCGTTGAACCACGCCCGCACACACACAGAGTCGCGTCCGTCCTTGTAGTGAGGGCCGGTGCGGTGCCCAGGCTGTCTCAGCACATGAATAATGTTTGTAGAGTCAGACGCTGACACTGATAGCTTCTGAACAGGGCCTGGCAGAGAGGCCTTATTCAAAGAATCCTCTGAGGACTTCATTTTTCACCTGTGAATAAAATCAGATTGATTTTACCCCGCCACCTCCCACAACCCCTTATTCTAGTGTGCTGGCAGCTGCAGGGGCAAGCTCTGCCATTTGTCAGGAACATGAAAGCTCTTCTCTCCTTTAAATAAGGCAGGCAATGCTGCTGAGAGCAGCAGTACTACTGGCACTCCTAAAGCTTGACCTGTTTTCCAAACTGTGGTCTGTTTTGTCCAAATACAGTATATTGTAGTTCCCTCTCTCTATTCCCCCCTCCTTCTCTCCATCCACTCACCCTCTCCATTTAATAAAGCCTGGTAGTTTTATTTGCACAATCATAAAAACACCTACCTCAAATTGTTAAGTAAAACATAATGAAGAAACATAACCAATGGATCTGCATCACATCCAAAAGAAACAAATCAGTAAATCTACCTCTCTCTCATCTCTGCCCCTCTCTCCCTCCCTTGTCATCCTTCTCTTTCGCTCTCATCCAGGCTGCTGCACCATCTGAGGCAGGCTGGCCTTACCAGTGAGATCCCTTTCAGTGTTGTGCTTACCTTAGCCAGTCTGGAGAGCAGAGCAGTAATGATGTGCAGGTCAGCTGTTTGTTCACCCGCACCCGCCCGCAATTGGTAGCAACCCATCCCCAACCACCTGGGGATGGGTAACCAGGATGGTGCCGGAGAAGAAGGGTGACGTTTTACATGTCCCCAACCAATTTTGTTTTTTTCTAACGTATTTTTTAAATTTATTTTGAACATAATGTTGCTGCTACCGTCTCATATGACCAAAAATAACTTCTGGACATCAGGACTGCGATTACTCACCACGGACTGATAGAATCCTTTTTTTTCTTTAACGAGTCTGACAACCCCGACATGAATGACATACTGCTCTCCTGGGAACAGGCCCAGATACCCATGATTTGCGTGAAGAGAAGGCGAAGAAAAAGGGGCCAAAGTGCAGGCTGCCTTCTGAGAATTCGTAGGCGATCTAATAAACCCCCACTTCCTTCCATTCTGCTAGCAAACGTGCAATCTTTGGAAAATAAAATAGATGACCTACGCGGAAGATTAAACTACCAACGGGACATTCAAAACTGTAATATCTTATGCTTCATGGAGTCATGGCTGAACGATGACACTATTAACATACAGCTGGCTGGTTATACGCTGTACCGGCAGGATAGAACAGCGGCGTATGGTAAGACAAGGGGCGGCAGACTATGTATTTTTGTAAATAACAGCTGGTGCACGATATCTAAGGAAATCTCGAGCTATTGCTCACCTGAGGTAGAGTATCTCATGATCAGGTAGACCACACTATCTACCTAGAGTTTTCATCTGTATTTTACGTAGCTGTTTACATACCACCACAGACTGAGGCTGGCACTAAGACTGCATTAAATGAGCTGTATTCCGCTATAAGCAAACAAGAAAACGCTCACCCAGAGGTGGCTCTCCGAGTAGCCGGGGACTTTAATGCAGGGAAAATTAAATCCGTTTTACCAAATTTCTATCAGTATGTTTAATGTGCAACCAGAAGGAAAAAAAAAACTCAGGACCACCTTTACTCCACACACAGAGATGCATACAAAGCTCACCCTCCATTTGGCAAATCTGACAATAATTCTATCCACCTGATTCCTGCTTACAAGCAAAAACTAAAGCAGGAAGCACCAGTGACTCGATCAATAAAAAAGTGGTCAGATGAAGCAGATGCTAAGCTACAGGACTGTTTTGCTAGCACAGACTGGAATATGTTCCGGGATTCCTCTGATGGCATTGAGGAGTACACCACATCAGTCATTGGTTTCATCAATAAGTGCATTGATGACTTTGTCCCCAAAGTGAATGCATGTACACACCCTAACCAGAAGCCATGGATTACAGGCAACATCTGCACTGAGCTAACGGCTAGAGCTTCCGTTTTCAAGGAGCGTGACTCTAACCCGAAGCTGACAAGAAATCCCGCTATGCCCTGCGACGAACCATCAAACAGGCAAAGTATCAATACAGGACAAAGATCAAATGGTCCTACACCGGCTCTGACGCTCATTGGATGTGGCAGGGCTTGCAAACCATTACACACTACAAAGGGAAGCACAGCCGAGAGCTGCCCAGTGCCACGAGCCTACCAGACGAGCTAAACTCGCTTCGAGGCAAATAAAACTGAAACATGCATGAGAGCACCAGCTGTACCAGAAGACTGTGTGATCACGCTCTCCGCAGCTGACGTGAGCAAGACCTTTAAACAGGTCAACAGGTCAAGGCCGCAGGGCCAGAAGGATTACCAGGACAGGTACTGCGAGCATGCGCTGACCAACTGGCAAGTGTCTTCACTGACCTCTTCAACCCCTCCCTGTCTGAGTCTGTAATACCAACATGTTTCAAGCAGACCAACATAGTCCCTGTGCTCAAGAACACTAAGGTAACCTGCCTAAATGACTACCGACCTGTAGCACTCACGTCTGTAGCCATGAAGTTCTTTGAAAGGCTGACCATGGCTCACATCAACACCATTATCCAAGAAACCCTAGACCCACTATTCATTGACTACAACTCAGCATTAAACACCATAGTGCCCTCAAAGCTCATCAATAAGCTAAGGACCCTGGGACTAAACACCTCCCTCTGCAACTGGATCCTGAACTTCCTGACGGGCCATCCCCCAGGCGGTAAGGGTAGGTAACAACACATCCGCCACGCTGATCCTCAACACAGGGGCCCCTCAGGGATGCATGCTCAGGCCCCTCCTGTACTCCCTGTTCACTCATGACTGCACGGCCAGGCAAGACTCCAACACCATCATTAAGTTTGCGGATGCCACAAGAGTGGTAGGTGTCCACATCACCAACAAACTAACATGGTCCAAGCACACAAAAACAGTCATGAAGAGGGCACGACAAAACTTAGTCCCCCTCAGGAGACTGAAAAGATTTGGCATGGGTCCTCAGATCCTCAAAAGGTTCTACAGCTGCACCATCAAGAGCATGGTTGCATCACTGCCTGGTATGGCAACTTCTCGGCCTCCGACCGCAAGGCACTAGAGGATAGAGCTTCCTGCCATCCAGGACCTCTATACCAGGAGGTGCAAGGCACTACAGAGGGTAGTGCGTACGGCCCAGTACATCACCGGAGCAAAGCTTCCTGCCACCCAGGGCCTCTATACCAGGCCTTAAAAATTGTCAAAGACTCCAGCCACCCTAGTCATAGGCTGTTCTCTCTGCTACCGCATGGCAAGCGGTACCGGAGTGCGAAGTCTAGGTCCAAGACGCTTCTAAACAGCTTCTACCCCCAAGCCATAAGACTCCTGAACACCTACCCAGACTATTTGCATTGCACCCCCCCCCCCCCCCCCCCCTCGTAAGTAAACATTTCACTGTAAGATTTTAAGCATGTAAGATCATTTCACTGTGGGATCTACACCTGTTGTATTCGGCAATTGTGACTAATAACATGTTATTTTATTGGATAAAGACAGCACCTTTACAGACAGTCCTCCACTCCTGTTCCCAAGTCAAAATGGGGGATGTAATTTTACTGCAAGAACTGCTTAATTCTGTAGAAGTTACTATTATGTAAGGCTATGTGAGAGGTTATAGACCTACAGTCAGTGTTCTCATTTCAGTTACTATTCCATTTAACCCATCCAAACAGTACAGTTCCCTTCACATGCCATATTTGAAGTCTTGTGACTGTAGAATTTGTTCAGTGCCTCACAGTCATCACACATAACATCTCTCCCAAACATTAGGTTACTGTTCTGGCCCTCCCTTCTCTTTATTTAAACTTTAAACCCACTCCGACATTGTCCTTTTTACCTCAGTGAATCGATGTTACATTTTTTTGCCTAAGTTCCCAAAAGCATTTGGCAATTGCCGTGAATTTGGCACGCTTACAGCTAAAGCTTAGGCTTACACACTAACGTCAGATAACAATAATGAAAGAAAAACCTCAATGTAGCCTATAGATCTTTATTGCACAAGAATGATACATTTACCTATTTTAAAAAATCTTGATTTAACATGACCGCCACCCACCCAGCCTTCATCCACACAATATTGTACTACCTTAAACCCGCCCGCCCGCCCGCCATGCGGATATAACTGCGGGGACTGTAGGTTGTGAGTAATCCCGCGCATCACTAGAGAGCAGACTTGTTGACGAGCTGCACTTCAAAAGACCCACACAAGAGGCACCACATCAAGGAGGAGTGGGGTGGTGAGGTGCACTTATTTTTTCCCCCAGCTCTTCAGATCAAACATTTTAATTACTAAAATAGCAGAAAAACTCAAAGCACTCAATGGAAATTCTTCACACATCCATGTGACAGTGTTGGTAGCCCAGGGCCGGTAGGTCTACAGCGGAGTCCAGCTCAACCACATCTAGAATGCCAGAGGGTTTACATTCTGCTAGTCATCTGTAAGACATTCAGCTCAGCAGCACTAACAACTGCTAGTGTTAGCAATAGAGGTCTTCACGGGTCCATTCCGAAATGGGCCTTGGGATTTTCCATCCGGACCCGATATACATAAATACATTTTTTTTAACATAGCGACCCGTTCCAAATTGACCCGAGGACAACTAGACCCATTGTCCTTTCACCTGCAGGGTCACCATGGCCAAACCAGCCATCCTGTCTCTGTCTGTCAGCTGAGCCAATAACTCTGGGACAGGTCAACCATGGGCACAGAGATGCTGCCCTTTCAGCTAACAGTACACCCATGAGTATTGATAGTTCAAAGGGAACATATAACACAAGCTAGGTTGAATCCAGAATAATAAACCATTAAATCAGACCTGCCTGACAAACTAATAGAAAAACAGGAAGTTGGCTATGCCTACATACGATCAGTGTGGTCTGCACATATTTTACTCAACATCACTCAGACTGACTGGTGAGGGGACTCCTACAGTAACTCACCACTAGCAGTCCTAACAACATGGCACCTATGCCCAGGTGGCATGGCCTATGGGTAGAGAGCTGGCTGTGTGAGAGGGCATCTGGCAGGGCAGGAGGAGGTTTGTGGGTTGTGTACACATTTTAATGAAGGCAGCAGACACAGAGGGCCTGGTTTCTGTACTCCCTCAGTCAGCAGTGGGTCTCATTTGAATAATGCAAGAGCTTCAGAAATAGTGGGCTGATTGGCCTCTCATTAAGAAACACTGGACCACTGTCCTTTCTCATATTGCACAAGTAGGCATGTAAGTGCACATACTCACATGTAAAGAAAACATACAAGTGTGCACATGCACACACATAAGCATGGACAGATGTTAAACCTTCAAGCTTCACCTCTCTGTCATGTCACAGTTTACATAGGAACACAGCAGAGCAAAAGTGTCATTAAAATCTTGCCCCAGGTCAAGAAGTAGGATTTGTAATTTATCAAGTCAAATTTAAATGAACTTGATAATGGGTTTCGATTACAGCTGTATTACAGCATACAGTGCCTTGAGAAAGTATTCGACCCCCTTGAACTTTGCGACTTTTTGCCACATTTCAGGCTTCAAACATAAAGATATAAAACTGTATTTTTTTGTGAAGAATCAACAACAAGTGGGACACAATCATGAAGTGGAACGACATTTATTGGATATTTCAAAGTTTTTTAACAAATCAAAAACTGAAAAATTGGGCGTGCAAAATTATTCAGCCCCTTTACTTTCAGTGCAGCAAATTCTCTCCAGAAGTTCAGTGAGGATCTCTGAATGATCCAATGTTGACCTAAATGACTAATGATGATAAATACAATCCACCTGTGTGTAATCAAGTCTCCGTATAAATGCACCTGCACTGTGATAGTCTCAGAGGTCCGTTAAAAGCGCAGAGAGCATCATGAAGAACAAGGAACACACCAGGCAGGTCCGAGATACTGTTGTGAAGAAGTTTAAAGCCGGATTTGGATACAAAAAGATTTCCCAAGCTTTAAACATCCCAAGGAGCACTGTGCAAGCGATAATATTGAAATGGAAGGAGTATCAGACCACTGCAAATCTACCAAGACCTGGCCGTCCCTCTAAACTTTCAGCTCATACAAGGAGAAGACTGATCAGAGATGCAGCCAAGAGGCCCATGATCACTCTGGATGAACTGCAGAGATCTACAGCTGAGGTGGGAGACTCTGTCCATAGGACAACAATCAGTCGTATATTGCACAAATCTGGCCTTTATGGAAGAGTGGCAAGAAGAAAGACATTTCTTAAAGATATCCATAAAAAGTGTCGTATAAAGTTTGCCACAAGCCACCTGGGAGACACACCAAACATGTGGAAGAAGGTGCTCTGGTCAGATGAAACCAAAATTGAACTGTTTGGCAACAATGCAAAACGTTATGTTTGGCGTAAAAGCAACACAGCTGAACACACCATCCCCACTGTCAAACATGGTGGTGGCAGCATCATGGTTTGGGCCTGCTTTTCTTCAGCAAGGACAGGGAAGATGGTTAAAATTGATGGGAAGATGGATGGAGCCAAATACAGGACCATTCTGGAAGAAAACCTGATGGAGTCTGCAAAAGACCTGAGACTGGGACGGAGATTTGTCTTCCAACAAGACAATGATCCAAAACATAAAGCAAAATCTACAATGGAATGGTTCAAAAATAAACATATCCAGGTGTTAGAATGGCCAAGTCAAAGTCCAGACCTGAATCCAATCGAGAATCTGTGGAAAGAACTGAAAACTGCTGTTCACAAATGCTCTCCATCCAACCTCACTGAGCTCGAGCTGTTTTGCAAGGAGGAATGGGAAAACATTTCAGTCTCTCGATGTGCAAAACTGATAGAGACATACCCCAAGCGACTTACAGCTGTAATCGCAGCAAAAGGTGGCGCTACAAAGTATTAACTTAAGGGGGCTGAATAATTTTGCACGCCCAATTTTTCAGTTTTTGATTTGTTAAAAAAGTTTTAAATATCCAATAAATGTCGTTCCACTTCATGATTGTGTCCCACTTATTGTTGATTCTTCACAAAAAAATACAGTTGTATATCTTTATGTTTGAAGCCTAAAATGTGGCAAAAGGTCGCAAAGTTCAAGGGGGCCGAATACTTTCGCAAGGCACTGTATGAGACTGACTGGGTACCAGACAGACTGACCTGGACATGACTGCTGATCAGGGAGCAATAATGTGGGTCTGAAAGTGGATCCATTCAAACTCTACACTAGAAAGACAATGTACTGTACCCCTCAATATTTTGAACAAGGACAAAGACTGTGCTGATATAGCTATGTCATTAAGTTCATATTCAATGAGGCAGCTCTAAGTTCACAAATTAAATTGAAATAAAATATCCTTTCTAAGTCATTTAGCCATTCAGGCATGTCCATATTTGCATTTAGCTATATATAGTAGATGACTGCAGTAATATTCTATTGTCTTGTGGCTCTGCTGCAGTGTTCTGTCTTATAGGTTGACCTTTCATCAACCCCTACCTCTGTGTTTAATGAATATGCATTCAAATAAATGATAAGAGGACTAATTTGCATATACTGTACATACCATTATAAGATTCCGATGCATAGTAGTATCACACTAGTTTATCCTGGAAGATTATTTCAAAGGCAGCACAAACCAAGGCAATCGCATCCCTGAATGCTCACTAAAGCAGGTCATGTTGAGTAAGCCTTTTCATGGTACTTTCCATAATAATCTAAGACAGGGTTCCCCAACTAGCAGAATAGTTTTATTTGTCATTGTTGGACATAAGACTGTAAAAACACCAAGGAAATCAGCTCCAAGTTATTTTAATTTTACAAATCTGTTACCAAGTATTCCCATGCATAATAAGAGAGACAGGTGATCGTATATACAAATGTAAGCAAGGAGCTGACAAGGTAAAAATCTGTCGTTCTGCCCCTGAACAAGGCAGTTAACCCACTGTTCCTAGGTCGTCGTTGAAAATAAGAATTTGTTCTTAACTGACTTGCCTAGTAAAATAAAAGGTCAAATAAATAAATAAATAAATAAAATCCCTGATCGAAGAGAACAAACTAAACTTTGCAGTCAGGCAGAAGACTTGAGTTTAAGATGAGCGAGGGTATCTCAAACTTTAGCATGACATCAAGTCTGCCATTGATTTAACTTAGATTAATCTCTTATACAATGGTTTAAAGTTATGTATATTAACCCCAGGTGTAAAATAGTAAATCATAATTACTTCTCAGAAAGTATTGAGCTATTAAGAGGAGTTAAACATGGCTGTCCGTTGTCTCCATATCTATGTATTATGGCCATCTCGAAATGCTAGCTCTTAAAATCAGATCCAACAAGAACATCAAAGGGTTAGAAATGCAGGGATGTCAATGTAAGCCGATTACTCAAGTGTTTTCTGAAATCTGCAATCCAGATCCCTTCACAGTCTCATTGAAGATCTTGATCACTTTTCTATCCTCTCTGGACTAAAACCCAATTATGTCAAGTATATCATATTACTTATTGGAAAAGACACAATGTTTAAACTACCTTGTAGTTCACCAATAAAATGGGCGGATGGTGAAGTAGAAAATATAAATTAACTTACCACAACCAATTTCAATTGAAAGTTTGCAAAAATAGATAAGATTCTGCAACAATAGAGAGGTAAGTACTTGTCTATAAATGGAAAAATCACATTGATTAACTCTTTGGTCCTATCACAGTCTACTTACTTCCTAATAGTGCTGCCTTCTCCAGACAACTCATTTTTTAAATCACATGAGCAAAATATATTTTACTTTATTTGGAATGCAAAAACAGACTAAGACAAAATTAAAAGTGCCTGTTATATAATGAATATGGTTTAATGCTTTAAATATTAAACCAGTAGATTACTAAATAGATTACTAAGAAAGGCTCATCCTTTGTTAAAGAAATTGGTATTTTCCCTTTATACAGATTACAATTTAGAATTTCTGACTAATGGAAAATTCTACTTTGTTTAAAGTATGGTCCTTTCTTCAACAAGCCATACAAAGCTGGTTAAAAATAAAATGTTATCCTCCAGAAAAGATACAACAAATATTACAACAAATAATATAGTTAATCTCAAATATATTGATTGATAAAAAAAACAGTGGTATTATACAGTACCAGTCAAAGGTTTGGAAACACCTACTAATTCAAGAGTTTTTCTTTATTTGGACTATTCTCTACATTGTAGAATAATAGTGAAGACATAAAAACTATGAAAGAACACATTTGGAATCATGTAGTTATCAAAAAAGTGTTAACAAATCAAAATATATTTTATATTTGAGATTATTCAAAGTAGCCACCCTTTGCCTTGATGACAGCTTTGCACACTCTTGACATTCTCTCAACCAGCTTCATGATGTAGTCACCTGGAATGCATTTCAATTAACAGGTGTGCCTTGTTAAAAGCAAATTTGTTGAATTTCTTTCCTTAATGCATTTGAGCCAGTCAGTTGTGTTGTGACAAGGTAGGGGTGGTATACAGAAGATAGCCCTATTTGGTAAAATACCAAGTCCGTATTATGGAAAGAACAGCTAAAATAATTGTATTTAAAAAATAAAAAAAACTTTATTTAACTAGGCAAGTCAGTTAAGAAAAAAATATTATTTATAATGACAGCCTACCCCGGCCAAACCATAACCCGGACAACTCTGGGCCAATTGTGCACCGCCCTATGGGACTTCCAATCACGGCCGGTTGTGATACAGCCTGGAATCTAACCAGGGTCTGTAGTGATTCATATAGCACTGAGATGCAGTGCCTTAGACTGCTGCGTCACTCGGGAGCACCGAGTGGGGACAAAGAGAAATGACAGTCCATCATTACTTTAAGACATGAAGGTCAGTCAATCTGGAAAATGTCAAGATCTTTGTAAGTTTCTTCAAGTGCAGTCTCAAAAACCATCAAGGGCTATGATTAAATTGGCTCTCATGAGGACTGCCACAGGAAAGGAAGAAGTTACCTCTGCTGCAGAGGATATGTTTATTAGAGTTAACTGCACTTCAGATTGCAGCCCAAATAAATGCTTCACAGAGTTCAAGTAACAGACACATCTCAACATCAACTGTTCAGAGACTGCGTGAATTGCTGCAAAGAAACCACTACTAAAGGACACCAATAAGAAGAACAGACTTGCTTGGACCAAGAAACACAAGCAATGGACATTAGACCGGTGGAGTCCAAATTGGGAGATTTTTGTCTTGGACCGCCATGTCTTTGTGAGATGCAGAGTAGGTGAATGGAAGATCTCAGAATGTGTGGTTCCCACCGTGAAGCATGGAGGAGGAGGTGTGATGGTGCGGGGGTGCTTTTCTGGTGACACTGTCAGTGATTTATTTCGAATTCAAGGCACACTTAAACTGCATGGCTACCACAGCATTCTGCAGCGATACGCCATGCCATCTGGTTTGCACTTAGTGGGACTATAATTTGTTTTTCAACAGGACAATGACCTAACACACATCCAGGCTGTGTAAGGGCTATTTGACCAAGATGGAGAGTGATGGAGTAATGCATTAGATGAACTGGCCTCCACAATCACTCAACCTCAACCCAATTAATATGGTTTGGGATGAGTTGGACTGCAGAATGATGAAAAAGCAGCCAACAAGTACTCAGCATATGTGGGAACTCCTTCAAGACTGTTGGAAAAGCATTCCAGGTGAAGCTGGTTGAGAGAATGCAAAGAGTGTGCAAAACTGTCATCAAAGCAAAGGGTGGCTACTTTGAAGAATCTCAAATATTAAATAGATTTAGATTTGTTTAACACGTTTTGGTTACTACATTATTACATATGTGTTATTTCATGGTTTTGATGTCTTCACTATTATTGTATAATGTAGAATAGTCCAAATAAAGAAAGACCCTTGAATGAGTAGGTGTGTCCAAACTTTTGACTGGTACTGTATGTATTAATTATATTATGAATAGAGAATGTAGTTATGTCACATATGTAGCTATTGAAAACATATGGGAATGTCTGCTCAATTCAATGTTACAACCAACTGATTTCAGCATTACCGCAGAAAATGCAGGAGGCAAGTGGAAGAGGAGAAAGGGAGGCAACTTGTTTGTTTGCCATATATTAAAGATACAAATTGTCTGAAAAGGATTGGCATAAATAGAAAAATATACCAGTTTAATTTGAGGACAAAAATGTGGACAGCTGCGCCATACAGGTTGCTAAATAAATTGAAAGAGATTTTCTAGATTTTCTTCATACAGTGCCTTTCGAAAGTATTCAGACCCTTTGACTTTTTCCACATTTTGTTACGTTACAGCCTTATTCTAAAATGGATTAAAGAAAACGATTTCCTCAGCAATCTACACACAATACCCCATAATGACAAAGTGAAAACAGGCTTTAATCAATTTTAGCTCATAAAAAATAAAAATAATAAAAATAATAAATAATACCTTATTTATGTAAGTATTCAGACCCTATGCTATGAGACTCAAAATTGAGCTCAGGTGCATCCCGTTTCCATTGATCATCCTTGAGATGTTTCTGGGGAAGGATGCCAAAACATTTCTGCAGCATTGAAGGTTCCCTAGAACACGTGGGCCTCAATCATTCTTAAATGGAAGAAGTCTGGAACCACCAAGACTCTTCCTAGAGTTGGCTGCACGGTCAAACTGAGCAATCCAGGGAGAAGGGCTTTGGTCAGGTAGGGGACCAAGAACCCGAAGGTCACTCTGAGAAAGCTCTAGAGTTCCTCTGTGGAGATGTGAGAACCTTCCAGAAGGACAACCATATCTGCAGCACTCCACCAATTAGGCCTTTATGGTAGAGTCCCCAGACGGAAGCCACTCCTCAGTAAAAGGCACATGATAGCCCGCATGGAGTTTGCCAAACGTCACCTAAAGGACTCTCAGACCATGAGAAACAAGATTCTCTGGTCTGATGAAACCAAGATTGAACTCTTTAGCCTGAATGCCAAGCGTCACGTCTGGAGGTAACCTGGCACCATCCCTACGGTGAAGCATGGTGGTGGCAGCATCATGTTGTGGGGATGTTTTTCAGTGGCAGGGACTGGGACACTATTCAGGATAGAGGGAAAGATGAACTGAGCAAAGTACAGAGAAATCCTTGATGAAAACCTGCTCCAGAGCACTCAGGACCTCAGACTGGGGTGAAGGTTCACCTTCCAAAAGGACAACAACCCTAAGTACACAGCCAAGACAACGCAGGAGTGGCTTCGGGACAAGTCTCTGAATGTCCTTGAGTGGACCCGCCATATCCCAGACCTGAACCTGATCGATTATCTCTGGAGAGACCAAAGAATCCCAAGAAGACTCAAGGCTGTAATCGCTGCCAAAGGTGCTTCAACAAAGTACTAAGTAAAGGGTCTGAATACTTATGTAAATGTGATACTTCAGTTAGATTGATGAGGGGAAAAAAAATATTTAATCAATTTTAGAATTAGGCTGTAACGTAACAAAATATGGAAAAGGTCAAGGGGTCTGAATACTTTCCGAATGCACTGTATATCTAAAAAACTTGATTGTTGACATGCAAAATATTGTGAGACTATATCAACAACGGACTAATGAAACAATACCGAAAGATAGTTTTGCCGTGGAATATTCCTTTAATATTAGGTAGAATCAGGACAAGACAAGGACAGAGCCAATAAAGGGCTGCGTTTTATCTCTAGTTCTCTGAGCTAAATGCAAGTCACACAGCAGGATTAAGACTGCAGGACAGGATAATGATAGTGTGTGAAAGAGAGAGACACAGAGAGATTGAATAAATAAAACAAAGCAGCTCTGATAAAAGTTACATAAGAAACAACCATGCAAGCCAGAGAGAGGGAGAGAGAAAGAGTGGCATGGGGTCAAGGGCAGAGTAACAGTAACACATGCACTACAGCAGGGTTTCAGCAGGGTTCCCCCCACAGCAGCATGCTGATGATGCCAGTCTCCAGGCTCTACTCTACACAATGCCAAGCGGCACACCTGACTGGGATCCATTTAGGCTAGTTGATTTGGGAGAGAGGGATAGAGAGGGTTGGGGAATGAGTGAAAAATGAAAGATTAAAGGAGAGAACAATGACAGGATAGGACAGAAATGAAGTATAATAGACATTACATTAGACAAGGAGAGGGACAACAGTATATGCCAACTACTTTGAACCTACTTCAAAGTCAGTCTAAAATGAACAATAAAATAAATAAAGAGGAAATAAAGATGCCCAGTGCATCTATCTTCCTATCAGAGAGCCCGGTGTGGGACAGTGGGGGTCACAGTGGTTAGGCCTCCCTCACAGGGCTACCATGGAGCAATGAGACAGCAAGGACAAGCTGGATGACAAAGAAGGGGAGCGTTTTCTGACAATGACTTGGGAAGATCACATCACCAAGACAACTATTTTTTATTTTTTTTTTTTATTTTTTTTTTGTCCAGTCGGATAAACACTCCAAACAGCCTACCCGACCGCTCGGAGGTGTCCGCATGGACCTAAAGCACACCGTTGCCTTGTTTTGTATCACATTCGAATGATAAAACTGGGGGACAAAAACACAATTTCAGAATGTGGGGAGGACATGTCTTTCCTGTCCCCAGTGAAAGTTGCGTCCCTGCATATTGAGGACAGTGGCATCACTGTATTCTGGTGAATGTGGACGATATCATGGCCATGTCCTTTTTACTATGGCCCTTTGTAGCAAGAGAAATCCTAAGTAACTTCCTCAACCTTGTCAGACCTTGCTGTCTGAATCTCTCTTTAAGCCCACCGAAATGGAGCCTCCCGAGAGGCGCAGCGGTACAAGGCACTGCATCGCAGTGTGAGATGCGTCACTACAGACCCGGGTTAGATCCCAGGCTGTGTCACAACTGGCCGTGACCGTGAGTCCCATAGGGCGATGCACAACTGGCCCAGCATCGTCTGGGTTAGGGGAGGGTTTGGCCGGGGGGGCTTTACTTGGCTCCCCTGGCAACACAGGGGTCAGAGTTCAGCCAATTGATGCATTGAGAGAAAGAGAGACTGTATGCGTTGGATCATTATTGCCAATGTAGCTAATTAATAAAATCTTGTCAGAGTCAAAGGGCTGGAGGCACCAGACTACTCTGTCTAATCACACCCTTACTGGATAGCACAGCATGCAGCCACACAATCAATGAGGGGTATCAGCGCCAACGGGGAATCAGCCCCAAGGTTAGAGCAGCAGCACACTTTTTAATGGAAGACTGGCTTTACACTAAACCAGAGCTGGTTTCCCTTGGTGTGACATAAACTGGTGCTGTGTTTGGAAGGCAGGGTTTGGGGCTATGAGAACAGTGTGAGACAAGGTAGAGGAGACTGGAGCCTGCCTCTGGGAGAGCCCTGGGAACAAACAGGGCTGGAAAATCTGCAGCCCATGTTTGCGTCACAACCAGAACTCTGGAGGCTAAGAGTACACTCAACAACAAACACACAAAAACAGTCACCAGACATTTTACATGCACACACACAAATGTGTGCACACACCCCCCTTCACTGTGTCACAGCTCTTTTGTCGGACATATCACAGCTGTGCAACAGCACAGAATAACACTGCACAGGTTTTTATGTGCAATCTAATGAAATAGGGGAGATATTTTAATTTGCTTTTGATGGGTGCTGGTGTTGTCTTTAATGGGTCCATAGGGTGAGAAAAGCAGTTCATAGTGCAAGGAGCCTGACACTGTGTGTTTGTGTTTGTGTGTGTGTGTGTGTGTGTATTTCTCTCTGTCCAAGATGGAGATGTGTCTATTTCCAGTTTCAGATCTGTGGAAAATGGGAGTGAGAGGAAGGGAGGAGAGGAGGAAGGGAGCAGAAGAGTGGAGAGCAGGGGAATGGAGAGGAGAGAGCAAAGTGGTGCTGCAGGATAGGTCTCGGCAGGTGTCCAGGGGCTCCCTGTGTGTGATGTGTGATGAGATTACTTTAATGAGGCAGCCAGAGAGGTGAGGGTTCAGCCTGTAGACATATACTAGGATCAGAACAGACCAGGGAAGCACTAGAAAATACTTCCAAGAACCGATCAGAACCTGTGGTTTGGCAGTCTTGGCCTCTGAACACCACATTATATTCTACATTCTTTGATAGACCGTGAAGTTTGGCTGAACACTGACCCTGGGTAAACTAATGTCAGCCATGCGTTGCCTCGATCACTGTTTCAGATGGTGAGGAATATGCCTTTCGGGAGCCATCATCAGCAACCGTCTGTCTGCCACACCATTAACTTGTCATCCTCTCACTCACAGGATGGAGAGAGAGGGAATGACAGAGGGGGAGACAAAAGACTGGAGACAAGAGGGAAGGCACGGGGAAATTAATGGGACAGTGGTGGAAAGACAAACATGGCTGCTAAGAGGGGATTGAGATATACTGTTGTTAACAGGGAGATGATCTCTAGCCGTGAAGCCTATCAATAGTCTGGGAGAAAGCACAACACATATAGACCCTCTGTCTGTCTGCTCTGGATTGACACTACTGTTGGAGTGATGAGAGAACTAGTGATCAATGGTGTTGGTGGAATAGGTCATCTTTTCTCATCTTACACTGATGTGACCAGGGGGGAAGATGGATAGAACTAGAGCACTTAGATTTATATATTCATGAGTTCATCTTTGACCTATCTACAAATAACCAATGGTATTCATACAGGCCCACATTGCAGCAACTGTCAATGTGTAGTGGGGATAGGAGCCACCATAATTTGGAATTCTACTCTGCACAATGTCAATTTGACATTTTTAAGGGTGCCACAATAATGTCCATTAAAAACATCCTCGCAAATTCATACAATATAATGCAAACAAAGCAGACACAAGCACACTTTTTCCACTCTCTAACTCACAGGTCAGTCTACCGGGTATCTGCTGTATTTCTTGGAATTTTAATAATTCATATGACCCCGTGGGAGTAGCCACTGTCAGTAGTCTGACTCAACCTTTCCTAGAAAAGGACTGAGCACTCTTCTTGTTTAAGAGGGCCAACACTTAACCAGAGACAGAGCTTATGCAAACTTTCCCATGGGGATAATTCTAAAACAAGCACAAAATCAGAGACATGGACAAACACAAAACATATCAATTTAGTTAACTTCAGCAAAACTAACTTCAGCAAAACTAAGGAAAACTGAAGTGTTGGCTACTGTGTAAATTTTGCTTATGTCACCAACTGTACTCCACTCACTCATATACACCTGCCTAGCTTCATTTGACTTGTTAATTGGATGTCTGTTATCTAGGCTTCAATTAAAGTGTACACATCTATATGTAAATGCAGGGGAGTAATAAACTCTGTCTGTGCTGAGAGAGGTCACACCTGATTCGCCTCGCTGCAATGCTGTACGCTGCAGATAACGCTGCCTGAGCGGCAGACAGACTGGCAGTCACATCCCACATTGCAGTAGAGACCCTACACTGACTCAGCACAAGAAACCCACCCCAAAAAACACACACAGACCACTCTACTAAGGCACCTGGCATAGGTACTCTCTGTACACTGTCACATCACTAAACAAGGAAGTCTACCTCTGGGTCAACAACACATCAGTCCATTCCCTTCACTTTCAACACAGGTAGTGTATGATAAAGAGATATGAACAGACAGGGTCCAGTTATGACCAGTAGAGGGCTCTGTTGTTTCATTAGAACAACATACTATACATGAGACTCAATTATTAAACAATTATACATGACCTTCACCCACATTTGTGTGTTGCAGAAGTATTTGTAATGAGGTGTGATATGTGCTGTTGAACTACTCTAGCAGATACAAGGCACCATCATTGGTGCACATTGATTTCTCTAGTCTTGAGGTTGGAAGGGAGGCTCTTATTTAATGCTACACCAGGACAGAGACACAACTTATGCACTAACAATTAAGCAAATAAAAAGCTTAGGAGGGGTGAGGTTAACATACAACACATTGTTCAAAAGAGTTGTCACTGTAGCTTAGCCAAGGCCAACACTGGCTTTAACAGCAGTATAGAGCAGTACAGTATCCAACCTCTGCTAAGCCTTACAGGAACTCTGAGCCACAAGGTCTTCACCTAAGGAACATACCTGGGGCCTCATCTACAAACGCTGTGTATGCACAAAAGATGCGCCAAATTATGAGTGCACCAGTTTTCACGGAACAGTTGGCCTTTATAAAAACTTGACGTGAGAATGTGCTTATCATCCACCAAACTTTAGTTTTAGTTGCAAATTATGGTGGAAAATAAGTATTTGGTCAATAACAAAAGTTTGTCAATACTTTGTTATATACCCTTTGTTGGCAATGACAGAGGTCAAACGTTTTCTGTAGGTCTTCACAAGGTTTTCACACACTGTTGCTGGTATTTTGTCCCATTCCTCCATGCAGATCTCCTCTAGAGCAGTGATGTTTTGGGGCTGTTGCTGGGCAACACGGACTTTCAACTCCCTCCAAAGATTTTCTATGAGGTTGAGATCTGGAGACTGGCTAGGCCACTCCAGGACCTTGAAATGCTTCTTACGAAGCCACTCCTTCGTTGCCCGGGCGGTGTGTTTGGGATCATTGTCATGCTGAAAGACCCAGCCACGTTTCATCTTCAATGCCCTTGCTGGTGGAAGGAGGTTTTCACTCAAAATCTCAAGATACATAGCCTCATTCATTCTTTCCTTTACACGGATCAGTCATCCTGGTCCCTTTGCAGAAAAACAGCCCCAAAGCATGATGTTTCCACCCCCATGCGTCATAGTAGGTATTGTGTTCTTTGGATGCAACTCAGCATTCTTTGTCCTCCAAACACGACGAGTTGAGTTTTTACCAAAAAGTTATCTTATTGGTTTCATCTGACCATATGACATTCTCCCAATCTTCTTCTAGATCATCCAAATGCTCTCTAGCAAACTTCAGACGGGCCTGGACATGTACTGGCTTAAGCAGGGAGACACGTCTGGCACTGCAGGATTTGAGTCCCTGGCGGCGTAGTGTGTTACTGATGGTAGGCTTTGTTACTTTGGTCCCAGCTCTCTGCAGGTCATTCACTAGGTCCCCCCGTGTGGTTCTGGTTTTGCTCACCGTTCTTGTGATCATTTTGACCCCACGGGGTGAGATCTTGCGTGGAGCCCCAGATCGAGGGAGATTATCAGTGGTCTTGTATGTCTTCCATTTCCTAATAATTGCTCCCACAGTTGACTTCTTCAAACCAAGCTGCTTACCTATTGCAGATTCAGTCTTCCCAGCCTGGTGCAGGTCTACAATTTTGTTTATGGTGTCCATTGACAGCTCTTTGGTATTGGCCATAGTGGAGTTTGGAGTGTGACTGAGGTTGTGGACAGGTGTCTTTTATACTGATAACAAGTTCAAACAGGTGCCATTAATACAGATAATGAGTGGAGGACAGAGGAGCCTCTTCAAGAAGAAGTTACAGGTCTGTGAGAGCCAGAAATCTTGCTTGTTTGTAGGTGACCAAATACTTATTTTCCACCATAATTTGCAAATAAATTCATTAAAAATCCTACAATGTGATTTTCTGGATTTGTTTCCCTCATTTTGTCTGTCATAGTTGAAGTGTACCTATGATAAAAATTACAGGCCTCTCATCTTTTTAAGTGGGAGAACTTGCACAATTGGTGGCTGACTAAATACTTTTTTTGACCCACTGTATCTATGTATTTTAATCCCTCCCCATATACTACCTACTGACCCCAGACAACCTCTACAAAAGGAAGCTAAATGTTATCCGAAAGCTGGTACTTGTCGGCATGTGTGTTTATGGTTGTGCATGTTAATTATTGTTTGTGCATGTATGTGTGGTTGTGAACGTTTATTGTTGTTTGTTCATGTGTGTGTTGTTCATGTGTGTGTGGTTGTGAATGTTTATTGTTGTTTGTGCATGTGTGTGGGCGGTTGTGAACGTTTATTGTTGTTTGTGCATGTGTGTGTGGTTGTGAACGTTTATTGCTGTGTGTGCATGTGTGTGTGGTTGTGTTGTGTAAGTATGTGGTAGGGTTAGATGGGGACAGGTGCTGCTGTGCTGGTTGTCATAGAGCAGGATGTTCCGGAGGTAAGGACAGTAAAGTAATGATTGGGGAGGAAGTTAGGGCTATTCTGAGCCTGGACCACCACACCCCTCCATTCCCTCTGAAATCAGACAGCTGACCTGCCCTTCAGCTGAAAGAAGTGGCCTGGAGTGACGATCTGTTGTCCTGTAGTGTCTGTGGCAGGGTGATTAAAACTTCTCTGGGATATCCTCGCCACAGCCAGTGAAATTACAGGGCGCCAAATTCAAACAACAGAAATCTAATTTTAAAGATAAACTTCTTGTTAATCCAGTCAGTGTCTGATTTCAAAAAGGCTTTATGGCAAAAGCACACCTTGCGATTATGTTAGGACAGCGCCTAGTCAGAGAAAACCATACAGCCATTTTCCAAAGAAGGAGTGGTGTCACAAAAGACAGAAATAGCGTTAAAATGAATCACTACCTTGAATGATCTTCACCGGATGGCACTCCCAGGACTCCACGTTAGACACTAAATGTGTGTTTCGTTTGCTAAAGTTCATCTTTATGTCAAAAAACCTAATTTGAAATTGGTGCGTTATGTTCAGAAATGTATAGTCTCAAACAAACATCCGGTGAAAGTGCAGAGAGCCACATTAAATTACAGAAATACTCATCATAAACGTTGATCTAAGATACAAGTGTTATACATACGATTATAGATAAACTCCTTAATGCAACCGCTGTGTCAGATTTAAAAAAAAACATGCAATTATGTTAGGTCAGCGCCAAGCCACAGAAAAACATACAGCCATTTTCCAACCGAGGAGAGGTGTCACAAAACTCAGAAATAACGTTATAAATATTCATTTACCTTTGATGATCTTCATCGGAATGCACTCCCAGGAATCCCAGTTCCACAATCAATTTTTGTTTTGTTCGATAAAGTCCATCATTTATGTCCAAATACCTCCTTTTTATCCGCGCGTTTAGTCCAGTAATCGAAATGCGCGAGCGCTAAATCCAAACGAAAAGTCAAAAAAGTTACATTACAGTTCGTAGAAACATGTCAAACGATGTATAGAATCAATCTTTAGGATGTTTTTATCATAAATCTTCAATAATGTTTCAACTGGACAATTGCTTTGTCTTTAGAAATGAAAGGGAACGCAGCTCTCTCTCACGGCCACGCACATGATTTAGCTCATGGCATTCTGCCAGACACCTGGTTCAAACAGCTCTTCTTTGCTCCCCCTTCACAGAAGAAGCCTGAAACAAGGTTCTAAAGAATGTTGACATCTAGTGGAAGCCTTAGGAAGTGCAATATGACCCCATAGACACTGTATATTGGATAGGCAAACACTTGAAAACCTACAAACCTCAGATTTCCCACTTCCTGGTTGGATTTTTTCTCAGGTGTTTGCTTGCCATATGAGTTATGTTATACTCACAGACATCATTCAAACAGTTTTAGAAACTTCAGAGTGTTTTCTATCCAAATCTACTAATTGTATGCATAGTGTTCTCTAATGGTTTGGTTGCTGAGCTCCTATGATACAGTACTGACAATCGATGTGAGTAAAGATGGACTGAGGACTCTGCAGCTCCCACCAGGGGACAACAGAATCAGTCTGGAACTCAGTGTCTCAGCAGACTACAAGACCACAGTCTCTCTCATACATATCCTATGCCCAAACAAGGATTATCTACAGTATAACACAAACTCAGACTCGTGCATGGATACACAGCACACACACACACATACACACAAACCCACAGTAACTCACCGATATCTACAGCATGAATAACTTAGCATCTATTCACTAATCAATCAACATGACAGATACATTATTAGGGCCGAGGAATTAGAGATCTAATAACACACACAACACACTCTTTGCATTAGCGTAATATTGCAAGATTTCATTTTGTTCCCAGTCAGACTAATAAAAAGCTGACCTAAGATTGGCTCTGTAAATGTAATGAAAGAGATTTAATCAACCTGTAGTTCTGTGAAAACACAATTATCCATAAACTCACTCACTCATAGAGCAGACCCCCTGTCACTGGCCACACACTCTCACCCTCAGAGCTGAAATAATCTCTTCTATGTGAAAGCCTAGTGACTATATCCATCCACCATTTCCCCGTTATTCTCACACACACCAATCCCCATAATTACATCCACAAGATCATCACTCAACTCAAAGGACCTCAGGCGTGAACATAGTTTACCATCTGGCCTATAAAATCTACCAATCAAAACTACAAATTACATAAGACCGATAGAGAGCGAGAGAGTGAGTAAGATAAAAAGACGGACAGAGAGAGGGAGAGGGAGCAAGATTCTAGAGTGATTATTCCTTCTCCTATGGCCCCCTCTTTTGGCAAGAGCTTAGAGTTGAAACTGAACGCCACTACATAGGCTTATGTGTACAGTCGAGGCCAAAAGTTGAGGATGACACAAATATTCATTTTCACAAAGTCTGCTGCCTCAGTTTGTATGATGGCAATTTGCATATACTCCAGAATGTTATGAAGAGTGATCAGATGAATTGCAATTAATTGCAAAGTCCGTCTTTGCCTGAATCCCCAAAAATATTTCCACTGGATTTCAGCCCTGCCACAAAAGGACCAGCTGACATCATGTCAGTGATTCTCTCGTTAACACAGGTGTGAGTGTTGACGAGGAGAAGGCTGGAGATCACTCTGTCATGCTGACTGAGTTCAAATAACAGACTGGAAGCTTCAAAAGGAGGGTGGTGCTTGGAATCATTGTTCTTCCTCTGTCAACCATGGTTACCTGCAAGGAAACACGTGCCGTCATCATTGCTTTGACTATTTGCAAAAGGGCTACACAAGCAAGAGTACTGCTGCCAGTAAGATTGCACCTAAATCAACCATTTATCAGATCATCAAGAACTTCAAGGAGTGCGGTTCAATTGTTGTGAAGAAGGATTCAGGGCGCCCAGGACAGTCCAGCAAGCACCAGGACCATCTCCTAAAGTTGATTCAGCTGCGGGATCGGGGCACCACCAGTACAGAGCTTGCTCAGGAATGGCAGCAGGCAGGTGTGAGTGCATATGCACGCACAGTGAGGTGAAGACTATTGGAGGATGGCCTGGTGTCAAGAAGGGCAGCAAAGAAGCCAGTAAAAACATCAGGGACAGACTGATATTCTGCAAAGGGTACAGGGATTGGACTGCTGAGGACTGGGGTAAAGACATTTTCTCTGATGAATCCCCTTTCCAATTGCTTGAGGCATTCGGAAAAAAAGCTTGTCCGGAGAAGACAAGGTGAGCGAGCGCTACCATCAGTCCCATGTCATGCCAACAGTAAAGCATCATGAGACCATTCATGTGTGGGGTTGCTTCTCAGCCAAGGGAGTGGGCTCACTCACAATTTTGCTTAAGAACACAGCCATGAGTAAAGAATGGTACCAACACATCCTCCGAGAGCAACTTCTCCCAACCATCCAGGAACAGTTTGGTGACGAACAATGCATTTCCAGCATGATGGAGCACCTTGCCATAAGGCAAAAGTGATAACTAAGTGGCTCGGGGAACAAAACATCGATATTTTGGGTCCAAGGCCAGGAAACTCCCCAGACCATAATCCCATTGAGAGCTTGTAGTCAATCCTCAAGAGGCGGGTGGACAAACAAAAACTCACAGATTCTGACAAACTCCAAGCATTGATTATGCAGGAAAGACCTCCCATCAGTCAGGATGTGGCCCAGAAGTTAATTGACAGCATGCCAGGGCAGATTGCAGAGGTCTTGAAAAATAAGGGTCAACACTGCAACTATTGACTCTTTGCATCAACGTCATGTAATTGTCAATAAAAGCCTTTGACACTTATGAAATGCTTGTAATTATACTTCAGTATTCCATAGTAACATCTGACAAAAATATCTAGACACTGAAGCAGCAAACTTTGTGAAAATTAATATTTGTGTCATTCTCAAAACTTTTGGCCACGACTGTACTATAATTGTGTGTTCATTTTTCAAATTTGATGAGTGGTCAAGTTAAGTACATGCATTAAATAGATTTACCTAGCAATAGAATATATTTTTCCCAGCAATAGACCAATTTGCCTGTGAGGTGTTTTTTTGGTGTTGGGACCTAATTTAGTGTTGTTTAGCACTAGCTGTAATAATAATACATACATAATACAATTCAAATAGGGCTATTTGCCTGGCGTGTTTATGGTTTGGTTGGCTTACCTGTGAAGTGGCGCTTTTTGGTGCTGACGCGGTTGGTGTGCTGGATGTTGCAGCAGAGATGGAGCATTGCCAGCATGGAGGAGCAGAGTCAGTTCAAACTGCTTCCCCATCCTGTAGGTAGACAACATTACAGTGGTTAATCAAATGACAATGTCAGCGCAGACAATGCTTCTCACTTCCTCTAACCACTGCTCTATCCGTGTTTCAAGGAAACAAAACAAACCTGCACTGTTGTATGCTCACAAGTGAATTGCTTCATTAGGTCACCATGTGAGCATACTGTACAATCATTTATAGGTTTCTTCTGTTTACTTTGAACTGTTTTCTCTACACAGCACCTGGCAGTTTCACTTGATGTGTACACTGTGCATATACCCACTGTAATCTGTCCCAAGTGAACCCTCTCTATCCTGGCCTCACCAGAAGATGCGTAGGATGTTGGCGATGAGCAGAAGCAGACAGACGCGGGTGGAGAATCCCTCAGTGATGCTGCTCCTCTGGATCTCCTGGTACTGAGGAAGGTAGGGCAGGGTCCCTCCAAACACCATTACACAGGAGGCCAGCCACGATAGCAGGGTCCACGAGCCCTCCATGTCCTCCTCCAGGATGCCCACCTCAATGTCCATCTCTAGCTAGGGCCTCGCAGATGGCAGCCTGGTCTCACAGTCACGCCCAGGACCGTGGAGTGGACAAACAGACACTTCTGATCATGACTGGAAGCATAGAAAACAAATAACGAACTCTAACTGCCGCTCCCTCTCTCATGCTTTGTTAGAGAACTCACCGTCATACTTACAAAACTAAAGATATCAACACATGCAATACTAAAACTAACTATCAGTTATCACTGTAACGCAACAACAATTCGTAAAGCATGAGTCACCTTGCCACCCACGCCCATTTTATCACACCCCTATCTGAATTAAGGATATCCAAAATAGCCCTCCAGTAATATGCCAATGCTTCAAACCTGCAAGAGACCCCAAGGTTTTCTTCTTAGTAACTTAGCTCTACCATAACCCATAAGACAGACCCTCTCACACACCTACAAAATATGGTCTCTGTCTCTCTTTACTGTAATTCAAAATTGATGCAAAAGATTCTAGAGCTTTGAGAATGCAAATAGTTTTGGAACTGTCTGTGAGCTGTTACCAGACATGCATTTAGAGTGGGCCAACTTTTAGAATTGTGAATATTGTTCCAATTATTTCTGTTACAGAGCATTATTTAAATATTCCCCCTGCAATGTTAATGGGGGGCTGCAACTGCTGCCATAAAATGTTGTAGTGTCATGTAAGTGCACCATAATGCTCATTCTAGACTTTATATACCCATTGTAATGTTAATGGTGGCTAACAAGGCTGCCATAAAATGTTGTAGTTTCAAACAAATGCATCAGAATGCAGAAACTGCAATGGCCCAACTTTCTGAATACATTGCTCTGGCGTATTCTATTCTAGCCTATGTGAACATTACTACTATACATACCACTACACTAAAGTTCTTGCCTTTTTCCATGGAGGGTAGGAAAATTCAGGAAGGGATAACATAGACCTGAATTTGATATAATGCTCTTTCTCTTACTAGTCTCCAGTCTACTCTGTTACATAAAATGCAACACGTGGGATTAATATTTGCAGAAGCTTTGCCAAATATTGAGTGCTTCTAAATATAGTCCATACAGAACTGCCAGTATTTACATTGGGGGAAACATTCTTCTTTTTCCAGTTTTCCCTCTCTTTGGCCCAATCTCAAAAATGACTCTAGCGGTACAGTAAAACAGAGGCCCACTTTTCCCCCCTAGACAGCCAGGGTAAGAATATTGAAACAACAAAATGTAACACTGCTCCTTCTGTAAAAAGAGCTCTTTAGGGTGTGATGAATAAAATATGTCCTTCGTGCTTTACCAGTGAGGCACTTCATCACTGTACACACCCATAGGAGTTACTTCAGGGCATTGTTTCCTGTGTGGAAACTGGAAGGTTGGTATGCAAGACACTATGAACAGAGTGTGTGTGTGTGTTTTGAAGGAATTTGTGTAGTCAGCTGAAGGCTGTCAATTCAAAATTATGTTTTACAAGTAAAATAACTTGACCAAGAAGTATTTTCAAAACAATGTTGCTGTGACTGCTAATATATAAAAGTGTTGGGTAAACTTAAGGCTGTGGAAATGTTCAAGCACTACAGACCACAGGCTCATATTGGAGGAATGTTCACAGTTGGCGTAGTAACACTTCATCAATAAACAGAGATACTTAATTACCTTGACATAATTTTTACTCTGCATAACTCAGCTCTAATTGTCATTCAGGATGACACAGTGTCTACCACCACGGGATTCCTCTCAATTAAACTTTTAGTAGGAGGACAGTAGGCAGTAAAGAAAGACAAAACTGGGAATGCAGAAAGAGTGGGTGACATTTCACAGGAAATAGACACTTTGGTGACATTCAAAGTCTGCAAGTGAAAATACACGTGTTGTCATTTCTAGTATATAATAGTTCATTAGACTGCATAGAGCAGCATGTGAAATGTGACAGTTAAAGAACCCTGGCCTAGAGTGCCCTTTGAAAAACAATCCATCACATTAAAACTAAAGGTCACTAGAAGTTTTTTTTTTTTTAACTTTTTCAGCTGAACATTAAGCTACAGTGAATAACTTGGATATCCTATCCAATAATACCCAACATAAAATATTCTCTTGTTTTCTTCACAATATGCTTTTTGGCTAAAGAGTTTAGGTGGGCTGTCATTCAATGTCTGTATTATACTAGGCTAACTGTATTTGGATGATGTGGGGAAAACAGAAGAAAAAAAACACTTACAGTGCCTTGCGAAAGTATTCGGCCCCCTTGAACTTTGCGACCTTTTGTCACATTTCAGGCTTCAAACATAAAGATATAAAACTGTATTTTTTTGTGAAGAATCAACAACAAGTGGGACACAATCATGAAGTGGAACGACATTTATTGGATATTTCAAACTTTTTTTAACAAATCAGAAACTGAAAAATTGGGCGTGCAAAATTATTCAGCCCCCTTAAGTTAATACTTTGTAGCACCACCTTTTGCTGCGATTACAGCTGTAAGTCGCTTGGGGTATGTCTCTATCAGTTTTGCACGTCGAGAGACTGAAATTTTTTCCCATTCCTCCTTGCAAAACAGCTCGAGCTCAGTGAGGTTGGATGGAGAGCATTTGTGAACAGCAGTTTTCAGTTCTTTCCACAGATTCTCGATTGGATTCAGGTCTGGACTTTGACTTGGCCATTCTAACACCTGGATATGTTTATTTTTGAACCATTCCATTGTAGATTTTGCTTTATGTTTTGGATCATTGTCTTGTTGGAAGACAAATCTCCGTCCCAGTCTCAGGTCTTTTGCAGACTCCATCAGGTTTTCTTCCAGAATGGTCCTGTTTTTGGCTCCATCCATCTTCCCATCAATTTTAACCATCTTCCCTGTCCCTGCTGAAGAAAAGCAGGCCCAAACCATGATGCTGCCACCACCATGTTTGACAGTGGGGATGGTGTGAGCTGTGTTGCTTTTACGCCAAACATAACGTTTTGCATTGTTGCCAAAAAGTTCAATTTTGGTTTCATCTGACCAGAGCACCTTCTTCCACATGTTTGGTGTGTCTCCCAGGTGGCTTGTGGCAAACTTTAAACAACACTTTTTATGGATATCTTTAAGAAATGGCTTTCTTCTTGCCACTCTTCCATAAAGGCCAGATTTGTGCAATATACGACTGATTGTTGTCCTGTGGACAGAGTCTCCCACCTCAGCTGTAGATCTCTGCAGTTCATCCAGAGTGATCATGGGCCTCTTGGCTGCATCTCTGATCAGTCTTCTCCTTGTATGAGCTGAAAGTTTAGAGGGACGGCCAGGTCTTGGTAGATTTGCAGTGGTCTGATACTCCTTTCATTTCAATATTATCGCTTGCACAGTGCTCCTTGGGATGTTTAAAGCTTGGGAAATCTTTTTGTATCCAAATCCGGCTTTAAACTTCTTCACAACAGTATATCGGACCTGCCTGGTGTGTTCCTTGTTCTTCATGATGCTCTCTGCGCTTTTAACGGACCTCTGAGACTATCACAGTGCAGGTGCATTTATACGGAGACTTGATTACACACAGGTGGATTGTATTTATCATCATTAGTCATTTAGGTCAACATTGGATCATTCAGAGATCCTCACTGAACTTCTGGAGAGAATTTGCTGCACTGAAAGTAAAGGGGCTGAATAATTTTGCACGCCCAATTTTTCAGTTTTTGATTTGTTAAAAAAGTTTGAAATATCCAATAAATGTCGTTCCACTTCATGATTGTGTCCCACTTGTTGTTGATTCTTCACAAAAAAAAAACAGTTTTATATCTTTATGTTTGAAGCCTGAAATGTGGCAAAAGGTCGCAAAGTTCAAGGGGGCCGAATACTTTCGCAAGGCACTGTATGTAAACAAAGCATGAAGGGGTTGGGCTACAACATGCCCAAACATAGAATAGGTTATTTTAACTATGTCTAGTTGCGTGAAAAAGTTGAACTACTCCAAAATCAAAATTGGTACTTTTTGTTGGTTGTATATAAAGTAAAGAACCCAGATTGTGTATTGAGAAGTAAAGAACTTCTCCCAGCAATGGATCCCCCCATCTAAGAATAGTATCTCAATTTAAATCCCTTTGGTAACCAAACGAGGCTACAAAGAAAATGAATGGGACTGTAGCGACTGTGTTGACTTCAAAATCAGGGGTGTGAACTAGGTTTCTATTCAAGCGTTGATCGACATGGTAATGGCTCTATAGTATTGGAGAAAAGTTGAAAAAACGGACCCTCCGTTACATTGTGACGTGTCATAGCGTACAGCACGCATAAAGCAACTATTTCTGTCTTACAATCTCTCTCCACCAGGTGTAGCACTTCTCTCATTGTTTAAAAACAAGAACTGGACAGTGACGGTGTAAGGGGGGATACCTAGTCATTTTTTGCGTCATCATTGCATGCGATCATCATTCTCAAAGCCGCTGTTTACTTCTAAGATCACTTTAGCACCGCCCTAAAAAACAGATTCAAATTCGACACAAAGCTTCAAATAGGTATGTAATGACACATTACATAAACTCTTTATAGTGTTTTATTTACATTTTAGAGGCGATAAGGTGATAAGTTGGACAGATCGAGTGAAAAAAAGCAATTTTCCCACACAACATCTCACCTTCTCGCTATCACGTAGCTCTTTATTAGCTAGCTATAACTGGCATGTTCACCTATCGCCAACCAGGATCAAACTGACCATGACCTAACCATTTGGGTGGTCTTAATCATAGCATAGTATGATATGGCGGTAAAATGCATCCAATTACAATTCAGTATGTTTAAACATATGAATAGACAGTAATGTAATTGATAATGTTGGAAAGGGGAGGGATTGTGCTTTACAATGGTATTGACATTACAGTTGATCTGGAAGTAGTACGTTTTGGGGGCGCTAAAATAAGGGCAATTGTAACTAGGGATGACCATGGATGTTCTCTTGGTAAGTGTGTGAATTAGACTATTTTCTTGTCCTTTTAAACATTCAAAATGTAACGAGTACTTTTGGGTGGCAGGGGAAATGTATGGAGTTGTAAGTACTTTACACCACTGTCTAGGGAGACTATGACTTCCAGGAGTGTCCAAATTAAAACTATTAGGGGAAAAAAACTCTGATTTGTTAATAACTACACCGTAATGTGACAATAACAACGACACCATATTTGAGAAACGAATCATCATGCATGTCATGCGGTGATTCCCATATATTTTCCCCCCATAGCCAATAGTAGTTGCACTGGTCGAAGAGTAGATAGATCTCGTCTATGAATAAATTGGAGCGCGTTCTTGGGGAGTAGTCAATGAATTTGCGCGTAAATGGAAGAGGTAAATTCAAATCACCAGTGGGAACACCGCAACCGCAATATATGTACTTTTTTTTTCTTCTCACTTTCCAGGATACTGTTATTCAGGATATTCGAAGACCATGGTAGTGTATATAGATCCCTCTGCCTGTCCCAGGGTTTACCAAACTCGGTGCACGTTTTGGTTTTTGCCCTAGAGCTACACAGCTGATTCAAATAATCAACTAATCAATCATCAAACAACGTTTGGGCAAAAAAACAAAAAGTGCACCCCTTGGGCTCCTGAGGCTGTCGGTGCGCACGCTGCATTTTTTTTGTTTTGTTTCCAATCCTCTAGTATTCTTTGTTCTATTTTTATTTCACCGTTTTACACGTTTATTACCCTGTCTATTTACAGTTTCGCCTACTCTATCGCCCCGGGAATATGATGTCAATGACAGTTTCTGACAGGTGGTTAGTCCATGTAACGTAAACTCGCACATCGCCTTAGTCCTTCTGCCTCTGATCTGGCAGACACACTAATTTGTAAATTATGTCTGAGTGTGCCCTTGACTAGCCGTAATCGAAATCGTTTTTACATTTACTTTTATAAAATCTAATTATTTTAGAATTTTACTCAAGTAGTATTTCACTGGGTGACTTTCACTTTTTATATTTAATGTATCTTTACTTTTACTCAAGTATGACAATTGGGTACCTTTTCCACCACTGTCCATGGGCAGATTTGTTGCCTCCCACAATGTATCAATGCTAGTCACTTTGCATAGGGTCGGGTTTACGAGACTATGAAAACCGCGGGATTAAAATAATCGAATTTCGCCAAATCGAGGCTTTGCATACCAAAAACTAAACGTTCCACATTCCGTTGGCGTCCTGCTTCAGTGTTCTCGCGATACGTGTTTTGCAAAAACAGCTGACTGACATATCTGGATTTACTTGGTAGAGCTAGGGATCCTGTATTTATTTTTGCCCAAGGTAGCTAATTTAGCTAGAGTTCATTTTACACCACTTAATAACACGCGTGTCGTGCATAGGGAAAATATGGCAGACACTGATCCAAAGTCAGTTCAGGACCTTACCAATGTGGTGAGTATATAACATTGAAGCTAGCTAAATTAGCTAGCCAGCCACGATTCACCCAGGCCTGGTGAATGGATATGTTTCGATTTACATTAGCCGATCATTTCAATAGCCTATGTAACTAGCTAGCTAAGAAATAGGATCCTACGAAATGACTGTAAAAGTAGAGTATCAAACTCTAGAACGGTAAGAAAATATCATGGCTCCAATTGCTGTAGTGCCAAAGATGTTGTTTATAACTAACCCAAGATAGACCACAATCTTTAGGCAGAACACGCAAAGAGGTGGGCAGACCCAAGCACGATTTAGCGAGATCCTATTGGCGCGTTCTAGCACATATTTGCATACGTTATTACGGAACGAATACCCTGTGAAGTGCGCGTTGGCAATAATTACATTCGCTCTTGCACTCTTACTAAACACCGCAAATGTTTTTGTTTTTTTGGCGAAGGGTAAAGTCTACAAAACATAATCTACTATATTCTTAACATATTGTAGTTGGTAACAAATCTGTATTGAGATCAAATGTTTAATTGATGATACAATTCGCAGAATTTCGGCCAAAATCCATCTCGCGCCATCTTCTCCCATTGCTGGCCACTGGTCTCCCTCTCATCACCATATTTGGTGGGGTGGAAATGCCAACCGGATGTTTCAGATGTATTCATCCAGGGAAACATCTGGCTCATTGTTCTCTCTGTGGTAGTGCTGTAGCTACATCTCCCATAATTTAGGCATCACTGATTGAAAAAGGAACACCTTCTCTTTTTATCCATGATCATGCTCTGTATAGCTTGCTTATATAAATAAACAAACATGATATAAAAACGGCCAATACGTTTTGATGTGGTTTGAATCCTGCTCAATTAAAATTTACCAAATTATTCTGAATTGACCACAAACCATCTTTGCTGTATTTTTTTTCTCTACTTTCTCCCACCCACCCATTTCTTTATTTATATCCTCCAGTTTGCCTTTTGGATTTTCATAAATTTCTTGCAAGATGGTCATTTGGTCATTGAACACAATATATCATATCAGCCTGTGTAATGATACACCTGTTACTGCTCTCTAAAAGGTCCAGACGCTGCTGCAACAGATGCAGGATAAGTTCCAGACCATGTCAGACCAGATCATCGGAAGAAATATCCTCAACATTGTTAGGTAACTTGGTATGGGCTTGGTATCTTGGTATCTTTCAAATCATTATGCATCTTTTATAAATGGGGTGTCATACGGTCACACCCCCATTAGTTCATTTCCAAACATAATGGTCTTTGGTCCATTTTGATGTTTATTTTACATGAGCTAATTTGTCAAAGATTTCTAGTAGCCCTTTATATTACAGCACAGAAAGAAGCAGTAATAACATGTTTATAGTATAATAGTGCATAGGAATACATTAGATATGTCTTACCAGTTGGAGTCAGAATCTTGGCTGGGGAGTGTCTGTTAGTGATCATCATTAATGTTATAATGGAGAGGTATTCCAGCCAGCACATCCCATCCGTCAGCTTAATCCACAAGTCCATTTTGGGCTAGCCCATTGTCTTCCTTAACCATGTTCACTTGATGAGATGAGCACCCGCATCGATGACCTGGAGAAGAACATTGCTGACCTCATGACCCAGGCAGGCGTGGAGGAGATCGAGGGGGTCAAGGAACCGCAAGTCAAAGAAGGACAAGGGTCATGAAGGTAATCTAACGGCACTTTACTAAATGTTTTCTATTTCTGTATGATACTCATCGGTCCCCGGTTCAAATGTTTAAGATACGAGTGCGTCGGTCTGCGGACCCCAAAAAGATCAAAATGAGGCATGCATTGGTCAGGAAATCTATTCAAATTTTACGAATCGCTGGTTCACTAAAAACATTCTCATATTACTTTCTACCCTATCTTTTGTGACAAATTATGTGTCCTCTCCTTCACTGTCAAACTAAGCATGTAACTGTGTTGACAGTCATTGATCTACAAGTAATTTTGCATGCCGAACAACCCCAGGCAATATCAGTAGCAGTGTGCGCAGCTTCACGTGTTTACCAACGAGGTAGGCCCCTTATCTTGTACATCTGTGCCTTCAGAGTAAAAACATTTTTTTTTAAAGCTTGTGCAATATTTGGCTTTATTAGTTGAGTGACAACCAATGTAATTGCTAGGTTATTGTTATCAAATGTACTGTTGAAAATAGTGTTTTACCAGATTAGAAGTAAACTACCGGAGACACAACTAATCTGGCAATAGCCTACCTGCTGATTGGGGCATAGCCTACATTAGATTTTATTTTGATTGTTCAGGTTCACCATCAGCAATAGTTTTGGTAGTTTTACTTTAAGCAATCAGTGTATATGGTCAAGTTTAGATATGCAGGGTTGGTTGATAATTTCATAACGAGGACAGCAATCACTTTTGTAAACCGCACTGCATGGTCGAAGCAAAGAAAATAAAAATGACTAGTTAATTAGTGGGTGATGGTAATCTGAGCGCCATACAGCTTCCGTTTTGTAAGCTCTGACCCAAATGTACTATTTTGTCATTTAAACATTTAAACTCAGCAAAAAAAGACTCACTTTCAACTGTGTTTATTTTCAGCAAACTTAACATGTGTAAATATTTGTATGAACATAACAAGAGTCAATAACTGAGACATAAACTGAACAAGTTACACAGACGTGACTAACAGAAATGGAATAATGTGTCCCTGAACAAAGGGGGGGGGGTCAAAATCAAAAGTAACAGTCAGTATCTGGTGTGGCCACCAGCTGCATTAAGTATTGCAGTGCATCTCCTCCTCATGGACTGCACCAGACTTGCCAGTTCTTGCTGTGAGATGTTATCCCACTCTTCCACCAAGGCACCTGCAAGTTCCTGGACATTTCTGGGGGGAATGGCCCTAGCCCTCACCTTCCGATCCAACAGGTCCCAGACGTGCTCAATGGGATTGAGATCCGGGCTCTTCGTTGGCCATGGCAGAACATGTACAAAACGAGCAGTATGGCTGGTGGCATAGTCATGCTGGAGGGTCATGTCAGGATGAGCCTGCAGGAAGGGTACCACATGAGGGAGGAGGATGTCTTCCCTCTCAACGTACAGCGTTGAGATTGCCTGTAATGACAACAAGCTCAGTCCGTTGATGCTGTGACACACCGCCCCAGACCATGACGGACCCTCCGCCTCCAAATCGATCCCGCTCCAGAGTACAGGCCTCAGTGTAACGCTCATTCCTTCCACGAAAAACATGAATCCGACCATCACCTGGTGAGACAAAACCGGTGATGTCTGGTGAGGACCTGCCTTACAACAGGCCTACAAGCCCTCAGTCCAGCCTCTCTCAGCCTATTGCGGACAGTCTGAGCACTGATGGAGGGATTGTGCGTTCCTGGTGTAACTTGGGCAGTTGTTGTTGCCATCCTGTACCTTTCCCGCAGGGGTTATGTTCGGATGTACCGATCCTGTGCAGGTGTCTTTACACATGGTCTGCCACTGCGAGGACGATCAGCTGTCCGTCATGTCTCCCTGTAGCGCTGTCTTAGGTGTCTCACAGTACGGACATTGTAATTTATTGCCCTGGCCACATTTGCAGTCCTCATGCCTCCTTGCAGCATGCCTAAGGCACGTTTACACAGATGAGCAGGGACACTGGGCATCTTTCTTTTGGTGTTTTTCAGAGACAGCCTCTTTAGTGTCCTCAGTTTTCATAACTGTGACCTTAATTGCCTACCGTCTGTAAAATGTTAGTGTCTTAACGACCGTTCCACAGGTACATGTTTATGGTTCATTGAAAAAGCATGGGAAACAGTGTTTAAAGTTTTTGGGATTTTTCCGAATTATCTTTGAAAGGCAGGGTCCTGAAAAAGGGACGTATCTTATTTTTGTGAGTCTATTTTTACTTTTATTTTTTCAATGTAGCTGATATCAATTACTTTCAACCGGCAATAACTTTTGACCATCAGATCGGAAGTTACTTACCTCAATTCCGGCTTCGACTTTGACTCATCTGCCCTTGGCTCTTTCTGTAATTCCGACCCAATTCCTACCAAAGAGGAAATGCAGACATTAGAGGCAAGAGAGGGGGATCCTAGTGAGATTAAAGTAAAGGGAGAACCGGCCACCTCTTCCCTCCATTCTACTGGCCAATGTGGATGAGGGAGAGGTTGTTGTTCCTGTCCCACACTGCCACGTCTACCTTTTCTACCAAATGGACTCTCGAAATTGCAATATTTTCTGCTTTTCTGAAACATGGCTCTCGGACAAGATACCTGCCATTGCTATCCAACTTGATGGATTCTCCATTCACCCAGTGGAGTTGGGGAAATCAAGGGGGGAGGGGTTTGCCTCTTCATCAACAACAACTGGTGTGCTGACTCAAAGCCTATGGAAGTATCAACCCCATTGTTTACCAGTCTTGGAATACCTCATGGTCAAATGCCGACCCTATTACTTCCCGAAGGAGTTTTCAGCTGTTATCGTGACTGTTGTATACATTTCACCTCAGAACAAGAAAAATAACAAGCTGGCACTTATCTTCTTGGGACACCCATCCCGTTAGTGGGATCATTTTCGTCAGCAACCGCTGAATAGCATAGCTCCACAGTCAAATAATATTACTAAAAAATATTAATATTCATGAAATCACAAGTGCAATATTGCAAAACACAGCTTAGCCTTTTGTTAATCCACCTGTCGTCTCAGATTTTGAAATTATGCTTTACAGCGAAAGCAATCCAAGCGTTTAAGTTTATCGATAGCATAGCAAAACATTATGTACACTAAGCATTAAGTAGCTAGGTCACGAAAATCAGAAAAGCAATCAAATTAATTGTTTACCTTTGATCTTTGGATGTTTTCACTCATGAGACTCCCAGTCAGACAACAAATGTTCCTTTTGTTCCATAAAGATTATTTTTATACTCAAAATACCTCCGTTATGTTCAGAAATCCCAGGAAAGAGTGGTCACGACCACGCAAACGTATATTCCAAATAATGTCCACAGAAACATGTCAAATGTTTTTTATAATCAATCTTCAGGTTGTTTTTAAAATATTTATTTGATAATATATCAACCGGGTGTGTAGGTTTTTCAATAACACCGGGAGAAACATTGGCCGCTTTACTCTGTAGCGCAAAACTCACTCAGAGCCCCCACCTATCCACTTACGCAATGTGATCTTTCACGCTCATTTTTCAAAATAAAAGCCTGAAACTATGTCTAAAGACTGACACCTTAGAGAAGCCATAGAAAAGGAATCTGGTTGATATCCCTTTAAATGGAGGATAGGCATGCATAGGAACAGAGGTTTCAAAATAAGAGTCACTTCCTGATTGGATTTTCCTCAGGTTTTTGCCTGCAATATCAGTTCTGTTATACTCACAGACAATATTTTTACAGTTTTGGAAACTTTAGAGGGTTTTCTAATTATATGCATATTCTAGTTTCTGGGGCTGAGAAATAGGCAGTTTCAAATGGGTATGTTTTTTGTTTTAGCCAAAAACGAAAATACTGCCCCCTACATGCAAAAGGTTAAACTGTACAAGGCTATAACCAAGCAGAAAAACGTACATCCAGAGGCTGCTTTTCTGGTTGCCAGCTATTTTAATTCCATGTCATTAGGACACGTGATGCCTAACTTCCATCAACACGTCTCCCTCGCCAATATGGGTGATAAATCCTAGACCACTGTTATTCTAGTCACAAGCAAGTATACAAGGCCCTACCTCGTCCTCCATTGAGCAAATCAGATCATGACTCCGTACTCCTGCTTCCTGTTTACAAGCAGAAGCTTAAACAGGAATTACCTGTGACTCGCTCTGTTGAGAAATGGTATCCATAATCAGAGTTTATGCTACAGGACTGCTTTGCTAGCGTTGATTGGAATATGTTTCGTGACTCCGCTGATAACATCGAGTTAACCACCTCAGTCATCGGCTTCATTAGGAAATGCATTGGTGACATTGTCCTCACAGTCATCAAACAAGCAAAAGGACAATATAGGAATGAAGTGGAATCATGTTACATGCCGCATGTGGCAGGAGCTACAATCCATTACGGATTACAAAGGAAGACCCGTCCGGGATCTGCCCAACAATGTGAGGGTAACCACCGACCCAGAAAATTGGGTGATCTAGCTCTCTGATGCCGATGTGAGTAAAGTCTAAATCAGGTCAAGGCCACAGGGTCCGATTAGTATTCCAGGGCGCGTTCTCACAGCATATGCAGAACAGCTGGCAGGTACACTACATGACCAAAAGTATGCTGACACCTGCTTGTCGAACATCTCATTCCAAAATCATGGGCATTAATATGGAGTCGCCCCCCCCTCTTGCTGCTAGAACAGCCTCCACCCCTCTGGGGCGGCTTTCCACTAGATGCTGGAACATGTTTTGGGGACTTCCTTCCATTCAGCCATGAGCATTAGTGAGGTCAGGAACTGATGTTGGGTGATTAGGTCTGGCTTGCAGTTGGAGTTCCAATTCATCCCAAAGGTGTTGGATGGCGTTGAGGTCAGGGCTCTGTGCAGGCCAGTAAAGTTCTTCCACACCCATCTCGAGAAACCATTTATGTATGGACCTCGCTTTGTGCACTAGGGCATTGTTATGCTGAAGCAAGAAAGGGCCTTCCCCAATCTGTTGCCACAGTCAGAAACACAGATAGTCTAGAATGTCATTGGAACTAGGGGGCCTAGCCCGAACCATGAAAAACAGCCCCAGACCATTCCTCCTCCACCAAACCTAATAGTTGGCACTATGCGTTGGGGCAGGTAGCGTTAACCTGGCATTCACCAAAACTAGATTTGTCCGTCAGACTGACAAATGGTGAAGCGTGATTCATCATCATTCCGTCTTTCGGATGGGATGTTAAACGGGAGTCCTGACTCTCTGAGGTCATTAAAGATCCCATGGCACTTATCGTAAGAGTATGGGTGTTAACCCCGGTGTCCTGGCTAAATTCCCAATCTGGCCCTCAAACCATCACGGTCACCTAATAATCCCCAGTTTACAATTGGCTCATTCATCCCTCTCCTCTCCCCTGTAACTATTCCTAAGGTCGTTGCTGCAAATGAGAACGTGTTCTCAGTCAACTTACCTGGTAAAATAACGGAAATCAAATCAAATCAAATTTATTTATATAGCCCTTCGTACATCAGCTGATATCTCAAAGTGCTGTACAGAAACCCAGCCTAAAACCCCAAACAGCAAGCAATGCAGGTGTAGAAGCACATCTTCAAATAATATTTTTGCAGGAATCTCCATGCGAATGATTTTGCCGAAGATTGTATCACCGCTGGGATATATATATATATATATATATATATATATATATATATATATATATATATATATATATATATATATATATATATATACCATTTTTTTTATCACTCCAGAGAACGCATTTCCACTGCTCCAGAGTCCAATAGCAACAAGCTTTACGCCACTCCAGCTGACGCTTGACATTGCGCATGGTGATTATTAAGGTTTATTTGCGGCTGCTCGGCAATGGAAACCCATTTCATGAAGCTCCCGACTAACCGTTATTGTGCTGACGTTGCTTCCAGAGGCAGTTTGGAACTCTGTTGTGAGTGTTACAACCAAGGACAGATGAGCCACTATCACTTTATTGATCCACTATCCCTGCACATTGTAAATATGGTACTGGAACTGACCCTGTGTATATAACGTAAACTCACCCCATTCCGTACAAATGTGCGCAACCGCGACATTAAAATGAGGCTGCAAAGAAAACTAATGGGACTGTAGCGACTGTGTTGATTTCAAAATCGGGGGTGTGAACTAGGTTTCTATTCAAGCGTTGATCGACATGGTAATGGCTCTATAGTATTGGAGAAAAGTTAAAAAAACAGACCCTCCGTTACATTGTGACGTGTCATGCTTTAACGTACAGCACGCATAAAGCAACTTTCTGTTTTACAATCTCTCTCCACCAGGTGTAGCACTTCTCTCATCGTTTAAAAACAAGAAATGGACAGTAAGAGGGGGGGATAGTCATTTTTTGCGTCATCAATAAGTGATCGTCACTCTCAAAGCCGCTGTCTAATTCTAAAGATCACTTTAGCACCGCACTAAAAACCTAATTCAAATTCGACACAAACCTCCAAATAGGTATGTAATGACACAATATAAACTCTTTATAGTGTTTTATTTACATTTTTAGAGGCGATAAGGTGATAAATTGGACAGATCGAGTGAAAGAGGCGTTTTCCCACACATCTCCTCTCGCTTCCCCACCCGCCATTTTTAAAAAGACCAGAAGGAGCTCATTGCCTTTTTCAATCATGCAGAACCGGGCAGCGTGGAGGTCTTGGCATGAATTCTGTTGGAAAGGGGAGAAATTGTGCTTTACAATGGTATTGACATTACAGTTGACCTGGAAATATTACGTTTTTTGGGTGTATTGTAAGGTCAATAAGGTCAATTGTACAGACCAAGGCGATGTACAAAAGTGAGTTAGTTTACGTTACTATGCTTACTTTATCATGTTCTTCTTATTTTTATATATTGTGTATTTTTGTTCTACCCTCTTATTGATTAATACATTGTTGGGGTTAGAACTTGCAAGAAAGGCATTTCACTGCATTTGTGGATGTGATATTATCTTGAATCTAGATGCCCCATCTCCCTTATTGCTCAGCTCAGGTGCTTACATACGGTACACCATATATATACAGTACCAGTCAAAGGTTTGGACACACCTACTCATTCCAGGGTTTCTTAATTTTTACTATTTTCTAGAATGTAGAATAATGGTGAAAACATCAACACTATGAAATAACACATGGAATCATGTAGTAACCAAAAAAGTGTTAAACAAATCAAAATATATTTTAGATTGTTCAAAGTAGCCACCCTTTGCCTTAATGACAGCGTGTCATACTCTTGGCATTCTCTCAACCAGCTTCACCTGGAATGCTTTTCAAACAGTCTTGAAGGAGTTCTCACATATGCTGAGCACTTGTTGGCTGCTTTTACTTCACTCTGCAGTCCAACTCATCCCAAATCATCACAATTTGGTTAAGGTCAGGTGATTGTGAAGGCCAGGTGATCTGATGCAGCACTCCATCACTCTCCTTCTTGGTCAAATAACCCTTACACAGTCTGGAGGTATGTTGGGTCATTGCCCTGTTGAAAAACAAATAGAGCAATAGTGGCTGCCAATGACTGGAACAAATGGCAAAAATCACTGAAGCTGGAGACATATCTCCCTCTAACTTTAAGCATCAGCTGTCAGAGCAGCTTACCTATCACTGTACACAGCCAATCTGTAAATAGCACACCCAACTACCTCATCCCCATATTGTTATTTATCTTCTTGCTCTTTTACACCCCAGTATCTCTACTTGCACATCATCATCTGCACATCCTATCACTCCAGTGTTAATGCTAAATTGTAATTATTTAGCCTCTATGGCATATTTATTGCCTTGCCTCCCTACTCTTCTACACACTGTACATTCTATTGTGTTATTGACTGTACGTTTATTTATGTGTAACTCTGTTGTCGTGTCTGGCTATGCCGGATTAAGTGATATGATATGCTATTCTGTAATTAATATTACCTGATTAAGCTAATCAGGTCAATGTAATTGACTAGAAAGTTGGGGCCCCACAAAATAATGTTTATAGAGCTGTTATCTTCCGAATACACTCTTAAAGACCTGGTAATCTTTTACATCAATAGCAGTCAATATTTAATCGTCACTTTATTCAGTCTCATCTGTAAGTTGTAAATTCTTGGTTATCTTCACGAACCCTGGCTAACAAGTTGAATCAGCAATACAACATTTGGTTTAATTATTTATTTACTAAATACCTAAATAATCACACAGAATTACTTCTACACAGAATGGATCATACATTGATTACAAATTATGTCATAAAGAAGACGTCCCTGGTGGACGGAACAGATACGACAGCTGGTTACACCAAGAGAGGGGGTTGGGTTTGAGTGAAAGAGCGGGAAGACTGAGTAACAAAGGGACAAGCTATGCTATCGTAAATACAGAATCTTATGCATTCTAAATAACCACCCATTTGAAAAAGGAAAATGCAATAAATATTTACTCTGAGCTGCGCTTCGGTAGATTGGTCGTAGATGGTAGGCCGGGTTGTCCTTTGAAGAATGTCTGGTGGTAGAACGATACTTTGTAGTATCGTTGTGTTTGTTAGACTGGATACATCGTCCTTCCTTTCCTAGCCCACGTTTACAGTGACTGCTGCTAACGTAACGGCTAGGAGGTATCACTTCTGGAGTGAATAAGAGTTCAAAGTTCATATATAAGTTGCTATACTTTTAAGCTCATGCTATATTCTGGCTGGTATAGTTGAAATTCATCCTTTCTGCATGTAGGTCGTCACCTTCACATTGAAATTTGATGCCAATTGGGTTAGGTTCTTGCTGATGTTGGCTTAGTTCTGTAGGTGGTTTTTGTCCTTTCAACGTGGGGGCTGCCAGTCCGCACATACTTGGAACAGGAAGTTACATTTTCGGCAATGGGCTTATATAGGTTTGGGAGAGAGGGTCGTGTTTCATAGTCTACAACCACTGTCTGTTCACATGGGTGGGGCCACTGAGTTGGCAGAGTTTACTCTATGACAAACCGTTCTCTCATTAAGAAGCGAAATTACATTTCATCTTTTCACAAATAGTTTCATATTAAAACATTTAAATTGCACAACAATTCCATGTGAATCTGATAACTACACTGCTCAAAAAAATTAAGGAAACACTAAAATAACACATCCTAGATCTGAATGAATGAAATATTCTTATTAAATACTTTTTTCTTTACATAGTGTGCTGAATGTGCTGACAACAAAATCACACAAAAATGATCAATGGAAATCAAATGTATCAACCCATGGAGGTCTGGATTTGGATTCACACTCAAAATTAAAGTGGAAAACCACAATACAGGCTGATCCAACTTTGATGTAATGTTCTTAAAACAAGTCAAAATGAGGCTCAGTAGTGTGTGTGGCCTCCGCGTGCATGTATGACCTCCCTACAATGCCTGGGCATGCTCCTGATGAGGTGGCGGATGGTCTCCTGAGGGATCTCCTCCCAGACCTGGACTAAAGCATCCGCCAACTCCTGGACAGTCTGTGGTGCAACGTGGCGTTGGTGGATGGAGCGAGACATGATGTCCCAGATGTGCTCAATTGGATTCAGGTCTGGGGAACGGGCGGGCCAGTCCATAGCATCAATGCCTTCTTCTTGCAGGAACTGCTGACACACTCCAGCCACATGAGGTCTAGCATTGTCTTGCATTAGGAGGAACCCAGGGCCAACCGCACCAGCATATGGGCTCACAAGGGGTCTGAGGATCTCATCTCGGTACCTAATGGCAGTCAGGCTACCTCTGGCGAGCACATGGAGGGCTGTGCGGCCCCCCAAAGAAATGCCACCCCACACCATGACTGACCCACCGCCAAACCGGTCATGCTGGAGGATGTTGCAGGCAGCAGAACGTTCTCCACGGCGTCTCCAGACTCTGTCACATCTGTCACATGTGCTCAGTGTGAACCTGCTTTAATCTGCGAAGAGCACAGGGCGCCAGTGGCGAATTTGCCAATCTGGGTGTTCTCTGGCAAATGCCAAACGTCCTGCACGGTGTTGGGCTGTAAGCACTGAATTTTAGATCCACTTCTCCTTAATGTAACCACTGTGTCAGATTTCAAAAAAGCTTTACCGAAAAAGCATACTATGCAATAATCTGAGTACAGCGCTCAGACAACAAAACAAGCCGTACAGATATCCGCCATGTTGTGGAGTCAACAAAGTCAGAAATAGCATTATAAATGTTCACTTGCCTTTGATGTTCTTCATCAGAATGCACTCCCAGGAATCCCAGTTCCGCAATAAATGTTTGATTTGTTCGATAAAGTCCATAATTTGTCCAAATACCTCCTTTTTGTTTGCGCGTTTAGTACACAATCCAAACTCACGACACGCGGGCAAGTCCAGGCGAAAGTTCAGAAGAATGGTCATATTACAGTTCGTAGAAACATGTCAAACAAAGTATAGAATCAATCTTTAGGATATTTTTATCATAAATCTTCAATAATGTTCCAACCGGAGAATTCCTTTGTCTGTAGAAATGCAATGGAACAGAGCTTACTCTCACGTGAGCGTGCATGATCAGCTCATGCCACTCTGGCAGACCTCTGACTCATTCAGCTCCCATTCCCCCCTCCTTCACAGTAGAAGCATCAAACAAGGTTCTAAAGACTGTTGACATGTAGTGGAAGCCTTAGGAAGTGCAATATGACCCCATAGGCAATGAGTTGAAAAATGACCAACCTCAGATTTCCCACTTCCTGGTTGGATTTTTTTCTCAGGTTTTTGCCTGCCATATGAGTTCTGTTATACTCACAGACATCATTCAAACAGTTTTAGAAACTTCAGAGTGTTTTCTATCCAAATCTACTAATAATATGCATATATTAGCAACTGGGCCTGAGTAGCAGGCAGTTTACTCTGGGCACCTTATTCGTCAAAGCTACTCAATACTGCCCCCCAGTCCCAAAGAAGTTAAAGAACACACTTTGAGTTCTATTAGATTACAATATCGTGGATTCAGAGCTGAGGTTAAAGCCATAACACGTTTTTTTTTTCAACAACCGGTTCTGGTCAATAATATCAAAGGCTGCACTGAAATCAAGCAGTACAGCTCCCACAATCTTCCTATTATAAATGTATTTCAAACATTAATCAGTCATTTGTGTCAGTGCTGTACATGTTGAGTGCCCTTCACTATAAGCATGCTGAAAGTCTGTTAATTTGTTTACAGAGAAATAGCATTGTATTTGGTCAAAAACTATTTTTCCCACAGTTTACTAAGAGCTGGCAACAAGCTTATAGGTCTGCTGTTAGAACCAGTAAAGGCCGTTTTACCACTCTTGGGTAGCGGAATTACTTTGGCTTCCCTCCGGGCCTGAGGACAAAGTCTTTCCTCTTGGCTCAGATTAAAGATATGACAGATGGGAGTGGATATAGAGTCAGCTACCATCCTCAGTAGCTTTCCATCTAAGTTGTCAATGCCAGGAGGTTTGTCATTATTGATCGATTACAATTTTCCCAACTTTACATAATTCAAACTTGCAATACTTTTCTTTCATTTAGTTTTTTTTATGCATGAATACGATGGATTACTGTTTGTTGTTGGCATTTCCTGCCTGAGTTTGCCCATTTTGCCAATTAAGTAATCATAAAAATAATTGACAACATTAAATGGTTTTGTGATAATAAGATGGCGTTGAATGCCTTTCTGCCCATAATTTCATTTAAAGTACAAGTTTTTTCCATCATTCTTTATATAATTGATTTTGGTTTCATAATACAGTTTCTTATTTTTTTTTTTTAGTTTAGTCACAATTTCAGCCAGTCAAATGTGCAGCCAGACTTAGTAGCCACTCCTTTTGCCCAATCTCTTTCAACCATACAGTTTTTCAATTCCTCATCAATCCATGGAGCCTTAACAGTATAAAGGTCAGTTTCTTAACAGGTGAACGTTTATCAATAATTGGAAGAAGCAATTTTATAAATTAAGTGCAGTGTCTGGATGCTCCTCATTAATTACATCAGACCAACAAATATTTTTAACATCATCCACATAAGTCGCAGCAAATTATTTTGTATGAGCTCTTATGCCCAGCTGTTGGAACTTTGGCTTTCCTGGAAATTGTGGTCACTGCATCAATGGGTATGGATACAGCTTTAGAACAAACTTCTACAGTATTAGTAAAAATGTGATCGATACATGTGGATGATCTTGTTCCTGTAGTGTTTGTAAATATTTTATTTATTTTATTTATTTATTTAACCTTTAGTTAACTAGGCTTGTCAGTTAAGAACAAATTGTTATTAACAATGACGGCCTACCCCGGCCAAATCCTTAACTGGACGACACTGGGACAATTGTGCGCCGGGACTCCCAATCACAGCCAGTTGTGATACAGCATGGAATCGAACCAGGGTCTGTAGTAACACCTCTAGCACTCGATGCAGTGCTTTAGACCAATGCGCCACTCGGGAGCCCCAATAGGTAGGTTGATTTAATAACCTGAACCAGATTCCAGGCACTGGTTACGGTAAGAAGCTTCCTCTTGAGCAGACAGCTTGATGAAAACCAGTCAATATTCAGGTCCCCAAGAAAGTAGACCTTTCTGTTTACATCACGTACACTATCAAGCATGTCACACATATTATTTAGATACTGACTGTTTGAACTTGGTGACCTCTAGCAACACCCCCAAAAAAGGCTTTAGATGTGCCAAGTGAACCTGCAACCACACCACTTCAATAACACTTGACATAAGATCTTCTCTAAACATTACAGGGGTATGGCTCTGTGTATACATACAGCAACACCTCCCCCAAAAGAATTCCTGTGTTCTATAGATGTTATATCCTTGTATTGCTACTGCTGAAGTCTCAGAAATTGATAAAATATGAATGTTAGCAAGTTATTGACTTCATGAACCTTATTTCTAACGCTACGTATATTAATATGAGCTATTTTCAGTCCTTTCCTGTGTATCTTATCAGAGATAGACATAATGTGGAAAAGAGCAAACTAAGCAAGAGAAAAATATATATACATTTTATCAGTCCATTTAATCAATTGGTGTGTGTGTTTGAGGTGGGGTTGACGCTATTAACCCATAGGCTTGGCTGTCATCCCCTCCAGGCTTCTGGGAGGGATGGTGGACAATGAGCCTGTAAGCAATGTCCCCAGGTGCTCTGCCAGCTTTCATGGCTGGGATCAGTTCTTTCCTCTTCTGGCGCACAGCTTCAGGATAGTCCTCGTTGAGGAAGATATTATTTCCTCAAGTTCTTGGCTTTTTCCAGAACAGCTACCTTGTCCTTGAACCTCAGGAACTTTACCACTGGGCTGGTGGTGAGATTTCCAGTCCTGTGGGTGCGCTTCACCTCAATCTTCCTGTGGTCCATTTTAGTAGTTGAATCCACCAGTATTTGGACAAAACACCTGAAGCTATTTTCTTGTTGTAACAACTGCTTGTAGAACTCTTTGTTCATTTAAAAGATCCTTCATGTGTGATAGACACCACTGTCCTCAGTCTATGTCAATGTAGGTTACGCTGTTACTCCTCGTAGTTCCAGGAAGAGTATTTGTCCTCGGCAGCAGAGGTAACTCTGGGTCTTCCTTTTCTGTGGCAGTCCTCATGAGAGCCAGCTTCATCATAGCGCTTGATAGTTTTTGCGACTGCACTTGAAGAAACTTTCAAAGTTATTGTAATTTTCCATATTGACTGACCTTCATTTCTTAAAATAATGATGGACTGTCGTTTCTCTTTTCTTATTTGAGCTGTTCTTGCCATTATATGGACTTTTACCAAATAGGGCTTCTTCTGTATACCACCCCTACCTTGTCACAACACAACTGATTGGCTCAAATGCATTAAGGAAAGTTTTATCAAGGCACACCTGTTAATTGAAATGCATTCCAGGTGACTACCTCATGAAGCTGGTTGAGAGAATGCCAAGAATGTGCAAAGCTGTCATCAAGGTAAAGGGTGGCTACTTTGAAGAATCTCAACTATATTTTGATTTGTTTAACACTTTTTGGGGGTTACTACATGATTCCATATGTGTTATTTCATAGTTTTGATGTCTTCACTATTATTCTACAATGTAGGAAATATTTAAAATAAAGAAACAAATGTTAGTGCATTGACCCAAATCACATCGATTCATTCCTCTAATCAAACCAAATTGTTTCAAACTGGGAAAAAATATATTTAAAAAAATAAACACAACATTCAACATTTTCTTAGATTTTACTGAGTTACAGTTTATATAAGGAAGTCAGTCAATTTAAATAAATTAGTTAGGCCCTAATCTATGGATTTCACATGAATGGGAATACAGATACAGTGTTCGGAAAGTATTCAGACCCACTGACTTTTTCTACATTTTATTATATTACAGCCTTATTCTAAAATGGATGAAAACGTTTTTTTTCCCCCTCATCAATCTACACACAATACCCGATAATGGCGAAGCAAAATCAGGTTTTTAGAAATGTTAGCAAATGTATTAAAAATAAAAAGCATACCATATTTGCATAATATTCAGAGCCTTTGCTATGAGACTCTGAAGTTGAGCTCCAAGTGCACCCTGTTTCCATTGATCATCCTTGATGTTTCTACAACTTAATTGGAGTCCACCTGTGGTAAATTCAATTGATTGGACATGATTTGGAAAGGCCTGTCTTATATAAGGTCCCACAGTTTTACAGTGCATGTCAGAGCAAAAATCAAGCCGTGAGGTCAAAGGAATTGTCTGTAGAGCTCTGAGACAGGATTGTATCGTGGCACAGATCTGGGGAAGGGTACCAAAACATGTCTGCACCATTGAAGGTCCCCAAGAACACAGTGACCTCCATCATTCTTAAATGGAAGAAGTTTGGAACCACCAAGACTCTTCCTAGAGCTGGCCGCCCGGCCAAACTGAGCCATCTTGGGAGAAGGGCATTGGTCAGGGAGGTGACCAAGAACCTGAGTTCCTCTGTGGAGATGGTTGTCCTTCTGAAAGGTTCTATCATCTCTGCAGCACTCCACCAGTCAGGCCTTTATGGCAGAGTGGCCAGACGGAAGCCACTCCTCAGTAAAAGGCACATGACAGCCTGCTTGGAGTTGGTCAAAAGGCTCCTAAAGGACTCTCAGACGATGAGAAACAAGATTCTCTGGTCTGATGAAACCAAGCTTGAACTATTTGTCCTGAATACCAAGCGTCACATCTGGAGGAAACCTGGCACCATCCCTACGGTGAAGCATGGTAGTGGCAGCATCATGCTGTGGGGATGTTTTTCAGCAGCAGGGACTGGGATGCTAGTCAGGATCGAGGGGAAAAATTAAAGGAGCAAAGTACAGAGATCCTTGTTGAAAACCTGCTCAGGACCTCAGACTGGGGCCAAGGTTCACCTTCCAACAGGACAATAACCCTACGCGCACACAGCCAAGACAATGCAGGAGTGGCTTTGGGACAAGTCTCTGAATGTCCTTGATTGGCCCAGCTAGAGCCCACACTTGAACCCGATCGAACAACTCTGGAGAGACCTGAAAATCTCTGTGTAGTAACGCTCCACATCCGGGTGGACTCCCCAAATACAGGTGTGCCAAGCTTGTAGCGTCATACCCAAGAAGACTCAAGGATGTAATCCCTGCCAAAGGTGCTTCAACAAGGTACTGAGTTTTAAAAAATGGGGTGTTTAGATTGTTTAAAAAATAATAATAAAAAGGCTGTAACAAAATGTGGAACATCAATGGGTCTGAATACTTAACGAATGCACTGTATGCATCTTTGTCACACATACCTTTAAAAAAAAAAAAGTAGGGGCGTGGATCAGAAAATCAGTCCGTATATGGTGTGACCACCATTTGCCTCATGCAGCGCGACACATCTCCTTTGCATTTAATTGATCAGGCGGTTTATTGTGGGCTGTGAAATGTTGTCCCACTCCTTCAATTACTGGGCGAAGTTGCTGGACTTTGGCGGGAACTGGAACACGCTGTCAATCCAGAGCATCCCAAACATGCTCAATGCATGTTGTTATGTCTGAGTATGCAGGCCATGGAAGAACTGGGACATTTTCAGCTTCTAGGAATTGTGAACTGATCGTTGCAACATGGGCTATGCATTATCATGCTGACACATGAGGTGATGGCATTGGATGAATGGCACAACATTGGGCCTCAGGATCTTGTCACGGTATCTCTGAGCATTCAAACACCCATCGATAAAATGCAATTGTGTTCATTGCCCGTAGTTTATGCCTGCCCATATCATAACTACACCGCCACCATGGGGAACTCTGTTCACAACATTGACATCAGCAAACCTCTTGCCCGCATGAAACTGGGATTCATGTGTGAAGAGCACACTTCTCCAGCATGCCAGTGGCTAACGAGGTGAGCATTTGGCCACTGAAATAAGTTACAACACTAAACTGCAGTCAGGTCAAGACCTGGTGAGGACGACGAGCACGCAGATGAGCTTCCCTGAAATGGTTTCTGACTGTTTGTGCAGATATTCTTCGCTTGTGCATACCCAGTTTCATCAGCTGTCCAGGTGGCTGGTCTCAGACGACCCCACAGGTGAAGACGACGGATGTTGAGGTCCTGGGCTCGCATGGTTACACGTGGTCTGCGGTTGTGAGGCTGGTTGAATGTACTGCCAAATTCTCTAATGACATTGGAGGCAGCTTATGGTAGAGAAATTAACATTCAATTATCTGGTGGCATTTCCACCAGCCAGCATGCCAATTGTACTTTCCCTCAACTTGAGTTATCTGTGGCATTGTGTTGTGAAAACTGCACATTTTAAAGTGGCCTTTTATTGTCCCCAGCACAAGGTGCACCTGTGTAATGATCAGCTTCTTGATATGCCACACCTGTCCGGTGGATGGATCATCTTGGCAAAGGAGAAATGCTCACTAACAGGGATGTAAACATATTTCTGTACAACATTATTTAGAAATAAGCTTTTTGTGCACATGGAACATTTCTGGGATCATTTATTTTTTTATTTCAGCTCATGAAACATGGGACCAACACTTTACATGTTGCATTTATATTTTTGTTCAGTGTAGAGACTTATTGTATCGTCTTGAAGTTGAAAGATTCACATTCCTAGTACTCACCTTCTGGCACTCATCCCTGTATCCATGTTGGCAGTAGTCCTGCATATACAAACATTTCAGGTGAAAGAAAAGTTCTAATTTAAGCTACATAAATAACCTCACTGGTGAACGAACATCTCTGACAAATCCCATTCAGAAAGTGTCACATGGCTAGCATTCACATCCTTTCTCAAATTATAGTTTATGGCCTACCTTTTTGATGCCACATACCAATTTGAAGTTGAAATAACTTTAGATGTCCATCAATGACACATTTGATCAAAATTAATAATTCAGATTTTTTTTTACTTGAATTGATGGAAAATTCTCTGTAGGTCAATAGGTAGATTATGATTGCAGTTGGAAACCGTAAACAATTCCATCAGGAAAAGTTAATGTCTCCCTAAGTGCATGCTAAACCAACTATAAAACACATTTCAATTACAGGTTGCCAGACGACAAGCTGTCAAGGACTTTCTTCAGGAGCAGCATACTCTTCCACTATAACCATGAACTATTTTGATTTAGTGTGTTGTGAAATGCTTTTTTATATTGACTATTGTAATAAAAGTAACAGTTCTAATGTAGTGACTTGAAGATGTGTTATTTGTAAATGAGTATTTCCCTCAGAACTTTTCAGCCCTGTTAGTAATGGTTGATTGAAGTATACAGTAGAAGCCAGTGATATTAGCAGCACTGTGCCAAGTGGAATGCATTCAAAATTCAACAGATTTTCTTCTATTAAAGTTATTTAATACAAACAAATCTTAGTCTCATTCTTAGACAAACGTCAATCAGCATATTGGTTTTACTTGGAAGTTGCTTTGTTTTAAAATCAGCCTGAATGCCATGAACCTATCCTATGGGGCTCTTGTAGATCTGCCTCCTTTAGTGTGTGTATCAGGATAGTGTGGCCCTAGAGCCCTCAAACTCAACTCTGGACCTCGAAGCCATTTCCACTGCGGTTTTTCATTATTCCCCTCTAATCTGGGACTAATTTAGACCTGGGACACCAGGTGTGTGCAAATAATGATCAGATAGAAGGGAAAAGCATGAATGAATGATGAATAACCCTGCACTTGAGGAGATCTTGACTGAAGAACTCAGCTACAACAGAGGCGGCCAGCATAATCAGACCCTAACACCATGTCCCACCTGATATCTCACTACATCCACATGGGGATGATGGCCTACTCTATAATTGGGATGATAATAATTTTCCTAGGACTCCTTATTCAAATGCTTATAAAAGGACGCATAAAAGGACATGTTTACCATACTTTCTATAAGATCATCATGGTTTACCATATAACAATGGTAAAAAAAAAGAAATAATTTAAGTGCCAACAGCATTAAAACAATTTAAGTTGAAAAACGTTATGTGAAGAAAGAGTTCTGTAGTTCAATATACGGGCAGGTAAATAAAGCCTGATAGAGCAGAGGATTAAACCTGCCTCCTAGTCTTTACATTTAGGTAGAACTAGAGGGTAGAGGCTGACTTAGAATGTAAAGTCATGTCAATAGCGCAGCCAAACTTCCCTCTGAGATTTGTTATATTTTGTCCAGAAGCACCTCCATGTTCTTACACCTATGAGGAGGGCAAAACAATGTGAGAAATGATGTACAATATTAATAACAGGATAATAATATATGAATTTCAATTGCATGTGAAGACATTGAGGTGTCAGTGTTTGATGTACATACAGTGTCATATTTCAGACCTGTGTGCGCCCTCACCAGGCAATGCTGATTCATGGGTCCAGGTAAGTTGAGTTTGGAGGTGCCCAGGGGAATCTGCTTGTTCTCCTGTCTGGGGCCTGAACCTCCATCTTCATAAGCTTCTATTCACGACGCTGCACAGCCTTACGCTCCACCACCCTAAACACACACAGAAAGGAGTGTTCAGTCAGGATATCGTCTTCCCTTTATGAGCAATAGTATTCCGTCTGTCTGCTACCAGTAAGGGCCACTCATGCCTGCAGCTTGCCGTCTGAGCTGTGAGCTTTGACCCCCTTGGACAGCTTCAGCTTACTCTTGGCCAGTGCCGACTGCTCACTCCTGCCGACAATCTGGAAGTGTTAAATGAAGAGAGAAGACAGACTGAAGTAAATGTTGAGCTAAAATAGGACATGACAACGTATCACCACTTTTTGTCTCTATCAAATATCTGTTGGTCCCTTCACCTTGGACTGGAGGTTGGCCTTAGACTGACCAAAGGTCTTTGGCGGCGCCCGCTGGTGGTTACACAGAACTGCAACCGCTCGGTTATCTCTGTTGTAGGAGAGCAGCTTCTCTGCCAGGTTCTGTCACTGTGGAGCAACATGGGAATAAAGGAATATGAATGGTGTTAATACAGATATGTAAACAATAACTGACTAAGATCAAATCAAATTGTATTAGTCATGCACTGAATACAACCGGTGTAGATCTTTCAGTGAAATGCTTACTTACGAGCCCCTAACCAACAATGCAGTTAAGAAAATATATGGATAAGAATAATAAATAAAAGTAACAAGTAATTAAAGAGCAGCAGTAAAATAACAATAGCGAGACTATAAAGGGGGGTACCGGTACAGAGTCCATGTGCGGGGGCACTGGTTAGTTGAGGTAATATGTACATATATGTCATGCATAGATGACAACAGAGAGTAGCAGCGGTGTAAAAGAGGGGCAGGGGGGGGGGGGGGGGGGGCAATGCAAATAATCTTGGTAGCCATTTGATTAGGTGTTCAGGAGTTTTATGGCTTTGGGGTAGAAGCTGTTTAGAAGCCTCTTGGACCTAGACTTGGCGCTCCGGTACCGCTTGCCGTGCGGTAGCAGAGAGAACAGTCTATGACTAGGGTCTCTAGTCTTTCACAATTTGACCTTGCCCGGTAATACATGAGCTCACTGGTCATTACAATATCGAGTGGATGGTTTTAATTCAGGCCATATATACAGAGCAGGAGGCAGGAAGCCCTCTTGTCCTTGGTTGTTACCTCAAATATGTAAGGGGGTGGGCTAATGTTTGACCAGACCACCAGGGAGAACTCTTCTGTACCTCCACCGACCCATCTCCCCCATCCAGATCATCTGCACGTGCACCTGCTTGCCTTTTGAGCACATGCACACATATGATTTAATTGCAGTTTGCTATCCACACTGTAAACAGATTTAATATCAGTGGCAATCCAGCGAGTGCCACCTCTATCAACAGAAACATCCCACTATGAGGATGGAGGGAGAGGGATACTGGGCCCCAGCAACACAGAGGGACTAACACGCTGAGAAGAAATCGGCGAGCATACTGACTGAACACAGCACATTTGGGACTGAGAATCACAAGTGTTCTATAGCAATGAATGACTGCTAACATTAAGAGACAGGACATCAGACACAGATCCATAGTGGGATCTTCCAGGAGTTCTAAACAAAGCATTTTCATTCACAGACATTTGAATAGGTTGAGGGACGTGTGGTAAAATAATGGTATAAAACAGGTGCACCTGTAAGGATGGCATGTAAATGTATATGTGGTGTTTGGGGGACATACTGTTGGACAGCTGTCGGAGCTGCTCCTGCACGGTGATGGATACCTTAGCAGTCAGGCCGGGCAGCAGGGAGGGACGACAGCCACGTATTCAACAAGCCCGCCTGGAGGGAGGAGAGGCAAATACACGTACGTGTGACACGAGGACTAGAACGAGACAGGTGTGAAAACACTAGATGGCAGTATAATCCTGAGGTTCTTGAACTGCAGTCAACAAAAAATGAAAATAGAAAATACTGCCATCATCATTAAAAGTAAGGAGCAGATTAAAAAAGGCCATCTTATTACTTTCCGCTGACTTAAATGCAATTCTAAAAGTATCAGTGTAGGTCTAATCTGCCAAAGACAAGAATTACATTTCCATTAACTGCACCACCACACAGCAAGGACTCTCCTCTCCAATAACAAGCTATGCTTGGAGGTTAAGAGCAGGGGTCTACAGCTGTAATGACACATACCCCAACATAATTGCATGGGCGTCACATAGGCGTGTATAGATAATTAATTAACCAAAGCAATCCCAGTGAGATCCTACACTACAGTGTTGTGGAGGAAGAGTAAAGGTGATGCTGGTATAATGAACATCTAAAATCTCATCAGACAGACCTGGGACAATCAGGACACACCCTCCCTCCCCCTCATACAGAGAGGCTGCTGGGTGGTGAGAAAGACCTTCCTTCCCTTCAACTCCTTACCCCCTCCGTTCCACACCCACTAGGGGAGCCCATTAATCCCAGGATATATCTGCATGCTTTATGAATCTCTGGCCATGTCCCCATACTTGCATTCTAAATAGGCATTTTATGTATGCGGAAATATAAAGTTTTATAGTATGTGATATTTCGAGAATGCTGTAAATGCCAGGATGTTATATTCATTTCAGCTTGTCATCTAGTAGAATTCGGCTGCACCCTTCTTAGGAAGAGAATAGTCTTTCCAGACTCACGTTTGTTTGACAACAGAAGATAATCAGCTGTAGCCAAATGAACGAATGGCGTGAATCAACGCAATTGTGCATTAGATGGCGCATTCTCAGGATGGGGGAGCCCATATTTTTAGAGTAGGCCAACTTTTAGAATTTACAATGTTGTTCTAGACATTCAGTTAGCCTACATAGCATTGTTGAAATATTCCCCATGTAATGTTAATGGGGAGCTAAGATGGCTGCCATAGAATGTTGTAGTGTCATGTAAATTAATCATAACTCTGGTGTGGGTAGCCAAAGACCTGAATTTTCGTGTCATATGACCAGATGACATGAAAACAGAGCTCTTTGGCCATGCACACCAATGGTGGGTTTGGCCATTGAAAGAATAATGCATATGCAAAAAATACCTCATCCCTACTGTAAAATATGATGTTGGATCTTTGATGTTATGGGGCTAATTTTTCTTCCAGTGGTCCTGGGGCCCCTTGTTAAGGTCAACGGCATCATGAATTTTACCAAGTATCAGAACATTTTAGCCAAAACTTTGTTGCCTCTGACAGGAGGCTGAAACTTGGCCGCAAGTGAATCATCCGGCAAGACAATAACCCCAAGCACACATGCAATTCCACAAAGAAATGGTTAATTGACCACAAAATCAACATTTTGCAATGGCCAGCTCAGTCTCTCTGTACTTCAATAGGGCAGTCCGTAAGCGTAGATGAAGGCTATCAAGGATCTGGAAAGCTTCTGTATGGAGGAATGGTCTAAGATCCCTCCCAATGTGTTTTCCAATCTCTTTTTTTTAAGGCTTAGTGTCCTTATCCTCACAAGGGGAGGGTGCTGGAGCTACGAAAACAAGGGATCCAATCATTTTGACCCCTTTTTTTTCCAGGTTTGTTTTGTTAAAGGCCCAGTGCAGTCAACTTGATTTTCCTGTGTTTTACATATATTTCCACAAGATGAGGGCAAAATAAAACTGTGAAATTGTGAAAATTATTTATGATGCCCTTTTAGTGGAAGAGCTGTTTGAAAAGACCGCCTGAAATTTCTGCCGTTTTGGTGGGATAGAGTTTTGGCCTGCCTGGTGACATCACCAGGTGGTAAATTAGTTAAAAGACCAATAAAAAAAGAGAGTTGCAGACCTCTCTGCCAATTTACAGCTAATTTTCAGTTTTCCCCTCTCCACTCAGACCATTTGTTGCTTGAGATAATGCTCTTTTACTAAGAAGCTATTGTTCCTTTTTACCATTTTAATTAAAATAATCACAGTAAGATACTTAATTGTTACCAATAAATAATTTTATATTGACATAAAAAACACCTGCATTGGACCTTTGTATTAGTATCAAATATTACAATTGTAAAAAACGTAGATAAAATATAGCTCAGTATTTGTATTATTTATTTTATAAAGTATTTTTTTCTCATCTTTATCAAAGGATCCAATAATTCCCGACCCCTCTGTACCTCAGCCTGGCCTGATGGTCAGCTACTGTCACAAGGGTTTGAGAAGTTGGTGGTGGGATGCTAAGAGAATCTCCACATTACACACTGAATAAATAATGTTTGAACAAACCATGTTTGAACAAACCATTCTGATCGTACTCACTCAAGTAGCAACGGTGAGTCAGACATGTACTGTACTGCTGTTACTTTATATAGGCTACTGTATATGCACACTGACAGTCACTGACACACTCACACAGACCCTTGTACTGTCCACAACAGGTGGATAAATAAGGTCTCAAGCCCGGCCCAGCTAAACATGGCAGAGGGAAAGCATTCATTAGAGCTTGCACCAATTTCCTCCTGTGGCTGGTGCTTAGACCCTCTCCCAACTTCTGACCTGGCCTTTCAAAGTGTTAATCAGCCCGACTCGGATCAGCGATTAACATTCCCCCCTCCAACATGCCCCTCCATTTCCTGATGTGCCATAGGTCACGAAAGAGACATTCCCTTCTCTGTCCGTCAACTCCTCCGCCTCTCGCCTCTCAGGAGTGGATCACAAGCATGTAATTTCGCACCAATCATAGCAATAACCTGCCTCACTGCCTGGCGACACCGCCTTACTTCTGCCTGAGGGAGGGGTGAAAGGACAGAGGAGTTATGTATAATCCACCCACCCCTAGATCCGCCTCTTAACCTTCCCTCTCTCCCTATCAGGCACAGGATAGGCTGGGAACATCAGGCTACAGTAGACTGAGGCTACAGGCAAAAACATAGATGGATGGAGATTGTTCTCTGAGGCTAGATTCACACCTGTGGCTGTTATGGTCACTCACTGGGCTTTACTGTATCTTTAGGCTACAGACATCTACAGCACAGCAACACAGACAACATGCTGTGAGGGATGTTTGTTTACATGTTGAGATAAACAAGCCAGACTGGTTCTCGTGTGACTCACGTTGAGGCGATCAAACAGGTCATCTCCAGGCTCCTTATTCTCCATGAACACCTGAATAAACCAAATAAGGTCAAGAGAGAGAGACAGGTTTTAAATCCTACCCTGTCCTAGACCTCCAGACCTCCAGCCCAGACACAGATGCTCACATCTAGTCTACACACTGATCATGATAGGAGAGCCCAGGGCTGTCTAACCTGCTCCTTCAGCTCACAGGGGAGACAGAGAGTGATGGAGGAAAAAATATCTGCATCAATTATATTTTCCAAGAAGTCCTGTTTTCTTCCTGCTCTAAATAAACCAGCTAAAATATGCAAGGAACTAATTAAATGGTAACAGATGTGTTGCTTTTTAAAACAGACCGATTTGAATGACAATTTATCCTTGAGCCAATACTAAATAACTAAATAGGGAAATAAGAGACTTTGATGAATGTGTGAGGATTTAGAAAAATTTATTCCAGACTCAGTGTCTGGAGTGGCGCAACAGAGAGCTGACATCTGATTGATCAACCAATGTGTTGGGAGTCATCAGGAAGGACCTGAAAATATGGCAACAATCTGCACTCATCACAGGCTGTTTATGCATGAACAGATGTCTAAGACACAGCAGTATGCTGGTTCAACATTCAAAATGCTGTTTAGATGATACGCAAAGTGACCGGACACAGACATACACTTCACAATGCAGATGCTGGCAAGTGTAGATTGGTAGATAGATAATCATGTAATCTGGCTATCCAACACTTTGCATTGCAATTCATCACTCTCTCCCATGGAGCTGGAATGAGAAATCATTCTATTCAATCTGACATTTACCAGCTATCCCTTTCCCTCAGAATAAACAAACAAAAATATTCAGGACACTAATAGTTTTAAATACTAATTTCAATAATTACACCTTCTGCCAGAAAACAAAAAACGTTGGCTGTCAGAGGCATTGTTTCCTATTCCTCTTGGAGATAGCATGGCTGAATCCTGACACCCCCCAGCTAATGTTGTTTAGCCTCATTTTCACACTGACAGACAGCTGCTTGGCAGAACAGAATGAAATCAGGCGAAAATCGCCCTTCATTTTGTTATTTGTGTCAGAATTACTTTGACTGACAGATTCAATATTGGGCCTGATGGGATAATCAATTAAAGTGTGAATAGACATTTGTTTGGATACATTTCTCCTTCCTCAGTAGTTTATCTTGAACATGTAAAGCAGTCATTTGGGTTTGAGTGTTGGCATATTCCTCAATTGAAAAGTATTGGAGGAATTACTGCAACATTTTGTTATGAAGAGCAACCCTAGAAGTGAAACTCCTTTTGCATAATCCCCATCAAATTGATCTGTCAATTATTTCTCTAAAAATGATTATTAAACTACTAACTTTAATTTGAACTCTTGACTTTAGAAGTTTGAAGTGAGCCTGTTCCAACAGAAGCAAACACTAGTGGTTAAATCAGAGAAATGTAAATGCTGGCAGCGACACAAATTAAATCTAAAATGATGCCCTCCAGGCATGTCTCTCTTCCTGGGGCTCTCTCCCTGTCCTCCACCCCAGGGCACCTACTCTGAGCAGACAGCTCAGTCTGAGGGTGCTGCTGGCCTTGGCTGATTCTGAAATGGCAGTGCCTGGCCAAAACTAGTGTATATAAGGAAAGGGAATAGAGTGCCATTTCAGACGCATCCCTTGTAACAGCTAGTGGTGCGGAGGCTGTTGGCTACTTACCCTCGGTGACGGGAACCTTATTGTAGTAGCAGATAAAGTCTTTACCCAGAAAGTCAAACTCCACCACACTGTCCTTGTCCTCTAGCGTGTCGTGGATGGTGATGTGCTACACCCTCAGGGAGAAGCAGCCCACCGTGTCAGCCGTCTCGTCCTTCTTCTTCTCGTTACCTGCTCTCAGCTGGAGGAAACAGCAGCAGGGGGAGGACATAGGATATGGTCTGGCAGATGTGGTCTAATACCCATCAACCTGTGTATGGTAGAGGAGTGTCCCTGGCGGGTCCCCATCTGTATGAACTTGAAGGTTCTGCTGGCTGATCGCATCCACACAGCTCTTCAACACAGAGCCTAAGGAACACTCTCGACACATCATTGTCTTTACATGGTCTCTCCACACCCATGTTTCATTACATGGAGAGCTTCCAGGCAGTGCTTTCTTATTCCATTCAGAAGCCTTGCATTTGCTACAACCGAGGGCCAATATTCAATCATAACCTTTTCAGTATTTCATGAGATTGTGGTTAAAACTATGTATTCATAGTTATGTGTTTAGTAGTTCACTTCTTCCACAAGTGTCTAGCCTGAAGGCTGAAGAAATTTGGCTTGGCCACTAAGATCCTCACAAACTTTTACAGATTCACAATTGAGAGCATCCTGTTAGGCTGTATCACCTCTGGTACGGCAACTGCATCGCCCGCAACCGCAGGGTGTGGTCTGTCCAACGCATAACCGGGAGCACACTACCTTCCCTCCAGGACACCTACAGCACCCGATGTCACAGGAAGGCCAAACATATCATCAAGGACATCAACCACCCGAGCCACGGCCTGTTCATTCCGCTACCATACAGGTGCATCAAAGCTGGGACCGAGAGACTGAAAAATAGCTTCTATCTCAAGGCCATTGTTAAATAGCCACCACTAGCTGGCTACCACCCTGTTATTCAACCCTGCACCTTAGAGGCTGCTGCCCCATATACATAGACATGGAATCACTGTTGACTTTAATAATGCAACACTACTCACTTTAATAATGTTTACATACTGTTTTACTCATTTTATATGTATATACTGTATTCTATTTTACTATATTTTAGTCAATGCCACTCTGACATGGCTCACCTTAATATTTATATATTCCATTATTTTACTTTTAGATTTGTGTGTATTGTTATGAACTGTTAGATACTACTCTACTGTTAGAGCTAAGAACACAAGCATTTCGCTACACCCGCAATAACATCTACTAAATATGTGTTTGTGACCAATAACATTTGATTTGATTTGTTAAATGTCTAGTGGAGAGAGGCAGTCAGAAGGGTGACATTATGTTTGCATAGTAGAGTAGCGCTAGCCAGCGGCTGCTTAATTAGCTATCCCCTCACAATCTCACTGTTGCCAAGGCCACATCGTCATGGCGACAAACTGTGGAATAACTTAACCTTCAAAATAAAGAACTGGGTGATAAGAGGATGGAGGAAGGGAAGAGAGAAGGAGATGTGAGAGTACCAGGAGGCTGGGAGCTCAGGAACTAGCTATGTTGATTTTAATGGCCACAAACACACAATGGAGAGAGAGAAGGATGAGGAAGCTGGGCGATGAAGAACCAGAGAATCACAGAAACTAGTACTGGTTAATTTCCTTCTCTGTCTGTCCAATGGCAGAATGCTGTAACACCACAGAATTTCTAAACACAGAGACCCAACATCACAAGACTAGCGGGAACATTTTCGATTCAGACTCGGCAGACCAGAACGGAGTTTGAGTCAATGAGAGAAGTGAAAGATTCTTCCTTAGTTGTTAATTTTCTCGAAAGGTATAAAGGTACAACCTAGATTTGAGCCAATGTCTTAAGTATCTGAACATGTTATAACTCCAACCTCATGAAAGTGACAAAGTGACACTTTTTCATTTTCAGCAGTGCCTTTGATTTGACGGCCTGCACAGGCACAATTATGCACGAGACAACTGTTAGACCTGATGACACTTTTCTGCGCATGAGCTTAGCTAGCCAACGTCCCCATGACATCGCCTACAAGCGTGATCGGGGATTTCTATTGGTGAAGCAGTTTCTAAATATCTTCATACTAAACCATCTTTGCTAACACCCGGTGTCAGGAATCCTTCAGAAATGTTTAAGTAAAGCAGAGGAAAAGACTATGAAAATAGGAGTTGAATGGGTAGGATAGTGATGGAGGAGAGTGGACTGTGTATTCTAGTGTAAGCCTATGTTTAACCTTGTTGTTAATCTCTAAAAGACTCCAGGGAGATGGAGCAGAGCAGACTATCGCCACAGTGGAGATAGAAGGCCGGATACAGAGTGGCTTTACATGTTCTGTACACACCATGGTCAAAGTCCAGTTCATCTACCTCTGATCTCTCAGTAGCAGCAGCAGCAGTACCAGCAGCACTGTGTTTACCCAACCAGTCATAGTGCACGCTTCTCTCACTAAGCAGTGGCGGGGAGATGGCAATATGAATCACAGGCACACCATACATGCCCATATGCATGCAAAACACCTCTGATTCATTACGTCAATTGCACCAAATCACACGTTCCTCTCACGCAACACAAAAGGAAATAGCTTCTAAACTCGCCGATACTGACGTGCTCCCCACAGACCTCTGCTTAAAAATCAAAACAACTGTTCAGAATATTCAAAGCTTCAAAAGTTCACAGTGCGACTTCTAGGCCTATTCAACAACTATTCAGAAGCACAGATCACACCCGCAACATAAACTCACATGGTTTCCTCTATTCAATATGGTGTGGTAAAATAGAATACAACTCCTACAACACACTCAACTGTTCTACGACAAAATAAAATAAACACCTACAGATGCAGAACCCAACCATAATGGCCACGCAATGTTCAAAACCAACTTAAATAACTGAAGCAATTTTGAGATTGAATGTAATAATTTTCCTCACTGTATGAATGAATGTGTTTGAATGAATGGAGGGTCATGGGTCATGTCATGTTCAGGACAATAGGAGACTAACAACTACAGTAGCCTTGAGTTTCTGATTCAGCTTTTTTACCCATGAAAATGCCACAAGGCTGGGAACATTATGAAATGTAGGCTACTGCGTGGAAGGGGCTGGTCCAACTCAAGGTGTCACAAAAAATTGCACCCCCCCCCCACCAACGTAAAAAATATTTTCACATGACCCTCCCCTTGTACTGTAAAATAATTGCACCCCCTCATAGACTTAACTGCAAATAATGTTTACGACCACAAATAACAATTACTTTAGCCAGCCTGAGTTTATAAACGTGGATATCGACTTTGCCACGTCAGCATGCTTTTATGGCAGAGTCGCTACCACACAGTGCAACGGGACAGAAGGCTGAGGGTTCCCCGACCATCATGGACTAGCTCACTCTCCCTGCCCACTTCATTAGGGGCGGCAGGTAGCCTCGAGGTTAGAGCGTTGGGCCTGCAACCAATACGTCGCTGGTTTGAATCCCAGAGCTGACAAGGTGAAAAAATCTGTGCCATTGAGCAAGTCACTTAAGCCCAATTGCTCCAGGGATGCTGGAAAATGGTGACCCTGGCCATGACCCCACTCCCTACGGATGTTTCAGGGGGGTTGGGATATGCTAGACAACTATAGGACTAAGCACCCCCCAAATTGTCAGTAGGCCTACACCACAATCAGAGCTGGCTGCAGACAACAATCAGTTTTTCAACATTTTGATGCAATATTTATAATTATATAAAATATCTTAATTTAAAGATTCAATCATGGTCATTCTTACTGACAGTTGTGGCTGCTTTGCGTGATGTATTGTTGTCTCTACCTTCTTGCCCTTTGTGCTGTTTTCTGTGCCCAATAATGTTTGTACCACATTTTGTGCTGCTACCATGTTGTGCTGCTGCTATGTTGTGTTGCTACCATGCTCTGTTGTCATGTGCTGCTGCCATGCTATGTTGTTGTCTTTATGTACTGTAGTGTTGTCTCTCTTGTCGGGATGTGTGTTTTGTCCTATATATATTTGTATCTATATTTATTAATCCCAGGCCCCCGTCCCCGCAGGATGCCTTTGCCTTTTGGTAGGCCGTCATTGTAAATAAGAACTTGTTCTTAACTGACTTGCCTAGTTAAATAAAGGTTAAATACAAATACAAATAAATATGAAATTAATTTTCCATTTCCACCAACAAGTTTCTGTGCCAATGCACCACACAACCAATAAACAAAGCATACTGACTTCGGGTGCTTCAATATCATGGTTTGAGTTTTCAGCACCAGAATAAATAGACCGTCAATCTCGACAAACAGAAAATACATTCCCTCCCTAACTTGAAGCCCTACCCAGTATCAAAGCATTGGCTTGACAATCTCCGAATGTCATTGAACTTTTAATTTTTTTGCAGAGGTCTCTTTCCATTCATCAAATGGCTGCTGATTACTTTATTTATCAATAGAAGAAAAATACATACACTACCGTACACAAAAAGTACACAACAATTTGGGGTCACTTAGAAATGTCCTTGCTTTTGAAAGAAAAGCACATTTTTTGTCCATTAAAATAATTGATCAGAAATACAGTGTAGACATTGTTAATGTTGTAAATGACTATTGGTGTTTGGAAACGACAGATTTTTAATGGAATATCTACATAGGCGTACAGAAGCCCATTGTCCGCAACCATCACTCCTGTGTTCCAATGGCACGTTGTGTTAGCAAATCCAGGTGTATCATTTTAAATGGCCAATTGATCATTAGAAAACCCTTTGGCAAATAGAATGAAACATTCAAATCACAGCGCTTTTGCGTGGTTATTCAAATGACATTTTCACCGTAGCCTAGAGTAGAATGTTGTACTCACTTGAGAACGATAATGCAATTATTCATTGCATTGTGGTGTTGTAGGCTAGTCTAGGTAGGATAGAGGTATCCCTAAACAAGATCAATAGGGGAGGTTTTTGAGCTACGTGTCTTATGTCTTCAAATATCAAATCAAATTGGATTTGTCACATGCGCCAAATACAGCAGGTGTAGACCTTACTGTGAAATGCTTACTTACAAGCCCTAACCAACAGTGCAGTAACCAAATGTAAAGAAAACAAGAACAATAAATAAAAGTTACAAATAATGAAAGAGCAGCAGTAGAATAACAGTAGTGAGGCTATATACAGGGGGTACCGGTACAGAGTCAATGTGCAGAGTCGATGTGCAGAGTCAATGTGCAGAGTCGATGTGCGGGCGTTAGTCGAGGTAATTGAGGTAATATGTACATTAAAGTGTTAAAATTATTAAAGTGACTATGCATAGATAATAACAGAGAGAAGCAGCGAGGGGGGGGGGGGGGCAATGCAAATAGTCTGGGTAGCCATTTGATTAGATGTTCAGGAGTCTTATGGCTTGGAGGTAGAAGCTGTTTAGAAGCATCTTGGACCTAGATTTGGCGCTCCGGTACCCATTACCATGCGGTAGCAGAGAGAACAGTCTATGACTAGGGTGGCTGGAGACTTTTTACAATTTTTAGGACCCATGCCAAATCTTTTTAGTCTCCTAAGGGGGAATAAGTTTTGTTCTGCCCACTTCACAACTGTCTTGGTATGCTTGGACCATGTTAATTTGTTGGTGATGTGGACACCAAGGAACTTGAAGCTCTCAACCTGCAGCCCGTCGATGAGAATGGGGGCGTGCTCGGTCCTCCTTTTCCTGTAGTCCACAATCATCTCCTTTGTCTTGATCACGTTGAGGGAGAGGTTGTTGTCCTGGCACCACATGGCCAGGTCTCTGACCTCCCTATAGGCTGTCTCGTCGTTGTTGGTGATCAGGCCTTCACTGTTCTTTCATGAGCAATAATGCAATTGGCCTCTCTGCTGCCTATCAGCGATTCCTATTGATTCTTGTGGATCCCTATTGAAAATTGATGCAGCTTTGAATGCTTTTATGTGTGGTATGATTGGTAGTGATTGCTAGTTAGCCTATTGCAGATCTAGACAAACGATCCACCTAGAGGGCAGGATGTACAGTTAGGATGGCGGACTATATTGACCTGTAGTATAATTAAACAATAAGGCATGAGGGGGTGTGGTATATGGCCAATATACCACAGCTATTGGCTGTTCTTATGCACAACGCAACGTAATTAGAGCAGTAAAAATAAATGTTGTGTTATACCCATGGTATACGGTCTCTTATAAACTTGGTGGTTCGAGCCCTGAATGCTGATTGGCTGACAGCCGTGGTACATCAGACCGTATACCACAGGTATGACAAAATATTTATTTTTACTGCTCTAATTACATTGGTAACCAGTTTATAATAGCAATAAGGCACCTCTGGGGGTTGTGATATTTGGTCAATATACCACGGCTAAGGGCTGTGTCCAAGCACTTTGCGATGCATCGTGGCCATATAGCACACCCCCCCCAGGCCTTATTGCTTAAATATACCATGGCTGTCAGCCAATCAGCTTTCAGGGCTTGAACCACCCAGTTAAAAATGAAAGTTAGGGAACGGAAAAACATTGAGCACCAAAACACCTTGGGGAGGCACATGCAAGCAGATTAGGAAATGTGGCTAGGATGGAAGAAATTATATAGTAAAACCCATAGCCACGGGGAGCAGGGGTGTTGAGGGTGCTGCAGCACCCCCTGATAAATCACAATTAAGTACAAAAATGTCAATAGAAAATACACCAATTTATTGTGCCATCATATGACAAGACACACAGACAAGATGTCTTAGAGTAGTGGAGTAGTTTGGAAAACTAACTTGTGGTCTTCCTCTAGTTACAACTAGTGAACCTTATTTGAGCGATGACTATTGGAACATTAAAACCCATTGTGGGACTGTTCCATTAGTTGACTGCTCCATAGTGTTTCTCTGGCCAGCAAACCGTCTCTTTCATTAACCCTTTCCTCTCCTGTAACTTCTCCTTTACCATCCAGTCAATGTTCTGAGCCGAGCCAGTCTCACTTTGCATAGGTGATGACATCCTGGATTCTCTTCTTCAACATGCCTTGTTTATGGTGCACCCCCCGCCCTCGGAACAGACCCGGGGGCTCAATCTTAAAGTTGCCGATGCGTTCCCGGTGGTGGTCATGCACACGGAAGACATACTCCTCCACTATTTTCTGGTTGGCCTCTTTCATTACCTGGAATTAAATATTTATCAGAAAATACTGTATATCATGACAATAAAGCCTGCTTGATCTCAACCAGTTTTAATATTGCTCTCACAATATTGTCAATCCATAGCAATTACACTCAATCCAATGTATTGGAGTAGTCATTTATCTCTTGCTTGAGTAATGGCCCTAGCCTCCACCTTTTCCTTGTGCATGGGGTGGAGCTCCCCAAAGTCACACTTAGGTCACTAATCAGCATCCTCTCCTCCATGGTCATCTCCTGCCCAGACAAACACAGGGACAATAGATGAGAAACAGATTCACTACTGAATTGTCCTTGACACAGTCAAACAGGTATCTGCGGAATAGGCCTACCTAATAAATCAAATGTAGAATATTCTTCCATTCCGCACATCAACTTCATAACCTAACTCAATTACTAACAGATCTAAGATCTGTCCTTATCAGAATAACTAAAACCTGTAGCCTTCGCTTTAATCACTTGATCAAGACAAGACCATCTCAGTCCTCACATCTCACACCTGAGACCTAGTGACAACCATAAAGCAGGCCAGCCTGGGTTCCAGCAGCAGAGCCCTTTGTGTTCCGGTATTACTGCTCTGCTCTAGGGAGCCCATGAAGGGGTCAGCCTGTAGTGGGCGCATAAGACTATGCAATTAATATGTTAAAAGTATTTTAAATGAATTATCTAACTGCATAAAAATGATTTACTCTAGTTGAGTCACAGGAACTGTAAGGTAAAGAATTGTTTAGGTTTTATTTATTTGCACCAAAGGAAATAAGTGAAAGACAAAACAGTACAGATAAAAAAAATTAAAAACTGGTAAAAACAGTGTGCAGGTGAGGTTGGAAGCACAAAAGGGCTTTTCTGAAAACCACACCACAAATATAAGTACCAAAACAAAAGTTTGTTCAATCAGTTAAACAAAGCATATTCATTATATACTCAGTATACAAGAAAAAAAACATGTTTGACTACATGTGTGTGCATGTTTGTGTGTTAGGCTAGAGTTAGGCTACATGGAGGGGATTATTGTGCAGTTTGATTCAGGCTGACCCAAGACGGCGGGTCCTGAATGGACGGGAGACTCTGACAGCGCTGGGCAGGAGGAAGACTCTGGCAGCGCTTGACAGGCAGGAGCACCTGTAGGAAGGAGACGGAGAGACAGCCTGGTGTAGGGGGCTGCCACCGGAGGGCTGGTGCATGGAGGTGGCACCAGATAGACTGGACCTTGAAGGCGCACTGGAGGTCTCAAGCACCGAGCCTGCCCAACCCTACCTGGCTGAATGCTCCCCGTAGCCAGGCCAGTGCGGCGAGGTGGAATAGCCCGTACTGGGCTGTGTTGGCGAACCGGGGACACCATGCGTAGGGCTGGTGCCATATACCCCGGCCCGAGGAGACGCACTGGAGACCAGATGCGCTGAGCCGGCTTCATGGCATCTGGCTCGATGCCCACTCTAGCCCGGCCGATACGAGGCGCTGCTATGTACCACACCGGGCTATGCCTGCGTACCGGGGACACCGTGCACCTTACAGCATAACACGTGCCTGCCTGGTCCCTCTCTCTCCAAGGTAAGCACAGGGAGTTAGCCCAGGTCTCCTACCTGACTTAGCCACACTCCCCGTGTGCCTCCCCCAATACATTTTTGGGGCTGCCTCTCGGGCTTCCAGCCGCGCTGCCTCCTCATAACGCCGCCTCTCGGCTTTCGCTGCCTCCAGCTCTGCCTTGGGGAGCGATATTCTCCCGGCTGTACCCAGGGTCCCTTGCCATCCAAGAGCTCCTCCCAAGTCCAGGAGTCTTAAACCCGCTGCTCCTGGGTACCACGCTGCTTGGTCCAGTTGTGGTGGGTGATTCTGAAACGGTCGTCTTCGTCCGCCTCTGACGAGGAGTAAGAAATGTCAGACCAATGCGCAGCGTGGTAAGTGTTCATCCTTTTAATAAACTGAACACTAAATACAACGTAACAATAGCGAACAACCGAAACAGCTCCGTCAGGTGCAACACACACTAAACAGAAAATAATCACCCACAACTCAAAAGTGAAACCAGACTACCTAAATATGGTTCTCAATCAGGGACAATGATAAACAGCTGCCTCTGATTGAGAACCATTCCTCCTGACAGAGCTGGTGTTACTAAGTCAGGTACAGTGCCTTGCGAAAGTATTCGGCCCCCTTGAACTTTGCGACCTTTTGCCACATTTCAGGCTTCAAACATAAAGATATAAAACTGTATTTTTTGTGAAGAATCAACAACAAGTGGGACACAATCATGAAGTGGAATGACATTTATTGGATATTTCAAACTTTTTTAACAAATCAAAAACTGAAAAATTGGACGTGCAAAATTATTCAGCCCCCTTAAGTTAATACTTTGTAGCGCCACCTTTTGCTGCGATTACAGCTGTAAGTCGCTTGGGGTTAGTCTCTATCAGTTTTGCACATCGAGAGACTGACATTTTTTCCCATTCCTCCTTGCAAAACAGCTCGAGCTCAGTGAGGTTGGATGGAGAGCATTTGTGAACAGCAGTTTTCAGTTCTTTCCACAGATTCTCGATTGGATTCAGGTCTGGACTTTGACTTGGCCATTCTAACACCTGGATATGTTTATTTTTGAACCATTCCATTGTAGGTTTTGCTTTATGTTTTGGATCATTGTCTCGTTGGAAGACAAATCTCCGTCCCAGTCTCAGGTCTTTTGCAGACTCCATCAGGTTTTCTTCCAGAATGGTCCTGTATTTGGCTCCATCCATCTTCCCATCAATTGTAACCATCTTCCCTCTCCCTGCTGAAGAAAAGCAGGCCCAAACCATGATGCTGCCACCACCATGTTTGACAGTGGGGATGGTGTGTTCAGCTGTGTTGCTTTTACGCCAAACATAACGTTTTGCATTGTTGCCAAAAGTTCAATTTTGGTTTCATCTGACCAGAGCACCTTCTTCCACATGTTTGGTGTGTCTCCCAGGTGGCTTGTGGCAAACTTTAAACGACACTTTTTATGGATATCTTTAAGAAATGGCTTTCTTCTTGCCACTCTTCCATAATGGCCAGATTTGTGCAATATACGACTGATTGTTGTCCTATGGACAGAGTCTCCCACCTCAGCTGTAGATGTCTGCAGTTCATCCAGAGTGATCATGGGCCTCTTGGCTGCATCTCTGATCAGTCTTCTCCTTGTATGAGCTGAAAGTTTAGAGGGACGGCCAGGTCTTGGTAGATTTGCAGTGGTCTGATACTCCTTCCATTTCAATATTATCGCTTGCACAGTGCTCCTTGGGATGTTTAAAGCTTGGGAAATCTTTTTGTATCCAAATCCGGCTTTAAACTTCTTCACAACAGTATCTCGGACCTACCTGGTGTGTTCCTTGTTCTTCATGATGCTCTCTGCGCTTTTAACGGACCTCTGAGACTATCACAGTGCAGGTGCATTTATACGGAGACTTGATTACACACAGGTGGATTGTATTTATCATCATTAGTCATTTAGGTCAACATTGGATCATTCAGAGATCCTCACTGAACTTCTGGAGAGAGTTTGCTGCACTGAAAGTAAAGGGGCTGAATAATTTTGCACGCCCAATTTTTCAGTTTTTGATTTGTTAAAAAACTTTGAAATATCCAATAAATGTCGTTCCACTTCATGATTGTGTCCCACTTGTTGTTGATTCTTCACAAAAAAATACAGTTTTATATCTTTATGTTTGAAGCCTGAAATGTGGCAAAAGGTTGCAAAGTTCAAGGGGGCCGAATACTTTCGCAAGGCACTGTATGTAAACGTCTGACTTCAACTGTAGATGGATTTCAGAATTAACCTGGAAACATCCATTGAAGGATTTAGGTAAACTATCTGTGAAGTATGTGTCGAAAGTGCAAAATTGGTGCACATTCATGTTGTAAATGGACAAGTTATTGAGTTTCTTAATTAAAGGTGCAGATGGAGCCAGGTAATTAGGAGGTGGCTAGTCTTGCAAATTTAATTTGTATGATGAGTAATTTGTGTAGGTAGTAGGTATATTTCCTGGCCCAGACAATATTACAGTAAATGAGATGTGTAAATTAAGCTATAATGTTAGGAAGTAAGACTGATGAACCAAACCACTAATATTTCTGATGATACCAACAGATTTCATCACTTTGGTACAGACAAATTGAGTATGATCTTTCCAGGATAACTTTTCATCAATTAGAACTATGAGATATATAGTGGATGTGACTTGTTCCATTTCATTCCCACCTATTGATATTCTGTCTCTTTTTGTTACATTTTTTCTTATTCTTACAAGTGAATACAATAACGTTGGATTTTAACATTTAAAGATAATCAAATTACCTGGAACCCTTTTGAAAATTTGGCCATATGTGAGTTGGCTTCATTCATTTGCGAATCAACATTATTGTGAGAATCTAATTTGTATAATCAGCAAAGTGAATGAGAAGTATTGTAGAAAACACAGCAGCAAGGTCATTGATATAGATTAGGAATAACAAAGGTCAGATGCCTTCCGGTGGCATGCAGTGAATGAGTTTAGGTCATACCCCAGAATTCCTTCAAATTAAGACTTTATCCATGACAGATCTATCATTATTTTTCAAGATTACGAATTGAAACAGTGTTGCTTCACTCAATTTTTTTTTTTTACTTGTGTTTGGTGCAGACCTTAAACTACACGTGGATGCTGTATAAAACACGTAGCACTCCAATAGATCCCGACGCACTTCCAAAGATGACACACAGCTGTACATTTCAATGAAACATAGTGAAGCCCCAAAATTGCCCTCGCTAGAAGCCTGTGTTTCAGACATAAGGAAGTGGATGGCTGCAAACGTTCTACTTTTAAACTCGGACAAAACAGAGATGCTTGTTCTAGGTCCCAAAAAACAAAGAGATCTTCTGTTGAATCTGACAATTAATCTTGATGGTTGTACAGTAGTCTCAAATAAAACTATGAAGGACCTCGGCGTTACTCTGGACCCTGATCTCTCTTTTGACGAACATATCAAGACTGTTTCAAGGACAGCTTTTTCCCATCTACGTAACATTGCAAAAATCAGAAACTTTCTGTCCAAAAATGATGCAGAAAAATGTATCCATGCTTTTGTTACTTCTAGGTTAGACTAATGCAATGCTCTACTTTCCGGCTACCCGGATAAAGCACGAAATACACTTCAGTTAGTGCTAGAATCCTGACTAGAACCAAAACAATTGACCATATTACTCCAGTGCTAGCCTCCCTAAACTGTCTTCCTGTTAAGGCAGGAATGATTTCAAGGTTTTACTGCTAACCTACAAAGCATTACATGGGCTTGCTCCTACCTATCTTTCTGATTTGATCCTGCTGTACATACCTACACGTATGCTATGGTCACAAGACGCAGGCCTCCTAATTGTCCCTAAAATTTCGAAGCAAACAGCTGGAGGCAGGGCTTACTCCTATTGAGCTCCATTTTTATGGAATGGTATGCCTACCCATGAGACGCAGACTCTGTCTCAACCTTTTAAGTCTTTACTGAAGACTCATCTCTTCAGTGGGTCATATGATTGAGTGTAATCTGGCCCAGGAGTGTGAAGGTGAACAGAAAGGCTCTGAAGCAACGAACCACCCTTGCTGTCTCTGCCTAGTCGGTTCCCCTCTCTCCACTGGGATTCTCTGCCTCTAACCCTATTACAGGGGCTGAGTCACTGGCTTACTGGTGCTCTTTCATGCCGTCCCTAGGAGGGGTGCTTCACTTGAGTGGGTTGAGTCACTGACGTGATCTTCCTGTCTGGGTTGGCGCCCCCCCTCCCCCTTAGATTGTGCCGTGGCGGAGATCTTTGTGGGCTATACTCGGTCTTGTCTCAGGATGGTAAGTTGGTGGTTGAAGATATCCCTCTAGTGGTGTGGGGGCTGGGCTTTGGCAAAGTGGGTGGGGTTATATCCTTCCTGTTTGGCCCTGTCTGGGTGTTTCATCGTATGGGGCCACAGTGTCTCCTGACCCCTCCTCCAGTATTTATGCTGCAGTAGTTTGTGTTGGGGGGCTAGGGTCAGTTTGTTATATCTGGAGTACTTCTCCTGTCTTATCCGGTGTCCTGTGTGAATTTAAGTATGCTCTCTCTAATTCTATCTTTCTCTCGGAGGACCTGAGCCCTAGGACCATGCCTCAGGACTACCTGGCATGATGACTCCTTGCTGTCCCCAGTCCACCTGGCCATGCTGCTGCTCCAGTTACAACTGTTCTGCCTGCGGCTATGGAATCCTGACCTGTTCACCGGACGGGCTACCTGTCCCAGACCTGCTGTTGTCAACTCTCTAGAGACAGTAGGAGCGGTAGAGATACTCTTAATGATCGGCTATGAAAAGCCAACAGACATTTACTCCTGAGGTGCTGACTTGCTGCACCCTCGACAACCACTGTGATTATTATTATTTGACCATGCTGGTCATTTATGAACATTTCAACATCTTGGCCATGTTCTGTTATAATCTCCACCCAGAACAGCCAGAAGAGGACTGGCCACCCCTCATAGCCTGGTTCCTCTCTAGGTTTCTTCCTAGGTTTTGGCATTACTAGGGAGTTTTTCCTAGCCACCGTGCTTCTACACCTGCATTGCTTGCTGTTTGGGATTTTAGGCTGGGTTTCTGTACAGCACTTTGAGATATCAGCTGATGTACGAAGGGCTATATAAATTTGATTGATCAGAGTTATTGTCCGCGAGGAAATATCCTCCATCTCTTGACACCAAATTGAGTCCAATCCATGACACTCTGGAGAAACTTCAAACCACGGTAACCAACTGTGTCTCAAAAGAAAAATATCTTGAGGTTTCAGCTACCGCATTACACTCTCGGCTGTAAACGGTGTAGGAGAACTATGATAAATTGCTAATGGCAAATAAGTTGTTGGAGGAAAATATACAGGTGTTAGAAAACCACAGCAAAAAATTCAATTTGAGAATAATTTGACTCGATCATAGTGAAATGTGAAATGTTTAAAAAAACTTTTCTATTAACTTTTTGGTCAAGAGAAGCTTGGTCCCCCCCTCCTTTTGTGAACATTGCTCATCACACTGACCTATGACAAATGGCAACCGGTGTATGATAACACAGCTACATAGCTTCAAAGCAAGTACAAATTATTCTTAGCGTGGAAGGAGAGATGGGGAGGCTGAAGTACCAGGTACCGACGATCAGCAGAGCTACGGAAACAGTAAGCTACCTACAATGAGTTGAGAAGACTGCTGTGCAAAAACAACTTGAGTACGGCGTGGTTCACACGGCAAAGCTGCTGATCACCTTCAACAACAAGAACTTCACGGAAGCCTCGGAAGCAATGGACTTCTTTCTACGAGAGGCAAGTCAAGCCAGTGCTTGATTCAACTCCCCCGACCACGGTCCTGTAGGCGCATGTTGATTTTTGTCCACCCACACCAGACGCGATCTGGACATGCAGGTTGAAATATAAAAACAAACTCTGATCCAACTATTCATTTGGGGACAGGTCGAAAAGCATTAACCATTTATGGCAATTTAGCTTAATAGCTTCCTGTTGGTTGCTAATTTGACAAAAGGGTAAACTGAGTTAATTTCTAGTAATCTCTCCTCCTTCAGGCTTCTTCTTCTTTGGACTTTATACGGTGGTTGGCAACCAACTTTAAGGTGCCTTACCACAACTGGTCTGGAGTGTGGAACTCAGTTGAGGCGGCAGGTAGCCTAGCGTTGGGCCAGTAACTGAAAGGTTGCTAGATCAAATTCCCGAGCTGACAAGGTAAAGATCTTTCATTCTGCGCCTGAAAAAGGCAGTTAACCCACTTTCCAAGGCCGTCATTGTAAATAAGAATTTGTTCTTAACTGACTTGCCTAGTTAAATAAAGGTAATAAAAAATACAAATAAAAAAAGTTAATCTTTCAATCAACCACGTGGGTATATGCTCCTAAAAACCAATGAGGAGATAAGGAAGGACTTGCTACGCACCAAGTTCTATTTTAGCGCCTGGCTACGCAGATGCTCGTTGACGTGCGCGAGCAGTGTGGGTGCAATGATTGAATAACATGTATATGTATATTTATTTTGCAACACTCGCGCATGCAATGCGGGCCGGGGTGGTCAGCATGTAACATCCACAAATATCCCAGGTATGACAGAATAAAATATGTACAATCTGCCACAGACTTTGCCATTCATAATTGATTTCCTTCTATCAAAACTAACTCGTTGGACATAATCGCATCTTTCTGATTGAGCATTGTCAGTCCTGATATAAACAAGTCAATACAGATATAAACAGAACAAAGTGAGACCTTAATTCACTCCAAAATATGATTTACTCTTATGTTTGATTTACATAGATTTATCCCTCTCAACAAATAGTCTGTGAATAACAATAGAATCTTATTGGATGCCATTAAATTGTTATTTAGAAACAATACAATAGCATTTGCTTCTGGTTTGAACAAATCTCAACTAAAAAATATAACCGAACTTGAGTCCACTTTATATTTACTAACTTGTCAACAGAAGAACAGTTTATTCGCCGAGAAGGAGAGAGAATTATTAATCATCAAATGTGACCGACCGGATCGATTCGCTTAAGGTAGCAAAATTTGAAAGTGTTTTTTATATAGGGTAAAAGTAGAGACTCAGAGTTAGAAATGGTATATCATACACTACAGTTGAGGAACAACGGGAAATTAATTCTGCTTTGAAAGTTGATAAACTTGTAACCCCACTTTTGAGAAAATGGCCCTTGAATATTTTGGTAAACCTACTGGAGAGCTCTTCTTTGTCTACACACATTCAGCATCGTTCACACCCTCTTAAGCCTTAGCCCCACCCATCACTTTAAAAAAAAGCTGTGTTAGACAGCATTACCTACACATACTGACCAGCTCATGTTATCGACAGAAGCGTGCTACATGGCAGAACAATCTGAAATAATCTCTCGGCATGTCCAGCCCATCCATTATCTCAGCCAATCATGGTTAGCGTTAAGGTTCCTATATTTTTCTGTGACTAAACCAACTAGTCTCGTAATTTGGCAATTGTATTTGTTCTTGGTCACCTCCCTGACTAAGGCCCTTCTCCCCCAATTGCTCAGTTTGGCCAGGTGGCCAGCTCTAGGAAGTGTCTTGGTGGTTCCAAACTTCTTCCATTTAAGAATAATGGAGGCCACTGTGTTCTTGGGGACCTTCCATGCTGCAGAAATGTTTTGGTACACTTCCCGAGATCTGTGCCTCGACACAATCATGTCTCAGTGCTCTACTGACAATTCCGTCGACACCATGGCTTGGTTTTGCTGTGACATGCACTGTCAACTGTGGCACCTTATACAGACAGGTGGGTGCCTTTCCAAATCATCTCCAATCAATTGAATTTACCACAGCTGGACTCCAATCAAGTTGTAGAAACATCTCAAGGATGATCAATGTAAACAGAATGCACCTGATCTCAATTTCAAGTCTCATAGCAAAGGGTCTAAATACTTATGTAAATACGTTTTTTTATTTTTTTATTTAATAAATTTGCAAAAATGTCTAAAAACCTGTTTTTTCTTTGTCATGATGGGGTATTGTGTGTAGATTGCTGAGGAAATTGTTTAATTTAACCAATTTTAAATTAATACTGTAACGTAACAACACTGAAAAAGTCAAGGGGTCTGAATACATTCGGAAGGAACTGTATACCATCCTCCTGTGCAGTCCTATCAATTGATGAAGAGAAGGCCTTTGACCGTCTCAAATGGTCCTACCTCTGGTATACTATGGAATGCATGGGATTAGTCATCAACATTTTGCCAATGTTAAAAACATTGTATGGTAACCCCTTTGTAATGGTCTTGATGGGTAAACGATGCTCTTCACAGTTTGCTGTCCAGTGTTCAGCCTCCTATATGCCCTATCGCTGGTTCCTTTAGATAAATAAAATACATAAATCCCAAGGAATGTCTAGCCTAGACAACAAAGAAAATGTTAGCATGCTTCCTTTGTCCATGCCATTAGGGTACGGGGAAAATATTAAAAGTTCAATCTCAAATATTAAATGGAAAGGGAAACGTCCCAGAATTAAGATGACTATACTCCAGCAACCCAAAGGTTTTGGGGGTCTAGGTTTACCCAACTTCAAGTTACATGCTTTGTCTTTAGTGATCCGCCCACTTAAGAAATTATTTGATCAAAATAAATGTCTTCCTTGGTTGGAAATAGAGGAAAATATAGTGTCACCATTTACATTGAAAGATGTGCTATTTTCTGCCTTGTCTCCTAAGTTCTGTTGTACTCAGTTTGGACCAATCTTTGCTCACTCAATACAGACCTGGCATCAAATTTTAAATAACTCCTTATTTCTTACCATTGAGAGGGAATTATAATTAGTTTTTTTCAAGAATGGTCCAAACAAGGAATTCAGAGACTTTCAGACATAATGAATGATGAAGATTTATTATCCTTTCATGACCTAAAAAACATGTGTAATTTACCTGGTTCGTCTTTTTTCTTCTTCTTCAGTTAAGAACTGCTATGCTCACTTCTGGAGTTCATGGAGTCAACCACTCTCACTCCATCCACTTGCTGAGTTGTTAGGTAGTCAGAACAAAGGTTTTGTATCCAATCTATATTTAAAAAATAACTACTAGAAGCCCTCCATAAACCAATGGGAATATTAACTGTATACAGATTGGAAAAGAATCTGGCCTCCCAAAATTTGAATCAACAATTAATACACTACAAGTTAATTCACAGATCGTTTTTGACTACATAGAAATGCTGTCAATTTAAATGAGCTCCTCATCCAAATAGTCTGTTCTGTTCTGAAATAAATATTGGGACATATTTTACATACACATGATGTGGGACTGCCCCAGTTTGAAGACCTTCTGGTCACAGGTTGCCAGGTCTGTGTCGATGATAGTTGGTGCTGTCATTCCTTAACTTCCTAATATACTATTGTTGAATGATGACTCTTCACAGACTCTCACAGTTCCCGAGTCTGGTTGTCTGGACTGACCAAGGCAAAAATAATGTTGGTGACCAGATGGAAACATCCACATAAGCTCAGCATAACTCAATGGCTACAAAACTTCTGTGGTGTCCTTTCACTAGAGCTCTCTATAGCTCATGTGAATGGCGCCATTAGATACATTTAAAAGAGCAGTTGAAAAGGTCAAAAGCTTATTATGAGTTAATGTAATGTAATTATGTTTGAATTCATTCATTGTATTTTGCATATCTGTATCTAATATTGATGTTTGCAGGCTGATTCTATCCGTGTGTGACTTGTTCCCACAAAAGTTTTACAAATACAAGATGAGTTATCCATGATGTTTTGTTTTTTGCACAGCTACAGTGTATCCACAACAAGAGCCCATGGGGGGAAGGAGGGGGTGGTGAGGGCGGGAGGGAGGGGGAATAGGGATGGGTCGCACTTACGAAGAAGGGGGAGGGAGATGAGACAGACAGGATAAATAATGCTTATTACAGTTTTTCTCTATTGTTTTTTGTTGCTTTACATACAGTATGTAATTTTTGAACATTATTGCCTGTCTGTGATTTGAACCCTTCACACCATTTTTTAAAATTAAGTTATAAACAACAAAAAATTGTCAAATTATCAAACCTTATGCCATACCGCAGGACATCTTGGCTTTGGTAGATGCACAGTTGTTTGAGAATGCTATTCTAAATGGAAGTATTATTTAAGAACTTTGTAAAATGAATGAATTCACATATAAAAGGAATACACTTAAGTTACAAGGCACTAACACACATTGCAAGGCATTATTCTAAGCATGATCAGAGAGGGAGAGGGAGAGAGCAAAGTCATAGCCTGAAAGGCCATGCCCCAAGAGTCCCTGGGGTGGAGAGAGAAATAAGTATTTCACCATCCAGACTAGACTAGACATAAAGACCATATACACACTCACACACACTACATTGATAGTCCCATACAAAACCCACACACATTCACATCAGTGGAGGCTCCTCAGAGGATGAAGGGGAGGACCATCCTCCTCCAGAGTGAAGAAAAAGCAGCCAACAACTGCTCAATATACTTGGGAACTCCTTCAAGACTGTTAGAAAAGCATTCCAGGTGAAGCTGTTTGAGAGAATGCCAAGAGTGTGCAAAGCTGCGATCAAGGCAACAGGTGGCATGGAATAATTTAAAATATATTTTGATTTGTTTAACACTTTTTTGGCTACTACATGATTCCATATGTGTTATTTCATAGCTTCACTACTATATTCTAAAATGTAGAAAATAGTACAAATAAATAAAAATCCTTGAATGACCTTACCACTGGGCACACCTACTCAGTCAAAAGTTTGGACACACCTACTCATTCAAGGGTTTTCATTTTTTTAAACTATTTTCTACATATACATAAATAAATATATACACACACAGAAATACACACACACACACACACACACACACACACACACACACACACACACACACACACACACACACACACACACACACACACACATGACCAAAAGTATGTGGACACCTGCTCGTTGAACATATCATTCCAAAATCATGGGCATTAATATGGAGTTGCCCCCCCCCCCCCCCCCCACCACTCCCAGAACATATTGTTCTGTCACACGATTCCCGAGGATGACACAGCACAGGGGATGTTCTGAATGGTGGGCTTTTGCACAGAATGAAAAAGCAAAGGAAGTTTTTTTTTGAGAGCCCATGCGCTTACAATGGAAAGTATATGGGCATTCTGAAATCTAGCTCTCAGGATGCAATTCCTTTGGCTTCCACTGTGTGTAAGCACTCAATGTTCAAGGTTTCAGGCTTATTTCTTCCAAAATGAGGAAGAATAATATGTTTTACCACAGGGATACAGACTTGGAAATAAGTGCATGCGCGCTTGAGGAAGAGGACACGCACCTGCTAATATCGTTTTCCTATTGAACATACTTTTTTCCATATGAAATATTATTGTTGAATTATATTTTAGGGTATCTGAGGATTCAATAGAAACGTATTTTGACTTGTTGAAACAAAGTTTAGGGGTAGATTTTCTGATTCCTATCTTGGCAAGTTGAATGAGTGGATTACTCAAATCAATGGTGCCAACGAAACAGACTTTTTGGGATATAAAGAAGGATTTTATCTAACAAAATGACACTACATGTTATAGCTGGGACCCTTTGGATGACAAACAGGGGAAGATATTCAAAAAGTAAGTGAATATTTAATCGCTATTTGTGAATTTATGAAACCTGTGCCGGTGGAAAAATATTTAGATGTGGGGCGCCATCCTCAAACAATCGCATTGCATGCTTTCACTGTAAAGCCTATTGTAAATCGGCCAGTGCAGTTAGATTAACAAAAACTTAAGCTTTTAACCGATATAAGACACTTGTATGTTCCTAAATGTTTAATATCCATAATTTTTATGATTATTTATTTTAATTGCGCACCAGTTCCCCTGGAGGTTGTCCCGCTAGCGTGATGCCTAACCTTAAGAAGATTTATGAATGTGTCTCCCTCTGTCATATGGACTCATTGTATGATACAACCACTGAGCTATAGTGGATAAACCGAGAGAAACTGGTGGCAAAAGAGCTGAGCGCAGATCTCGGAGATATGCAGCAGGTAACTTTGATTGTAAACTACATTGCATACACCTGTTCGCAAAACTATGTGGTGATATGGTGTCAGAGCATGACAATGTTCTGATTCACACCGAGCCTTGGTGGTTATCGAGGGGTGTGTTAAAAATATTGTTTTAATTAAGAGAGCGAGAGAGGAACTGTTGTCATTCGCAATGAATGTATAAAACAGTATTTGTATACTTTCTGAGTAAATAAAATAAAATGTGTCTCCTTGTCTATGTAACAGACATATTTGGGAAACTGAACGAACTGAACACAAGCATGCAGGGGAAATACAAAAAAATGACACAGATGAGTGACCAAATCACCTAAATCTGTTTGACCGTGATCCTGGCTCATTTGACATTGTTTTTAATGCAGACGACATCTCATCAGCATTAAAAGCAAATATTGATCCAGGTTGGACGTGACAGGAGAGATGAGGCGTGCAGGGTCAACCATTCTCAACTGCGAGAATCTCCGACGCGACATGCATCAAGCACACCCATCTCATTAGTGGTGGTGAGATTGCAAACTAATTTGCAATTGACTGTCATAGCCCCACATTAAAAGTATATGATGGTGAGTTGATAATACAATCAGAAATATTATTAGAATGTTTTGCAAATGACAGCCATTACCACAATTAAAAAAGTAAACATTGGCTGTTAATTCCATTTTTCTTTCACATGGATGGGGACTTGAGAATTTTGAGATATCAAAATTGGATCGTAGGCCAAAAGAGTTTGGGAACACCCAATTTAGAACCATGGAGATTTACAGCAAGTCGCAAAGAAAACAGGAGCTTCCTCCACTATTCCAACACCATTTCAACTTCAAGACATCATCAAATCACCTATTTATTTTACCTTCATTTAACTAGGCAAGTCAGTTAAGAACTAATTCTTATTTTCAATGATGGCCTAGGAACAGTGGGTTAACTGCCTGTTCAAGGGCAGAATGACAGATTTTGTACCTTGTCAGCTCGGGGATTTGAACTTGCAACCTTTTGGTGACTAGTCCAATGCTCTAAACACTTGGCTACCCTGCCACCCCTTGGCTACCCTGCCGCCCTATGTTTAGTACAGTGACAACTAAGATACCAAAAATGATTTAGTCCAATCTATGTAAACTAAATATGATATGGCTGCCCATGGTACTGATTTCTGTGTGTGCGTGCCCAAGTATAATACAATATGTTGACTCACCCAGTAACATCAATGTCATCCTCCTCTCTTTCATGACTGTAATACAGTACTCGCCTTTAGATCTAGTTGTCCTAGGCTACCTGGCTAAAATGCTTGCTCGCCAGCCTAATTTCCTTTCATGGGCAACGATGGCACAGGCCAGCTAGTTAACATTAGCCTACTACATCTAGCTACACGTAGGCCGTCCTCTCAGGCTAGGGGCACAATGTATTCATTTGGTTAGATCAGAATCTCTGTTATAATCATTGGCTAGTATGGAGCATTAAGCAAAACCACAAATCCAAATCCCTATCTCCATCCATGGCGAATTTAGGAAAGGGATGATTTTAGCTAGCTAGCTAGCTAGCCACCAGAGGACAACGACACAACGAGATGTAAAAATTCAAAATAAAAAACGATGTAAATTATATTTGGCTTGTGATTGGTGTGAAGCCAAATCCAAACTGGCTTCCCTTAACAATGTTTTTTGGTGCACCAGGACCCTTCACAGTTGAGCTCATTCAGTTTTGGCTGATTGGCTATTATTTCATTTTTATCAAGGGAAACCAAATGCTCACTTGTTTCCCTTGCATTCGATGCTACGGGTGGTAACAATGTCATACTATTTTTGACCAGACAGCAACAGATAGAATGCCTACACATACAGAGACAGAGGGGCACTGTTTTGCTCGCTCTGACACTTTCTCTGGTGAGATACATTCAGTATCTTGCAAATTGAAGGACAATTCTGAAACACAGAGAGACGACAAATAAATGATTCAAAATATATATATACAGTACCAGTCAAAAGTTTGGACACACCTACTCATTCAAGGATTATTTTTATTTTTTCTATTTTGTTAATTGTAGAATAATAGTGATGACATCAACACTATGAAATAACACCTATCATGTAGTAACCAAACAAGTGTTAAACAAATCAAAATATATTTTAGATTCTTCAAAGTAGCCACCCTTTGCCTTGATGACAATTTTGTGCACTCTTGGCATTCTCTCAACCAGCTTCGTGAGGTAGTCACCTGGAATACATTTCAATTAACAGGTGTGCCTTGTTAAGAGTTAAATTGTGTAATTTCTTTCCTTAATGCATTTGAGCCAATCAGTTGTGTTGTGACAAGGTAGGGGTGGCATACAGAAGATAGCTCTATTTGATCAAATATAAAGTCCATATTATGGCAAGAACAGCTCAAATAAGGAAAGAGAAACAACAGTCATAAGACATAAGATGTGAAGGTCAGCCAATTTGGTCAGCCAAAGTGCAGTCGCAAAAACCATCCAGCGCTATGATGAAACTGAATCTCATGAGGACCGCCACACGAAAGGAAGACCCAGAGTTAAATCTGCTGGTGAGGATATGTTCATTAGAGTTACCAGCCTCAGAAATTGCAGCCCAAATAAATACTTCACAGAGTTCAAGTAACAGACACATCTTAACATCAACTGTTCAGAGGAGACTGTGTGGCCTTCAAATCAAATCAAATCAAACATGATTTGTTATATGCGCCGAATACAACAAGTGTAGACCTTACTGTGAAATGCTTACTTACAAGCCCTTAACCAACAGTGCAGTTCAAGAAGAGTTAACAAAATATTTACCAAATAAAGTAAAGTAAAAAATAATAAAAAGCAACACGATAAATGAACAATACAGAGGGTACCGGTACCCAGTCAATGTGCAGGCGTACAGGTTAGTCGAGGTAATTTGCACATGTATTTAGGGGTAAAGTGACTATGCAAAGATAATAAACAGTGAGTAGCAGCAGTGTACAAAACAATTGGGGGGGGGGGGGTAAATGTAAATAGTCCAGTGGACATTTGATTATTTATTCAACAGTCTTATGGCTTGGAAGTAGAAGCTGTTAAGAACCCTTTTGGTCCTATACTTGGTGCTCCGGTACCGCTTGCCGTGCGGTAGCAGAGAAAACAGTCTATGACTTGGGTGACTGGAGTCTCTGACAATTTTGTTGGCCTTCCTCTGACACTGCTTGGTATAGAGGTCCTGGATGGCAGGAAGCTTGGCCCCAGGGATGTACTGGGCCATACGCACTACCCTCTGTAGCGCCTTGCGGTCAGATACTGAGCGGTTGCCATACCAGGCGGTGATGCTCTCAATGGTGCAGCTGTATAACTTTTTGAGGATCTGGGGAGACATGCTAAATGGTTGAATTGCTTTAAAAAAAACACTACTAAAGGACAACAAAAATAAGAAGAGACTTGCTTTGGCCAAGAAACATGAGCAATGGACATCAGACCAGTGGAAATCTGTCCTTAGGTCTGACGAGTCCAAATTTGAGATTTTTGGTTCCAACCGCTGTGTCTTTGTGAGACGCAGAGTAGGTGAACGGATGATCTCCGCATGTTGGTTCCCACAGTGAAGCATGGAGAAGGAGGTGTGATAGTGTGGGAGTGCTTTGCTGGTGACACTGTCTGTGATTTATTTAGAATTCAAGGCACACTTATCCAGCATGGCTACCACATAATTCTGCAGCGATATGCCATCCCATCTTGTTTGCGCTTAGCGGGACTATCAATTGTTTTTCAACAGGACAACACCTTCAGGCTGTGTTAGGACTATTTGACCAATTTGTAGAGTGATGGAGTGCTGCATCAGATGACCTGGCCTCCACAATCACACAACCTCAACCCAATTGAGATGGTTTGGGATAAGTTGGACCGCAGAGTGAAGGAAAAGCAGCCAACAAGTGCTCAGCATGCATGGGAACTCCTTCAAGACTGTTGGAAAAGCATTCCAGGTAAAACTGGTTGAGAGAATGCCAAGAGTGTGCAAAGCTGTCATTAAGGCAAAGGGTAGCTCCAGTGAAGAATCTAAAATCTAAAATATATTTTTATTTGTTTAACACTTTTTTGTTTACTACATTATTTCATATGTTATTTCATAGATATATTTTACATCAATTCCCATCAATTCCCATTATTAAAGTGGCTGGAGTTGAGTCAGTGTGTTGGCAGCAGCCACTCAATGTTAGTGGTGGCTGTTTAACAGTCTGATGGCCTTGAGATAGAAGCTGTTTTTCAGTCTCTCGGTCCCAGCTTTGATGCACCTGTACTGACCTCTCCTTCTGGATGATAGCGGGGTGAACAGGCAGTGGCTCGGGTGGTTGTTGTCCTTGATGATCTTTATGGCCTTCCTGTGACATCGGGTGGTGTAGGTGTCCTGGAGGGCAGGTAGTTTGCCCCCGGTGATGCGTTGTGCAGACCTCACTACCCTCTGGAGAGCCTTACGGTTGTGGGCGGAGCAGTTGCCATACCAAATACAGCCCGATTGTGCATCTGTAGAAGTTTGTGAGTGCGTTTGGTGACAAGCCGAATTTCTTCAGCCTCCTGAGGTTGAAGAGGCGCTGCTGTGCCTTCTTCACGATGCTGTCTGTGTGGGTGGATCAATTCAGTTTGTCTGTGATGTGTACGCCGAGGAACTTAAAACTTACTACCCTCTCCACTACTGTTCCATCGATGTGGATAGGGGGGTGTTCCCTCTGCTGTTTCCTGAAGTCCACAATCATCTCCTTAGTTTTGTTGACGTTGAATGTAAGGTTATTTTCCTGACACCACACTCCGAGGGCCCTCACCTCCTCCCTGTAGGCCGTCTCGTCCAGATGGGTTGGGGCAGTGTGCAGTGTGGTTGAGATTGCATCGTCTGTGGACCTATTTGTGCGGTAAGCAAATTGGAGTGTGTCTAGGGTGTAAGGTAGGGTGGAGGTGATATGGTCCTAGACTAGTCTCTCAAAGCACTTCATGATGACGGAAGTGAGTGCTACGGGGCGGTAGTTGTTTAGCTCAGTTACCTTAGCTTTCTTGGGAACAGGAACAATGGTGGCCCTCTTGAAGCATGTGGGAACAGCAGACTGGGATAAGGATTGATTGAATATGTCCGTAAACACACCAGCCAGCTGGTCTGCGCATGCTCTGAGGGCGCGGCTGGGGATGCCGTCTGGGCCTGCAGCCTTGCGAGGGTTAACACGTTTAAATGTTTTACTCACCTCGGCTGCAGTGAAGGAGAGTCCGCATGTTTTGGTTGCGGGCCGTGTCAGTGGCACTGTATTGTCCTCAAAGCGGCCAAAAAAGTTATTTAGTCTGCCTGGAGAACATGTTAGTAAAAAGTTTTGGGAAACCTGGCTTCCCTTGGCATCCATAACTACACGCCACTGCAAATCAGTCTAAAGAATAAAAAAAACAAAGAAACAGGAACACACACACCTGACATTTCAGGACTCTAATAGCTTGAACAACACTACATTGTATTAGCACTCCAAATTCGCATTGCCAATGGCACTAGTGGACTGGTGATTGTTTCCCTAATACAGATTCAGTGCAGACAGTGTGTGTGATGGGACCATAGCAGACACTCTAGCGACAGTATGGACACTTGGAGTCACTGACTCTACCTCTAAGCACGATTGACAGGCGGTGGGGGCGGGGGGGCGGAGACTGAAGGCAGTCAGGCGAGCAGAGTTTTCCTGTTATAATAAAACAGTTTAATTGGATTTGTTCATATGCAGGGAGCGACTTGTCTAGATTAGCATATCAATGCCTTTACACAAATCAAATTTTCAAGAGCATTGAGCACTAAGCAGCACGAAATTAATTCTGCATGATACGCCTTTGGGCCTGGTGGAGTGTGTACAGAGGACACCCCTCCATACACCCTTCTCCACACCCCTGTCTGTCACACTACATCTTGTTACATTTAACATCTCTTTCTAGTTTAAGAGTAGTTTCCTGATGACCACCTTCACTCTCTCCACCAGCACTCCTACTTGTTTGGTTCCCTGTAAGACTTCAAATCCAAATCCTTTTTGGCTTAAAATCTGCACCAATAAGTTTTGCAATTGAAAACAACATTTCAAGGGCTAGTCTCTCTAGGCTATCTCTCCCTCCTTCCCTTCTCATCTTCCTCCAGTCCTTGTTGTTTCGGAACACGTCTTTGGTGGCATATTCATGGTCAAGCATTTGAGCAAAGAACAGGGTCACTTCCATTGCAGAAAGGCTCAGCTTCACAGCTTTACCTGGAGAACAAGCACACACAGTTCAATAAGATCAATAAAATGTTGATCTTAGTTGGGCTATATTTTCTATAAGCACCTCGCATGTGCTAAAGGGAAAAACGATATGCAGTGCCTTTAGAAAGTATTCATACCCCCAACTTCATCCACATTTTGTTGTGCTACATCCAGAATTCAAAATGGATGAAATATATTTTTTCTCACCCATCTACACACAATACCCTACAATGACAAAGTGAAAACATGTTTTTAGAAATGTTTTCAAACGCTTTGAAAATGAAATAGAGAAATATCTCATTTACGTAGTATTCACACCCCTGAGTCAATCAATACATGTTAGAATCACCTTTGATAGGGATTATAGCCGTGAGTCTTTCTGGGAAAGTCTCTAAGAGGTTTGCACACCTGGATTGTACAATATTTGCCCATTCTTAAAAAACATCTTCAAGCTTTGTTAAGTTGGTTCTTGATCAGTGCTAGACAGCAATTTTCAAGTCTTGCCATAGATTTTCAAGATGATTTAGTGATGATTTAAGTGATGATGAATTGTATGATTTGTATGCAACCTCAGTGTATATTTGGCCTTGTGTTTTAGATGATTGTCCTGCTGAAAGATGAATTTGTCTCTGTGTCTGTTGGAAAGCAAACAGCCTGTTGGAAAGCAGGCAACCTTTTCCTCTAGGATTTTGCCTGTGCTTAGCTCTATTATGTTCCTTTTTATCCCCCCAAAACTCCAAAGTCCTTGCCGATGACAAGCATACCCATAACAGGATGCAGCCATCACCATGCTTGAAAATATGAACAGTGGTACTCAGTGATATGTTTGGGGCAAATCCAACAGAACACAACACTGTATTCAGGACATCATTTTTTATTATTCAATTTGCCAAATTTCTTTGCAGTTTTAGTTTAGTGCCTTATTGCAAACAGGGTGCATGTTTCAAAATATTTTTTATTTTTTACTGCCATTTAGGTTAGTATTGTGGAGTAACTACGATGTTGTTGATCCATCCTCAGTTTCTTCCATCACAGCCATTAAACCCTGTTTTAAATCCCCATTAGCCTCATTGTGAAATGCCTGAGCGACTTCCTTCCTCTCCGGCAACTTAGTTAGGAAGGACGCTTGTATCTTTGTAGTGACTGGGTACACCATCCAAAGTGTAATTAACAACTTCACCATGCTCAAAGGGATATTTAATGTCTGCTTTTTTCTTTTTCTTTACCCATCTACCAATAGGTACCCTTCTTTCAGAGGCATTGGAAAACCTCCCTCGTCTTTGCGGTTGAATCTGTTTGAAATTCACTGCTCAACTGAGGGACCTGGGGTACAGAGATGAGGTACTCGTGAAAAAATAATGTTTATTATTGCACACAAAGCGAGTCCATACAACTTATTAATTGACTTGTAGAGCACATTTTTACTCTTGAACTTATTTAGGCTTGCCATAACAAAAGGGTTGAATACTTTTTGACTCTAGACATTTCAGCTTTTCATTTGTAATTAATTTGTAAACATGTCTAAAAACATCATTCCCCTTTGACATTGACACAAAATCTCAATTTAATAAATATTTTAATTCAGGCTGGAACAACAAAATGTGGAAAGGGTGTTAATACTTTCTTAAGGCACTGTAGAATCATTTTGTACTCAGCTTTACTTCTTTGTCTTTTATTACAGTCTGAAACAAAAATGTGAAAACACTCTGTAAATCTTGACCTTGTCATGTTCTTATAGTTGGAGGGCGGAGCGGCGCCACTTTATGTGTAGCTGAAGGGACAAAGAGGTCGCTGTGACCTCTGATATCATCAAAGTCACTCATTAAAAACAATGTCAACTGAGCCAGGATCACAGTCAAACAGATTTAGCTGATTTGGTCACTCATCTGTATAACCAAATGTGCCATATCATCCCCATAGGTCCCCTAGGAGCAGGCTCAGCTGGCCAATCGATGCCTAGAGAGAGAGGCTGAGGCCTGCAGTGAGCGGCTGTGGATTTACATTTTAGACCAATCCGATGGAGTCAAATATGGAGGCCTGGACCCAGGGAGGGATTTCACTACACACACATGGATTAAACATATTATTTTATATGGGAGCTGTCGGGGCTGCACTATGGGGAGAAAATGTAAAAACTATGGTTCTCAATCAAAATGATTGATCCAGCCAGCCAGATACATCCCCGGGCTGTATGTCCTAAATAAAGAGGCTGATCGTTTCTGGGCCGCTGTTGATCCATGCAAATCAATACAGAGTTCAGGAACAACCTTCTGGTGTGAATGATGAGAGGGAGGGTCCTCCCCAGTGTCGTAGATAGAAGAGAAAGTGTCAACAACATTCAACTTTTAATCTGACCCAGACAGAATGTGTGGAGAGTCTAAAGGGGGCTTCATAACTCAACTCTCATGCAGTAGGAAAGCTACTTAGATCTTTCGAGTGCATGGCCTGTCTTTGATACGTGCTGTGTGTTTACTTCTAAATTGTTGATGATCTGAGGGGGTGAGTATAAGGCCTTCAAACCACCAGGGCTGTACTGACCATGGTAGTAGAAGGGGATGTCATCTGGGAGAGGCTGGCACTCCGGGGTGAAAAAGGCATCCTTGTGCTCCAGAAACTTCCACTTGACTCCATCCTCATAATGTACTTCTCCTCTTCACATCTGAGGGACAAGAGTGTGTTTCAGAATGAGACCTTTTTTAATATACTGTGCATACATCCACCTCCCACATATTCAGCATATAATGTAGAAAAACAAACCCCAATCTCCAGCACTGCTGCTCCTCTTCTTCTCTTTTTTTGATCTTCAGTGCTTTTGCCGCCTCAATCTCTTCCTTTGACTTATTCTTCTTTGTAGTGACTGGATGCTCCCCCTCCTCTTTCTTTGGCTTCTGGGTGACTAAGACAGCACCACAGAAACAAGACAACTTACACAGTAGATGATTTAGACAATCAGTAAGCCCATTGTAAACTTTCCCAAAATGTTCACAGCATTTCATACAAAAGGAAGCTTGTTTGTAATTTCAGCTGTACCAATCTGAGTCATATGCTCCAAGCCCTAACATCTTTGTGGATACAATGAAATACAATACTTAGCTCAAATTCTTGTTGATGTGGGAAAAATGATGCAACTACACAACCAGCTGAGGACTAGAACATCTGCCTGCTCAGGGAGGATGTCTAGATTCGCTTTCTTTATCCCCATCTTCTCTGTCCCCTGGCCACCCTCATCCTCCTCTGTCAATTTCTTCTTTAACCTGAGGAATGCAAATATAGTCTCTGTACAACAACAAAAAGAACAACACTATTTGCTCACCTCCAACAGGTAAATGGTGTGGTAGTCAGAACTTAGGGTTATTGAATGAGTGAGTGAGGACTAACATATAATGAGACCCACTCACATTGGGGTTGTAGTGGAACATGAGGGACTCTCCTTGGGCTCATCCTCCTCCTGTCTTTTCCTCTTGTCCCCCCTCCTCTCTGGCACAAAGTCTCCATCTGCTTTCATAGCCAAATGAAACCTGATGAGCGAGCAGAGACACTGTGAACAATGACAGCCCTTAATCTGTCACTTTCACTCACATAGCAAGCTGGTTGGAAAGCAGACCCACAACCTGCTGAGGTCCCCTTTTATTTTCCATTAAGACCTGGCTATCCTTAGAGTAATAACTCTATCCAAAAGTACACAATGATGATTCAGTGACCACACATAATGACATAATTACAGTGATTAAACAACATTATAGAGAAGGGCATGATGATGATGGTATAATTATGGCAATTAGAAATAATAATCATTACAGGATGGCAAGCTTGAATTTCCCTGCAGTGTGGCTTCGAAGTGTTAAGGAAATGCACCAAATGAATAGATAAAAACATTACAAGCACCACTGCCACCAAATTACAGTAGTACTTAATTTCACATGGTTGGATGGAAGGGAATGAGGATTAGGAAAATGTCACATGATGCCGATAGGTTTGTCTTTATGGCAGAACCAGCCTGAGTAAGTCAAAAACAGTGGATTAACATATTATGTCATTCACTTTGTCAGTGTGACTGTAAGTCAGAAAAACACATAGCAAAATCGACACAATCTGCCACCCCTGTTATCTGTAGTAGATTGTATGCTACAGGCCCAGGACCAAACCGCACCTTTCAAACCCAGCCTGGACCCCCACCGTTCATCCACTCAGAAAATGACGGATTCTCATTTATTGCTTTTCTGACAAGTCACAGATATTTTTCTTCAATACAGCAATAAATCAATTTCCTGAGAGACAGCCAACGCTCCCTGAAAAATGGGAATGAATCCTGCAGGCTCTTGGACATCCAAATCACAATAATTAATTTCCATCACCTGCGGAAGAAAGGGGGAAAAAAGTGATTCAATTTGAAACGTTAATGGATTAAAACTAATTTCAAATGGCAGCAGTAAGGTGCTGATATGACACGTTCTGAGCGATATCAAGCCACTCAACTGCAACAGAAATGCTACGTGAGTAGGTCCATGACAATTAGCTGCCCTCTCATCACTAATATTGTTAATAAGACGCAGTCTCAGAGGAAAATGCCAACCTCACATACTGTAGTCATCAAAATATAAATAACTAAAATATATAGAGGTAAAACAAACAAAAAACATGTTAGATCTCAGCATATTATTATACTCTCACTGAACAGAAACTGCAAAGTGGTACTCAGTGGTATTTTTAACTACTACATTATTAGGCTACATGATGAAGAACTCAATAATTTCCTAAGTAAATTGCCACACATCAACTAACAAAGGCCTGCCAAGGACTGTGAATAATGTAACATTTCAATCAAAAACACCAAAATAAATCGTAGGATGGAGGTGAAAACCCCTTTCCCTATATTTATAAATGCAGTATGAGGGTAATGGACCTTGGGCACCAGTCCAAGTACAGTATCAGGAAATCCATTCCAATCTAGTTGGTTTGGGGAGCTTCTGAAATAAACCAACATGGGGTTCACACAGGGACAAGCTGGCAGCACAGACTGAGAAGATGCAACTGGGGGTCACATTTTTCAGGAAAAACTATCCAGCATTACAAATGTCAAATATAAATTACATAAACTGTAGCAGTGGTGATTTAGGCCAAAATGCTGCTGCTACTGTAGCTGCTCCTGCTGATAGCACTACTTACATCACTTTTAGGCTAATACAAACGCAAACAAACTGTTACAATATGTAGTGTATGCCTTAAGACAAAGTGATAGACCTTTTTCTGCCCACTGAGACTCCTCTGTGGCTTTAGTTCCGTCTTTCTTGTGTTTTGTACTGTCATACAAAGCAGAGGGATAGGGAGAAATATATAGGTTATTTAACTCCCCAGCTGTGTCATATTTCTCTCCCCCTGAGTTGGTAACCTCCAACTTAACTCCAGTCTGCTATGAAATGTTATCATGGCCTGTCACAGAAGGCTGCTGCCAGTCATGCTTACAGGTGTTTTTCTTTTCTTTCGTCCTATTAATTACACTCGCCAGTGACGGATGACTCTGGATTCATTTGTCTGCTCATATAATGCATCAGATATCAAGGTGAATTAATTTATTCATATAAAGATGGAGTACCCTACTCTGGGTAATGAATGCAGGCGCCCACCCACTCACTCACTCTAGCACGTTGCTAGATTTACAATTGCTGGTGAGTCTCGTTTGGTTAGAGGCTTAATTTGTCTAAAGAATTTTGCAGCATGAAAGGCGTGTCTACACTGCAGAGTTGGGATGTGTATAACAATAGCCAGATGTTGATTGTGATGTTGAAGTTAACTGTAATACAGAAGGATAGAAGAAAGGTTGGATGCAGTGGGTAGAAAAGATAGTGAGACTGACTACCTGCATGCAAAGACCATCTACACATAATGAGATTTAAAAAGAATAGTGAATATTAAGTGAACATGTTTCAGATTAGACCTAGCTAGTGCAATATACAGTATGTGTACTATTAACTTGGGTCTTGGAGATAGTGAGGAAGTCAAATTTATGGATGCCTTTGGCTGATGTGTTACTAAGATTGACATTGCACATATTAGCCTATAAAACAGGGATCATCGACTAGAATCAGCCGCGGGCAGATTATTTTCTTGAGCGGATGGTCGCGGGGCCAGAACACAATTACAAATCATTTGTAGACTGCAAATTGACCGCAAAAAGCCCAATCAGATTTAATATCCAACTAAAACATTATTTCAAACCTTGCTTACATTTGTATTCGTATCACGCTGTAAAATGATAGGAGACAAGCACTGGAATATGTAATAGGTTTTTTATTTTCTCCAAACAAAGGAGCGAGGTGTAAACCTCAAAATAATACACGGGACGAGACCCGTAAAACAAGTGCACAATAACACGTAGCATGGAAGCCGACACAATAACACAGGTGCTCACAAGACCAACGGACATGGTAACAAAAACCGACAAGGACAATGGGGAACAAAGGGCACATATATTCACATACTAATCAGGGGGAATGGGAACCAGGTGTGCGTAATGAGACAAGACAGTCCGGGGTTGGTGGTAATGAATCCAGTTCCGTGACGTAGACCTCTGGAGCTGTTGAACGGCATAAGCAGCAGTACAGGGGGAATCCGTGACAGTACTCCACTGACGCGCTGCAGGGGGACGACACCGGCCTCGGGGACAACCACAGGGATGCGGTGCGGGTTGGTCAGGGCACCGACAGTGAAAATCCCTGGTCAGTGAAGCGTCCAGGATATCCACCGCAGGAACCCAGCACTGCTCCTCTGGGCCGTAAACCTCCCAAACGATGAGGAACTGGAGATGTGCCGCTCGACGCCTTGGACCAGGGCTTAATTTCACGGACCAAGTACGCCGGACCTCCCTAGATGTCCAGAGGAGGAGGCGGGGTGTCACAGGGTACAACCTCAGCGAGGGGACCAGGCACCACTGGCCTGAGGAGAGAAACATGAAAAGTAGGGTTAATGCGGTAATCAGCAGGGAGTTGCAAACAGTACGTAACCTCATTAACCCTCCTCAGGACATTAAACAGCCCCAAAAACCACGGAGTTCAGCTTCCGGCAGGGCAGGCAGAGAGGTAGGTTCCAGGTGGAGAGCCAGACCTGGTTGCCGGGAGAGAAGACAGGCGCCTCAATGCGGTGGCGGACTTCCTGTTCCTTGTGCCGAAGCATGGCCCGCTGGAGACGAGTGTGCTCAGCTTTCCAGGTCTCCTCAGCGAGCCAAAACCACTCGTCAACAGCAGGGGTGTCTGTCTGGCTCGGATGCCAAGGTGCCAGTGCCGGCTGATACAGTTGAAGTCAGAGGTTTACATACACTTAGGTTGTAGTCATTAAAACTAATTTTCAACCACTCCACAAATTTCTTGTTAACAAACTATAGTTTTGGCAAGTCGGTTAAGATATTTACTCTCTGCACGAAGAGTAATGTTTCCAACAATTGTTTACATACAGATTATTTCACTGTATCACAATTCCAGTGGGTCAGAAGTTAACAAACACTAAGTTAACTGTGCCTTTAAACAGCTTGGAAAATTCCAGAAAATGTCATCATGGCTTTAGAAGATTCTGAAATGCTCATTGTCATCATTTGAGTCAATTGGAGGTATACCTGTGGATGTATTTCAAGGCCTAACTTCAAACTCAGTGCCTCTTTGCTTGACATCATGGGAAAATCAAAAGAAATCAGCCAAAACCCCAGAAAAAATGTGTAGACCTCCACATGTCTGGTTCATCCTTGGGAGCAATTTCCAAACGCTTGAAGGTACCACGTTCATCTGTACAAACAATAGTACGCAAGTATAAACACAATGGGACCATGCAGCCGTCATACTGCTCAGGAAGGAGACGTGTTCTGTCTCCTAGAGATAAACGTACTTTCGTACAAAAAGTGTAGATCAATCCCAGAACAACAGCAAAGGACCTTGTGAAGATACTGGAGGAAACAGGTACAAAAGTATCTATATCCAACGTAAAACGAGTCCTATATCGACATAACCTGAAAGGCTGCTCAGCAAGGAAGAAGCTACTGCTCCAAAACAGCCATAAAAAAGCCAGACTACGGTTTGGAACTGCATATGGGGACAAAGATCGTACTTTTTGAAAAAATTTCCTCCGAAGAACACCATCCCAACCGTGAAGCATTGGGGTGGCAGTATCATGTTGTGGGGGTAGCAGTATCATGTTGTGGGAGTGCTTTGCTGCAGGAGGGACTGGTGCACTTCACAAAATAGATGGCTTCATGTGGAAGGAAAATTATGTGGATATATTGAAGCAACATCAAGACATCAGTCAGGAAGTTAAAGCTTGGTCACAAATGGGTCTTCCTACTGGACAATGACCCGACGCATACTTCCAAAGTTGTGGCAAAATGGCTTAAGGACGACAAAGTCAAGGTATTCACACATCACAAAGCCCTGACCTCAATCCTATAGAAGGTTTGTGGGCAGAACTGAAAAAGTGTGTGCGAGCAAGGAGGCCTACAAACCTGACTCAGTTACACCAGCTCTATCAGGAGGAATGGGCCAGAATTCACCCAACTTATTGTGGGAAGCTTGTGGAAGGCTTCCCGAAATGTTTGACGCAAGTTAAACAATTTAAAGGCAGTGCTACCAAATACTAATTGAGTGTATGTAAACTTCTGACCCACTGGGAATGTGATGAAAGAAATAAAGGCTGAAATAAATATATTATTCTGACATTTCACATTCTTAAAATAATAGTGGTGAACCTAACGCCTCCAACACCATCATTAAGTTTGCCGATGACACAACAGTGGTAGGCCTGATCACAGACAATGACAAAACAGTCTATAGGAAGGAGATCAGAGACCTGGCTGTGTGGTGCCAGGACAACAACCTCCCCCTCAATGTGATTAAGACAAAGGAGTTGATTGTGGACTACAGGAAAAAGAGGACCGAGCACGCCCCCATTCTCATCGTCGGGGCTGTAGTGGAACAGGTTGAGAGCTTCAAGTTCCTTGTTGTCCACATCACCAACAAACTAATATGGTCCAAGCACACCAAGACAGTCATGAAGAGGGCACTACAATGCCTATTCCCCCTCAGGAGACTGAAAAGATTTGGCATGGGTCCAACAATCCTCAAAAGGTTCTACAGCTGCACCATCGAGAGCACCACTGGTTGCATCACTGCCTGGTATGCCAACTGCTCGGCCTCCGACCGCGAGGCAGTACAGAGGGTAGTGCGAATGGCTCAGTATATCACTAGGGCCTAGCTTCCTGCCATCCAGGACCTCTATACCAGGCGGTGTCAGAGGAAGGCCAGCCACCCTAGTCATAGACTGTTCCCTCTGCTACCACATGGCAAGCGGTACCGGAGCACCAAGTCCAAGAGGCTTCTAAACAGCTTCTACCCTCAAGCCATAAGACTCCTGAACATCTAATCAAATGGCTAACCAGACTTTTTCATTGCCCCCACCCTCCCCCTCTTTTACACCGCTGCTTCTCTCTGTTGTTATCATCTTTGCATAGTATAATAACTCTACCTACATGTACATATTACCTCAACTAACCTGTGCCCCCCTTATATTGTCTCGCTATTGTTTTATTACTGCTTCTCTTTAATTACTTGTTACTTTTATTTCTTATTCTCGTCTGCATTTAAAAAAAAACTGCATAGTTGGTTAGGGGCTCGTAAGTAAGCATTTCACTGTAAGGTCTGTTGTATTTGACGCATGTGACTAATAACATTTGATTTGATTTGAAATGTAGTTACAAGGTGGGTCAATTCTGGCTGTGTTATGGCTGCCGCATCTGGGCCACTGCAGGGCCCTAATTCCAAACCACATGTGGGCGACACAAGTGGCCGATGTGGGCCAGGTCCAGCCCAGATAAATATTGCTACCTGGGATGAGCCTCCTAGGTTTTGTATTGAAGTCAGTGTACCAGAGGAGGACAGAAGCTATCTTTCCTCTGGCTACAACATGGTGCTACCCTACAGAGTGCTGCTGAGGCTAATGTAGACCTTCATTGCAAAACTGTGTGTTTTAATAAACTATTTGGCAATGTGAATATATTTAGTATAGTTTTATCTAAAAAGTCTAACTTTTAAAATGTTTCAGTATTTTTTATTTTTGGGGGGGGGGGGGGGGGGACCATTGAATTAAATATGTATTTAATAAAGTAATATTTTAGGTTCATAGACATCGTTTTAATTTTAGAGTCTGGGTGGAATTTAGTAGTCTGGGTGGAACCTGTCCACTCTTTTCCAAATCAATATGTTTATTTTTGTTACATAATTGCTCTCTCATACACAAGAGGCAAAGGTCGACCACGCGGGATAAAAATATTCCACAATTTAACCTAGCATTTTAAGGTGGGGAGAGTGTCATTGGATGAACAGGTTTGAAAAGGGCGGTTGTGAAAGTACTGTCTCTTTAATAAGACACCGGAACGGATTGTGTTGTGTTCCGTGTGTTACGATTTATAACTGTAAAGAGAGAACGTCCAGACTGCGATGATACCCCAGCACATAATTTGTACATTGCGTAGTGGTGTGAGGTGCTGGCAACATCGAAGTGTTTTGGGAACGGTTTTACAGGTAGAGGCCTTGGAATTTCGAAGCGTGCGCTCTCGGTCCACCTCGGCTGGCCCTGTCAGATCCATGGAGGAAATACTGACGAGGGTTGTGGTACCATTACCTACATACGAGACGAGAGAGAAGTCCCCGCCTCCCCCAGAATCGAACAGTGTGGAATTTATGCATTTCTACAGAAGCCTTGAAAAGGAAGAGAAGTCACAATTACTAGCAAAGTTGTCACACGATTTTGGTGTTGACCACAAAGGAGTTTCAGAGCTAGCAGGGAAGCTGCTCGACACTCAACAAAGGGACTTGGCTACAATACTGCAAGTAGAGGACAGGTTACGATACAGTCTGACTCCTCGCTATAAACAATTGCTTAATCACATAAGTAGGGTGGAATCGGGAGTGAAGTTTCTGGTTGACCTACGTGCCGATCTGCTTGAAATAATATCATCTAAAGCAAGTGACAGTCCTCATATTCGGGTAAAGGCATTGTTTACAACTTGGCCAGTTAATGTCAATTCCGTTCGCGTTTTGGAAATATTTGACAGGTACAGCCTGTTCCTAGGGTGCAGTCAGGAATTATATATAAAAGCACAGGTGTTTCTCTCATTGGAATCGACTGTCATTCCTGAGCATTTAGCATTTGGGGAATTGCTAAGCAAAAGAGAATAACATAGTTGTCTGACTGCACCTGCCAAAATAGTAACTTTCACTATAACCAGACAGGTGTGATTGAAAATGTTAGCCATATTTCCATTGGAAACACTAACATAATACACTTGATTTGCTTACAAACAAGCTAATATATGACAGATTGCCAAGAAACAAAATAGACGAAATAGGTTCCAAATATAATGTACCCAATGAATTGAAAATGTGTGTGTCAAAGTTAAATCAGATGCAGGCCTATGTTATGTACGGACTAAATAAAGTGTTGGCATTTTGAAAAGGCCTATTGACGCGGTATGACGTGGAAGCCCCCCTTGACTTACATTAATATTGGTGTCCCATTTCAACCCGACTGCTAGAACAGTTCAGCTCAGATGACTTTTGCCCTAGTGAAGAAACGTACGTTAGTTTTATTTTTAAAATGTCATGACCATCTGACAATCTAACCTATTATATTTACTGTTAGCATAGCATATCTCCTGGGTGATTATCATTAAACCAGTTTTAAAATGTTTATAGTAAAAGGAGTTGTAAAACCATGATGCATCTGCAAAAAATGTACCATTCTAAGGACTAAGATATTGAGTTTTTGGGGAAGTGTCTTATTTTAAATACATTGTACATTTTTGCTTGAATTTTGCAAATTTTCGTATTGATTTATTTATAACTTTTTTGGACTTTGAAAACTTGCGGTAATGAGAATTTTAATGTTTGTAAAATGCATAATCTGATAAACAGAAACATAATAATAATGATGAAATAGATTATGTACAGATCCTAATCTTCATAAAAAAAATTACACTTGAGAATTTTTTGTTTGTTTGGTCAGATTTGTAAGAATAACCCCATTTCAGCATTGGCCCAGGGTAGGCAACCCTGTACCTGGAGTGCCACAGGTACTGCAAGATTTTGTTTCAACTAGGCACCTGGCATTTAGGGAAAATGCTAGATGGGATGGTCCACTTTTAGCCTACTGGGCCTGTCTTAACTTGTTTTTGTTTCTTCACAAAAGTATCATGATCTGGCTAATAATGGGCCTGTGTGCCTTGAGGGATAAAACAAATGGTCCATGTTGGGGTCTCAAGTAAAAAAAACATTGTCCGGTTTGTCAAATGCCAGACCTGATTTCTGGACCCAGTCCGCCACTGATCAGTCCAATCAGACATTCTACTCTTACACCCATCACTCCCTCCAACCCTTTCTGAGGCAATTTATCATCTTGTACCCACATCAGTGTGTCTGACAAAGACCTTATTTAATAGATACAAGTATTGTTCCCCTTGCTTCCCCTTGGGTGCTGTGGGACATGGATGTGAAAAAGCAGAGATGAAATTGCTTAACTGGAACATCTAATTGGTCATCAATTAGGACATGCTTTGTTTATTTTTCCAGCATCTTCCCTCCAGTTATTATTTGGCCTCTTTATAGATTAGTTAAGTCTCACAGGGATTTGGTTATGTTCTGCTGGACCAGCTCTTTTCCCCTTTACCTGTGTTTGAGAAATCTGCCATGATAACGAGAGGAGTTACTTTAACAAAGGTGGCACTGTCAATGCAGTAGGCGAAAATAGCTGTACTGTATACAATGTCCCTGCTTACTTTTGGGAAAGAAATGTGGCCTCCATACACTGCAACATTAGAAGAAGTTTAAATTTAACCTGGACCTCTGTCTCAATGTGCATCAGACAATTAAAATCGTGGACTTAGTTGCATGCGATATAACGCTACTTAATAGTCAAGGATGTATCATGCAATATTGGGACTCTACACTTTACAGACCTAGTGGAACAAAAGTAAACCTTGAATTTGGAGGTTTAAAATATCCCTCTGGTGGCCAGGTTGATCTATTTTATGAAATGGCTTTGGTTGGTGGATATAAAGTCTAAGGTTTTTGATAGGCGGACGCAGAATTCGTTAATAAAAAAAATAATTTAAAAAAGCTGGTGAGGTTAGCATAGGGCTATTGTGTGCCAGGCTACCTAATGGTACCAGCTGCAATATAGCGTTCTATCTAACTACATCGACGATCGTAATTGGCTGATGCGCATTTTGAGACTGAGGTCCAGGTTCAACTTCGCAAGTATGGCCCCTCTTGAATGTAAATGAGAGCCTCTCACCTACAATAGAATGTGTTTGTGGGAAGAGAGGTTTTCATAATCGTAATAGTGATTAAAACATCAGAAAGACGAGCAGGAAATGTATTTAAAAAAACTCTGAACTATCAAATAGGCCTAGCCTAATAAGTTTGAAATGGTCAAGACCAATGTTCCCTCAAAAAAATGTTTTGTCGCTGAGCAAATTTCATGTCAGCTGAGCGCAAACAAGCGCATCTACTCACGACCGCTCATGCTGTAAATGCGGTCCAGTTCAAAGTAAATGGCACAGATCCATATATGGCAATGGTCTATTTGCGTATAGGCATACTGCAGCTCTGATTGTTTATGCCTCACTGGTCTGTGTAGAGTACGGGCTGAGTAGTGTGTTCTGCCTACAACAAAATCTCTTGCATAGTTTGTTTTGTTTCGGTATTTTGAATTGAAAGTGACTAATATTGCATTGTTTTGATCACAATTGCCACAGTAAAGGGAGACGTTGATAGTGTTAACAGGGAAAACTCTAGAACGATGGTCACCAAACTTTTCTGAATCAAGATCACTTTTGAGTCGAAATGCAAGATGACTTAGTTAACCTATTCAACATTGACCTATTATAAACAGTACTATAGCAATGAGGTTTGTGCAGTAAGCTATAGGCCCAATACATTATCACCGCATATTGTCCGTTGTTGTATTACTTGTTAAGCACAGCTGAGTTAGCATACATTTGAAATAATTAGCTTTAATTAGCTTTTTCATTTTACTGGGCTGATGTTGCCTGAATCTGATGGTCAGTCTCAGCTGAGGAAGAGTGCAGTAGACTGGGCCCGCCAGGAAGGCAGAGTTTGTACATGAAATGGTTGAAAATGGCAACAGTTTGTCTACCTATTTACAGAAATGTTTGGAGATAGACCAGTCGGTGACCACTGCTCTAGAAAGTTGAGTGAAGTTCAATCTCGTGCTTCTCTCTGTGGGCTGATATTTCTGCGCCACACGCGTAGCTTAGAGGGAACATTGGTCAAGACTGCAATTACTAAGGTTCTTTAGAAGTGTCACTTTGAATTCCACAGTAGATTTGTTTCCTGCTGTCAGTCTATTGATTTTATTTTCCCACCGTTTTTATTCATCTTCACCTGTGCACAAAATTACCTTGGAGATGAGGAAAATAACTGGGATTCATAAAATACTTTTACTGTGAATTTAGTGTAGTGGTCCCTCACATTTGACAAGTACGTTAGTTGTGGTTTGTCACAGAAGCAATTTTAGCCTAAGTCTCACGTCATCTAGGCCTACTGGAGCAAAAGGCACGTAGTGAAGTGGGGGCTGAGGGGCTGTCCTGTTGCACCATGGAAACTTTGGCTGCACAGCTGAATAACTTTGGCTTTGGTTCCTGTTTTATATGCATCACAGTTTCCTTCTTGTTCTCTTTGTGCATGTAATCTAGCAACTGTGTAGCTGCTGTGTAGCTGCTGTGTAGCTGCTGTGTAGCTGCTGTGTAGCTGCTGTGTAGCTGCTGTGTAGCTGCTGTGTAGCAACTGTGTAGCTGCTGTGTAGCTGCTATGTAGCAACTGTGTAGCTGCTGTGTAGCTGCTGTGTAGCTGCTGTGTAGCTGCTGTGTAGCTGCTGTGTAGCTGCTGTGTAGCTGCTATGTAGCAACTGTGGCATGCAACACAAGTTCCTAATTTTACTGGTATGAAAGACTTAAGTCATTTTCTCTTAAGGATTTGAATCTCAAGCTTTTTTCAAAGGCTCACATTATTGTTACAGCCATTAAGTCTAGAGAAGGGAGGTTAAACAATTGTATTTGTTTGATTCCTCTTCTCTCGCTCTCTCCTACTTGCATGTCACTAAACTTGACGAATGCAAATGAAATACAGATTTTTCCCAGAGTTTATTTTCTTTTGCGTGACTAAGAATTGTGAGCTCCTTCCACCCAGAGACAAGGCGGCAGCTGCGGTTTTATTTTCACACAGCATGATATCAATGCTTTTTCAGGGTTTTATCAATCTCAGATTTATGTATTTGTGCCTGTTATCAGATTCTAAGTTTGGCTTTTTTGGTGTGAGCGAGCAGACACACACACACAAACGCACACGCACACATTTTTTTTAAATGTGCGGTTTTTCAGTTTTTGGCCCTGTGGGTTATGTGGATGTGGTACCTCTAAAGTAGTGTCTTTCCAGGGAGGAATTCATCTAGATAAGTAAATATGTAAATAATGAGTGTTTCGTGAAGAATAACCAATTCCTTTGGCTACTTTGGAAGGGGTAGGCCTTAAATTTTCATATTGACGCCTGAAAATGATCAATGTTTTTCCTTGGGTGAGCAATTTTAGTGCATATAATTCATAGTGAACGTAGGCATGTTTGGCTGTCGACTTGCCCAGGGGCTTCTGCAAATTTGATTTATTTATATGTGTGTATATGTATGTATGTATATGTGTGTGTGTGTGTAATATATATATATATATATATTTTTTTAATTTAACCTTTATTAGGTAAGTCAGATGGAGTACATTTGAGTTCATGCAGCCAGGTGTAATGGTGTGGATTTGGGTATCCCTCAATGTGTGTACTGTTTGTTTTTTGAGAGAGCCTCTCTCTGCCATAATGAAGTCAGATATTTGGAAGAGGACTATACCCTGCTCATATGGGGATGCGTTTATTGAAGTTCAAGGCCTGGGTCTATGTCTCCCCAGCATACCTCACCTCAATTTTGAGGTATTAAAACATGAGTGAGAGCTGTAATTGTTTTGATTGAGTATTTAAAAAGTGTTTTGTTGAGAAAATGGTGCATAAATTGTAGTTTTATTTGTGTGTTTTTATTGGAAAATATTTTATGGAATTGTTGCGCTCAGGGTACCATTGGAAATGAGACAATGGTCTCAATGGGTTCCCCTAAATAAATAAAAGGTAAAAAATGTAAATACAATACTGTAGGCTCCAGAACAACCTGTTCCATATCCACTACCACTAATGAAAACATCCATAAAAACAAGCAAACAACAATTACTGTCAGCCATGCCTTTGATACCAGCCTGTAAGGGAAGCTAGGCTGAATATTATTAATGCTGCCGTCAGTCACTAGATAGCGTGATGAGCTGTTCACTGTGTTTTTATAAGGGTTACACTAGAACAGATTGAGGGGAAAAAAAGAGCAAAAACACTAGTAAGCACTATGGCAGCTCATTGTGAGTGTCATCCTATTTGGATGACATTAGTCAGGTGCTGGGACTGGTAGTGTGGGGCTCTGAGGTTACGTGTTTAATTATCACTTTAATCAGTAAGCAGATGTTTTTGTTCAGAGTTAAATATAACAAGCTATGTTTTTTAGTGTCAGCAACACAATAGCATCTACAGTATACATCCTGTGTGGTTTTGATTAGTCTCCCACCTGTCAGACTAACAAGAGTAGCTGGCCAGAGCGCACAGGTATTTTACCTCTGGATTCTGATGTTTTTACCCAATCTCCCCCCCCCCCCCCCCTTTACCTGCAGGACCTGAATGGCACTCTGAAGAGTCTACTGTCTGAGTGGTTCTCTGTGGGTCTGCTGCGTCTGGAGAGGATCACCTGGCAGTCCCCCTGTGAGATACTGCAAAAGATCAGCCAGTAAGAAGCCCCTGTAGTAAACACAGAAACCTCTACAGTATGCACACACACACACCCTAAACTAGAGGTCGACCGATTAATCGGAATGGCCGATTAGTTAGGGCCGATTTCAAGTTTTCATAACAATCGGAAATCGGTATTTTTGGGCGCCGATTAAAAAATATATATATATTTTTTTTTTTACACCTTTTATTTAATCTTTATTTAACTAGGCAAGTCAGTTAAGAACACATTCTTATTTTCAATGACGGCCTAGGAACGGTGGGTTAACTGCTTTGTTCAGGGGCAGAAAGACAGATTTTCACCTTGTCAGCTCGGGGGATCCAATCTTACAACCTTACACTTAACTAGTCCAACGCAATAACGACCTGCCTCTCTCTCGTTGCACTCTACAAGGAGACTGCCTGTTACGCAAATGCAGTAAGCCAAGGTAAGTTGCTAGCTAGCATTAAATTTATCTTATAAAAAACAATCAATCATAATCACTAGTTAACTACACATGGTTGATGATATTACTAGATATTATCTAGCGTGTCCTTTGTTGCATATAATCTGACTGAGCATACAAATATCTAAGTATTTGACTGAGCGGTGGTAGGCAGAAGCAGGCGCGTAAACATTCATTCAAACAGAACTTTTGTGCGTTTTGCCAGCAGCTCTTCGTTGTGCGTCAAGCATTGCGCTGTTTATGACTTCAAACCTATCAACTCCGGAGATGAGGCTGGTGTGACCAAAGTGAAATGGCTGGCTAGTTAGCGCGCGCTAATAGCGATTCAAACTTCACTCGCTCTGAGCCTTGGGGTGGTTGTTTCCCTTGCTTTGCACGCTATTAGCGCTGCTTCGTTGTGGTGGCTGTTGTCGTTGTGTTGCTGGTTTGAGCCCAGGGAGGAGCGAGGAGAGGGACGGAAGCTATACTGTTACACTGGCAATACTAAAGTGCCTATAAGAACATCCAAAGGTTAATGAAATACAAATGGTATAGCTATACTGTTACACTGGCAATACTAAAGTGCCTATAAGAACATCCAAAGGTTAAGGAAATACATATGGTATAGAGGGAAATAGTCCTATAATAACTACAACCTAAAACTTCTTACCTGGGAATATTGAAGACTCATGTTAAACGGAACCACCAGCTTTCATATGTTCTCAGCAAGTAACTGAAACGTTAGCTTTCTTATATAGCACATATTGCACTTTTACGTTCTTCTCCAACACTTTGTTTTTGCATTATTTAAACCAAATTGAACACGTTTCATTATCTACTTGAGGATAAATTGATTATATTAATGTATTATATTAAGTTAAAGTAAGTGTTAACTCAGTATTGTTGTAATTGCCTCCTGCTGCCTCCTGTGAATCAACACTCCACAAATACAGTTTTTTTTTAAAAATCGGCTGATTAATCGGTATCGACTTTTTTGGTCCTCCAATAATCGGTATCGGCGTTGAAAAATCATAATCGGTCAACCTCTACCCTAAACCCATATCTAACCATCACTATGATCTGCCAGGTACGAAGCTGTGCACCCTGTGAGGAACTGGACAGATATAAAGCGTAGAGTTGGGCCGTACCGTCGCTGCTATGCCTTCACCCACGCTGCCATGCCAGGGGAGCCACTGGTTGTCCTGCATGTGGCACTCACAGAGGACATATCTGATAACATACAGGTCAGAGGTTTATATGGAATATGAAAGAATGCATAAATTGATAAGTTTGTTTGGCTGTCATGTGGATTCATATTACTTTTCCTCTTTTCAGGTCATGAACCACATTTTGATAATTGACTGTGTGTCTGACTCCAACAATGTTGTTTCTCTTGTCGAATAGAGTATCGTGAGAGAATTTGCTACCCTGGACTCGGAGGAGGATGTGAGCAAAGTCAATACAGCAGTGTTCTACTCCATCTCCTCCACCCAGGCTGGCCTGCAGGGGGTGGAGCTAGGGAACGTCCTCATCAAGAGAGTTGTGCGGGAGCTACAGGTGGGTGGAGAATGACATCACCACTGTCTAAATGAGCAGGCAGACAGAAAGACTCTGACTGCCCTTCGCCTGTGACTAGCTGAACACTGTGGAACGTCTCTTAGGAAAACCAGCTGCTCCGCTGTATTGTAATTTGTTGATTTATTAGCCAGCTCCTGGGTCCTTTACTCTCTGTTTGTCACTTGCTTCAATGTCACCTGATAATTTCCATTCACTCTTCCAGAGAAGTTCCAGAGAACCACTCACGTCACCAAGCATTTCTGGCCACGGCCAGTAAACAGATGGCAGTCAATCACAGCAATAGTTCAACATAAGCTGGAGGTCATTTCCGCGTGAAAGGAGTGGTTATTATGATTAGATAGCTTGTCTAGGTTATATAACATGCTTTGGCTATTTTTTTGATTGCTCTTAGTCGTTTGAGTTTCTCAATTAAGCCAAATACTCTCTCACAATATTGCAGTTCTACCTGCATCTGAGATATGTTTTTCAGGGTAAAGAGCGGATATCAGCATGATTGAATAACCATCTCCACACATCAATCAAGACCGAGAGCGAAATAATGACATTTCAGATGGTTTTGATGTGAGGGTAGTTGATAGTCTGATAGAGTATAGGCTTGTATGCTTAGAGTAAGTGGTCTGTGCAGTTGTGTGTCTTGTTGATTTGTACAGTAGCCCTATATACATTCAGCAGCATCGACATGGTAAAGGAGTTAATGTTATGTTGGCCGTTCTATTGACCAGATTGGCGCACGTTCAAGAAGTCTAATCTAACAAAGTGGATATTCATCAAATCCGTCATGATTCATGTATTGTAACTGGCCCACAATGTGTTTACTTAAGTCCGATGTGGATATATTTGGGTTTATAAGAAGTGACTGCTAAATGCTAACTCCTGTTCATATAAGATGGTTAGCATAGCTAGCATACATAAATTGTTGGTGGTAGTCAAGTCGTTTTTAACTGTAATGCAGTTGATTGGTGATGATGACATGAACGTGTTTGGGTTGGCATCCATACAAGTATTGTACTCAGATTTTTACCTCAACAGTGTGAAAGACAATGTAGGCTAAATCTAGGCTGATTTTGCTGGGGGCCAATGAGGAGACTCGGGATCTTTCCCCCACGGCCCTTTCCCCCATGCGTTTCCATGGCAATTCCATTGTTTTGGTCGAGTTCGATTGACCTCTTTACCGCAACTATTAGTCCTGGCCTAAGTGTTCTAGCCTTTCCATTGTTCTGTAAGCACTCCTAACATTGGTTAAAATTATTGAGGGATGTACATTGTTCTGTAGGGCTTGAACATCTAATCTGTAGTCCCGTCTGAACTCTGAGGATTTCGAATTGAAGCAGAAACTTGATTTTGTTTTACAAAGCCTTTTCTTGTGGCCTATGAGTTCTGGATTTATCCCATGGCCATCCTAATAGCCCTCATATCAGTTGGGGGGGAAAAAACTAAGAACGTTGAGCTTCTGGGCTGGCTCAGGACTGTGACTGTGTGCAGTGCCATGGCAGTGTTACGCCCCACATCAAGGGGAATAGAAAAGCTCCACAGCCGCTGGGAGACCACTATAATAATGGATGGATGAGAGGAAGGAAAAGAAAAGATCTTTCTGTGATTTAGGGAGGAGGATCCCGTTGTCTTTCAGCGTTACACCACACCTTTACTGTCTCCCTCATTCTGGCTGTCCTCATCTCTCAGGTCTGTGGATTGCACGCCTGCTCTAAGCCCGCTGTCCAAGGTTTTACAGTAAATTAAACTGATGAAATGATTGGAAAGTGACCTCTTGACATGGTTTTCCTCAGATCCACTAACTCGTGTGATTGAAGTACAGGGGAATGAATGAGAAAGAGGCTGAGAGGGAGAGAGAGTGGGAGAAGGAAAGGCACACTCCAACATCTGCTTCCAGGAGTTATCTGACACACGTTGCCTCCTGCTGCTTCCTGTGAATCAACACTCCACACAGCTCTGTACCTTAACAGCCTTGACAAGCAAGAGTCAACAGAACAGAGAGGGAGAGAAATGCCAGGGATTAGAACAGAGAGGGCAAGGAAGAGAGCTTGTAAAGAAGGGCAAGATAGAAGAGTGTGGAACGTTGGCGGCAGGCAGGCAGCATGTGATGATGGCAGAGAGGCACTGGGGAATAGGGACCAGAGTCAAGAGCTTGGATGGAAGGTATTAAAAGTGAGAGAGAGGGAGGGCAGGGTACACACTGCAGAAAGTGAGCCTAAATATCTTAGTGATAATTCACTTCATGTATTTTTCTTCTTACCAAGCTAAATTATCTAATGTCACTGACAGATAATTTAGCTTATTTTAACCAAAAAGTTTAATACAATTAATGTATCTTAATAATATGTATTTCTAATCTCTCTATAATACCACATTGGTATTGTTTATTAACTGGTGTAGACAGAGTTGTTTCATACTAAGGAGGTTTACCTCAGGAGAGTTAGTCTATCTTTCTGTCTTTGCAGAGTGAGTTTCCCCACATGTCCCAGTTCTCCAGCCTGTCTCCCATCCCGGGCTTCTCCTCCTGGCTACAGGGCCTGCTCAGCCAGCACCGGAAGGAGGGCCGCGTGGAGCTGCTAACTGACTGCGAGTGGGGGAAGGTGGCAGATGTTACAAACACAACCCCTGATACCAACGCCCTGGATGCCCTGCGTAAGCTGATCAGCACCGGTGACTGGACCCGTTCTGAACACCTGGTCCACATCCTGGAGCCTGCCCTGATGCGCCTCTGTGCCTGGTACCTCTATGGAGAGAAGAGGCGCGGCTACGCCCTAAACCCTGTGGCCAATTTCCACCTGCAGAACGGCGCCACCATGTGGAGACTGAACTGGCATGCAGACACCAGCCCGCGTGGAGTGGCCAACTCCTGTGGCATCATGGTGAACTACAGATACTTCCTGCAGGAGACCACATCCAACAGCGCTGCCTACATGCACAATAAAATCATCACAGCCACAGAGCAGGTGCTGGGCTTGGTCTCACAGTTTCAGAAGAACAGCAAACTCTGAGCTCCATGGACACATATGTACACCCACACTTGGTATTAAAGATGTCTCTAGGTCCAGGACTTGCTGGCTTCATGGTGGCTCTGATCTAATTTGCCAAAACAAAACGCTTTGAAACGCGTCGTGACAATTTGGCATGATATCAGTTGTTGTTCTATTATTTTTTAAATCTAGCCCATGTAGTGCATGGGTTTTACTCTCCCTTCCTTCCCGAGGTGGGTATGTAGTGTTATCATCGCCGATAGAGACTCCCAGTGTTTTATGGTGTGAGAGACTGCAGCTAATGAAGCGAGACACATTTATCAGGTCGTGCCATGTTTCTGCTTGACAATGTGTGATGCTGTAGCACAGCAAATAAGCTGCAGAGCTATTGGAATAAATTATGTCTTTGATTCTTTCATTTGGCTGATCTGTGTGGGCGTGTGTGCATGTGCAAAGCCGTGCGGGTGAAAAACACATAACACTGACACCCACATTGTATAGAATTATGTAGAACAAAACAGTACCATATTATCATCTCATTATCTCTTGGCCCCGATTGTCACCCGACAATCTCTACAAATCAGTTATTTACTGAAGCTCAATCAAGCTATTATTTAATGAGCTGTGCTCTCAAGAGATTAACATTTTTAATTTATCTCTGTATGTAAAATGTGTAATTTTCTGCAAAAGTCATTCACACAAATGTGTAGGGTCTCTGTAGTTGAGACCATAGTCCTTGCTATGTTTGCCACCTGCCAACACTCAAGCCTCCCTAGAGACCAATCTCTGATGTACTGCTACATCAAAATACTGAAACTAAGTGGGATTCCTATCTGCCCCACTCCATTGTTGCGAAATAATATATCACAGCAAGTTGACTGTGAAATTACATTTTCTCTCTCAACGGAGCCTAACTTTTTTTCAGAGCCAGCCACACTGTCCCTGAAACTAATGAAGTGAGAAATAAAGTTTAAATAAATGGATAGATTTATGGAATTCACTTTAAAGCAGGGGAGGGAATCAGTGAGCATAAAAGGACAGTGTTTAAAGGATGCCCTTGAGAAAGCGTTCCTCTTGTGAAACAGACAGGAAGAGTGAACACTTGTGAGGAATGCAAAGTCCAAGGAGGTCACACCGTTCCACCACCATGGACAGGAGTTTCCATGGAAATGGTAACATTAAAATAAAATGTAGTTTGTCATATGCGCCGAATACAACAGGTGTAGACCTTACTGTGAAATGCTTACTTACAAGCTCTTAACATACAGTGTAGTTCAAGAAGTAGAAAATATTTACTTAATCAAAATAAAGTAAAAATAAAAAGTAACCGTAGAATTACATAACAATATGAGGCTATGGGGCTCCTGAGTGGCTCTCAGTGCTAGAGGTGTCACTACATACTCTGGTTTGATTCCAGGCTGTATCACAACCTGTCAGACAAGAGAAAAGAACTATAGAACATGTACATAATGCTTTAATTGATTTGATGTGTGAATGAATATGTCAATGGTGTAAATGTATAATTAGTGTGAGGGATGCGAGAGAGCGTGGTCATGTTATTGCCATCCATTATAGGCTGATACATTTAATTTGAGGAGAGTACTGCATGATAGGGGATAATCTTAGAAGCACTTGAGAATCCCATAGAAAAGCTGATTTATTCTAGGTACCTCTCAAAGGATTACTAGATCTGTCAGTCACAGCATTACATTAGTATTGAAGTCCTGTAGACCCATCTCACTCTCTATTCAGAATCCATCTCATGTGGCACTTGATGCTGCCACACGCACGCACACACACCCACACACACAGCTTTCTTCAACAGTACTCAAAGGGTGATTACTGACAATGGCAGCTATGGTAAATCTGTATGGAATGGAAACATACAGCTTGTGTTTTTGTCAATATTAGGGTGTAAGGCTTTCATTTTGCTACTTTGAAAGTTTCCAAAGAAAATGCAAACTGAGTTGTACAAGATGAATGTGTTGGCATGAAGATGCAGATGTGTTGTGAAATATGAGGCACTGCTGGCCACACTGACGACCTGGAGATATGTCACAACATTCTAATCAACACGACTCCAGCTGCCTGCCAAATCCACATTATCATATAAGGGGCCATTTGTTAATAAGCAATTACAGTCAGAATGGATTAGTTGCCACTTTACACCCTTTTTAATGGCTTCGATCTGCCACTACACTTAGGCAAGGCACATACACTACAAAGTTATTTTCCCATATCACAGCACATACATCAACCCTCATGTTCCTGCTCTTGATATGAATATTGTGTGTCTAACATGAAATATAGTGAATATGAGAATGAGCTGACCATAGTCATACTGCCTGGTCCAGTCTAATGTCGAGTGGACAGCCTGTCTAATCCAAAGCACCTGTAAGTAATGTCATCTTTCTAAACCTGATGCATGCTGAGGACCTGATGAATATGGATATCAAAAGTTAATATTCCTTTTACATCTAAGTAAATAGCAAAGCATAAAAACATAAAGTAAATTCTTAGGTTACAGGTATCATTCTCCTAAATCTTTGATCATGACATTATCTTCTATTAATTATATGCTAACAGACCAGACCATTTCAATTATGTTCTCTTTACAAATGAATCAGAGCCATAATATTCCATGCAGATAATAGGAGTTTAATCCATATTTTGACTGCAGGCCTGTCCCACTAGGCAAAGATGTCAATTCAACATATATTCCACGTTGGTTCAACGTAATTTAATTGAAGGGGGTGGGTGGGTGGGTGGGTGGGTGGGTGGGTGGGTGGGTGGGTGGGTGGGTGTGTGTGTGTGTGTGTATGTGTGTGTGTGTGTGTGTGTGTGTGTGTGTGTGTGTGTGTGTGTGTGTGTGTGTGTGTGTGTGTGTGTGTGTGTGTACAGTATAATTACTGACTACCATTGAAATGGACTGCAAAGGGGTGCCAGTACTGAGTGCTTAGTGTTTGTTTTTTTGCATTTTCACAATGCAGTAGCGAGGTGCATTTAGAAAAGGCCAAATAAGCCAAATAGTAAATTAACACAACCCTCCTGATTACAATATGTTATGTTTACATACTGATGATGTTGCCATCTTTCATCTTTCCTCAATGGAAAGGAAACAAGATATTGAAATGAGCATAGTGATTTGTAAAAAGGAAATACTGTAGACGTTAAATAAATTGTGGTTTTTCAGAAAGATATTGTTTAATTAAAATGCTAAACATTAGCATTTTATTCTCCCCCTAACTGCACATTGAAGTTGGTGTTTTCATTTGGTTAGGTTCTATGTGCCCGCCGTTCTGTCTCTAATCACAAACCTAAATCCACAGGGTCTCCTGAGGGTTAGGCCATGCTACGGAAGTAATTAAGTCAAAGAATTCAACAAGGGAAAAAGTCCTCGTTGTTTGCCTTTCTTTTCCTCTTTTTATTCAAAAGGAAAATAGTAAGAGAGATACTGTGTGGAAATTGTAAGCTTTGAAAATAGTCAGCCCAACAATTAGCATAATTATTGGGAGATTTTGGACATGATCAAACTGCTGTCTTGAAGTTCTGTTAATCCTGTTAATGGAAAATAGAAATGTGCAGCTATGAGCATAAACACTGACTTTACGAATAAAAGCTACTGTATGGAATGTTTGCACTGGGTTCTGCACCATGTTTCATGTTGTAAGTACAGTAATGCATGAAATGGTGGTCAGAATGCATGAGTACAACTTGAACTAACATGGAGCTGAATTCATTGATGCTGCTGCCTGCTTGTGGCTACATTAGTCCTCACTGTAAACAGGGGTTAATTTAGGTTATTTCCCTAACTGAGCTTCAACGTGAACTCAGAAATCATCAATAGATTCAAAGGTGAAAGGGTAAGAGCTAGGGTTTGACTGTGCGTCTCTGTGGTCTACTAGCCCAGAGCAGTGGGAGAGGGTGGGAGTGAGTGGCGGCAGGCCACCTGGGGTATTTTGGATCTAAACAAGCCTGGATTGTTCTCATCTCCAACAGCTGCTTCACAAGTGTGGGCCAGGTGTCAACACTCACTCTAATCTGCATAAGGGAATGTATGAAAATGCTTTGTTAATTTATTCATTCCAGAGGCGGATTAAGGTGACTGTGCACCAGCAATTAGGGCCAGTTGAAAAGAGCTGCCATCTTCCAGATTGAATATGCTTTGGTAACTTTAAGACTCAATCAATGCGCCTACCTAGCCTACAGTCGATCCTACATGAACTTCCAACCCAACCTAACCCCAATGCATGTCATTATGTTCCACATCACATGAAATCTATACATACTGTATCAGATGCATGCAGCCTTATGAATGTGCCTGTATGTATGAGGTGAGACATTTACTGCTTAACAAGATATTTTCTAACCACAACACTTTTCTCAGTGCCTCAAACCATTCCTCCACAAGAGTGACATGTAAACACTGACAAGGTCAAAGATCAATATTCCATCTCTCAATGTTGAATAATAAAAAAGCCATGCTTACAGCCTTGATCTCACCTTAGGCATTGAACTCTATTTCTTGTGGACAAACCCATCACAAAACCCCGTCATTCACTGGCTCTGTAAGCGTGTCTTTCTGGCAGCATGTGAATGTGTAACTAGCTTCTAAGTGTGTAATTCAGTGTGATTGTCTGCGTCAGTGATTTTGCAATTGTGTTGGTGTAGGAACATGACTGACTGCAGGGCACGGTTGATGTTTACATGCAGTAATTATGGATCTCAGGACAGATTGATCTGAAATATCCAGTACAATCACGATAAGACCTAAACAATGTCAGCAAGAAGCGCATCCGTCACTGCATTTGATTGTCAGCTATAAATAGGACATGTTGCGCCAGCCCACCAGGGGAGAAAGGGATAAATTAAAAGGTACATGCCTGCCTGCCCAGAGCTCACTCTAATATCCAGGCAGTTTGAATTACTGGCAAATAATGCCATGGATGACTCAAATCAAGGAAAGAAAGAGGAATAAATGAAAGCAAAGAAGGGATTATGGGAGTGAAAGAGTGCTAGCTATCATTACATTCATATTCAGGGTGGCATTACAGCAGTGCTAAGGGGATTCATTACTCAGCGTATCAGTCCTGGCCAGGATTTTGGGAGTAGAGGGACATAGGGGGTAGATGGGGAAGTGAGGGGTACAGGAAGGTTGCAGGGAGTGGGGAAGTTTGTTTTGACAGAGGAGTGGAGTTTAGACGACTGCAACATGTAGCTGGGTGTCAGAGATCTTTCTTAATTACAGCCATTCAGAGCAGAGGGCCCTGTTTGTTTCTCTGCCTAATGACTTAGATGGGGATTAAGCTCTCTGCTCACTGCTAATTAGCTAGCATTCCCTGGGTACGTACGTCAGACAGACCTCCGACAAGCACCATGGTCCACGTTCTGAGAGACATACGTCTCCATCGCTGCCTCAGCTCCTCATTACTGTCGGATAGAATGACTTCCGGAGGAGGTGTACTATCTCCAGGAGACGTAACAGCAGCAGAACATTATGCGGAAGCTGAAAGGATGAGATAGAACCCATAGCATCACACATTCTGTCATGTCCCAGCTGAACCATAACATTCTGAGAACCATAATGTTTCTTGGTGAGATCGTGGTTGTGCTTTGGTTATTTTGCATACAATCTTCCCGCAAAATTCTGGGAATGGTGCCTCTTAAATGCTTGGTTTTGGAACATTCTCAGCACATTTAAGGAACTTGACAAATTAACTTTATTTTCTTGGCATTTCATTACTTAACAGAACGTTTCCTTAAAAGTTCAAACATGGTTACATTTAATTACATTTTTGGTCATCTTCTAGGAATGTTCTCCAACTGGTTTGACATTGGAAATGTTCTCAAATAGTTCAGAGAATGATAAGAAACAACATTCTTCTGTGGGAATTTCAATACTGAAGCAAAGGTTTCCAACAGGTTTCCTTATGTTTTTTTTCTCAGAACTTTAAGAAAACCGTCCATAAAGAACATTCTAAGAATGTTCTAAGAATGCTTTTTAAAAACAAACATTCTGTTCTCAGCGTCAACAAAACAGCTTCTTCGGTATAATGGCGTTCGCAACAATTATATTTGCATTCCTCCACTTACTGTACAGGTGGATAATAAAGATCCCCAAAAATTGAGAAGAAAATGCAGGGTAAAAAAAGAATACATACATATACAGTACCAGTCAAAAGTTTGGACACACCTACTTTTTCTTTATTTTTACTATTTTCTACATTGTATAATATTAGTGAAGACATCAAAACTATGAAATAACACACATGAAATCATGTAGTAATGAAAAAAATGTGTTATATCATACAAAATATACAAAGTGTTATACAAAATATATTTTATATTTGAGATTCTTCAAAGTAGCCAGCCTTTGCCTTGATTACATTTTTGCACACTCTTGACATTGTGGAAAATAGTAAAAATAAAGAAAAAACATTGAATGAGCAGGTGTGCCCAAACTTTTGACTGGTACTGTATATAAAAACTTCCATACAAACTAAATGTAAATTCAACTAAATCAGCCTGCTTTTCTGTTCTAATCAGGTCCCTACACAGGCTCAGAAGTATCCTGTGAGGGCGGGACATTTTCCTGCGACAGTAGTCCTTGCAATGCGTCTGCCGTTAAGTCTTAGAGGCATAAAAATGTATTGGCTGCAGATATAATGATGTCCAGCTTCTTGGACACTTGTGAAGTGCAATTAATAACTGTGGCTATAAATGCTACAAAATCCACCTTCTTCACAATAAGTGTATCCAGATCACTTGATTGATGTATAACATTAACAACAATATCTTCTTCAGAACTGTGGCCTCTTGCCCCTTCAAATGCTTTTCACCACCTCCACCTAGGAGATCTGCTGTACAGCCCTGATCCTTGACACCTCAGCCTCTTTCACCCTGACAGGGCACTCAGGGAATTCAATAATATGATCCCCACCACAGTTGTAACATTTTACATTCACAGTCTCTTAGATAACATATTCCTTCCGTCTGCAAACACTTAACCAAACTTTTTACACTTCTTAATTTGCATTGCGTTTTGCACGAACGCTCTTAGGGCATATATTATATATCCCAGCTTTACAGGCTGGTAGATACACTTCATCAATTATACAAATAAACTTTTCTTATTTTTCCCATTCTCCATACAGGTCAAGCGATGTTCATTAACTACTCCTTGTCACGTATACTCTCTAGGTCATCAGGCTGCTGATTATCCCGCACACCTGTCACCAGTCTCATGCACCTGCGCCTCATGACCCTCACCTGGACTCCATCACCTCCTTGATTATCTTCCCTATATCTGTCACTCCCCTTGGTTCTTTACTCAGGTGTTATTGACTCTGTTTTCATGGTGGTGCATTGTTTTATTTATTAAAACGCACTCCCTGAACTTGCTTCCCGACTCTCAGCGCACTCATGACACTCCTGAACTTTTTAGCCTAAGATATTGACTATCAGTGTCCAACGGGATGTCAGATATGACTTTTTACCGGTGCCCTGTTCTGAAAATCAAATCTGTCCATGAGTTGATCATTTCAAAAGCCACAATGCATGCTCCTTTTGCTCTTTGGATACTAACGATATCAACACCATACCACTCCTGGTTACTTTGACTGCATCCACTTCCCTACGCCTTCACCATCCTCCTGACTTCAAAAGGGTTTCCCAAATCAACATCCTTATTCAAAAAACATACTCCAATTAGAAAATATTCTGACTTATTTTCCACAATTTCTTTGGCCCTTTTTGTTCCATTCTTAGACTTCAGTAGCTCCATCCTGGTGGTTCCCTAATTCCATGGACACAGAACAGGTTCAATTCTCACTAATACCTTACCTCACAAAATACATGTGTTTATGCCTAAACAAATGAATTTCCATGTCTTCAAAACAGATAACCTAAGCAAACAGTCTTAATGAAACATTTAGTGACAGTTTTTAGGAAGTAATTCAAAAACCTCCAAATAACCTATTTCTGTTCTCAGAATGACAAAACTTCCAGGAAACCATAGTTAAATGTTATTAGTACCTGCCTTCAACCTAAAAAACATTCCCAGAACATGCAACATTTTCACCTCCGCTCTCAGAACATTTAAATAAATTTGTTTTATCGGTCAGGAAACATATGGCTTCATTCCCAGAACAAATGAGAAACCAAAAACGTACATTCCCACCACTTCCAAGGAACCAAATGTGCTAGCTGGGATGAAAGTGATTTGATAGTGTTCTGTTTCTGGAAGACACGCATCTATGTGATCTAAACACTTAACTTTCACCCCGAAGTTTTAAAGTCACTGCTCTGCCAGCTTCTCCTGGGAGAGCTATAACTTCAAAACTGTTTTGCTCCTCCTCTTCAATTATGTTTAGTTTGATAGACTTCAATGGTGGTCACTCTAAGCCATGGTTCAAAGGGAATTTAAGGCACACACATTTAACACTCTGTTATACCGTCAAATTCAAGTGATAATGTACAGCAAGAGCCAGCCTAGGGAAAAATTACAGGTAAATGAATGAACAAGCTAATTGACAAATAAATAAAGTCTACCAGTCTCATGCGAGTCCATAATAAATGGGGTGTCATGACCAGAGTGGGAAACGGATTGCTAGATTCCAATCCAATGCTTCCAGATTTACGTACATCAAGGGCCTTGGGGTAGGGGCTGCTGGGCTGGGATTCGATTTGGAATTATACATCAACTGATTGAGCCTACCTATCCACTAGACCGAGAAACCTGGCCGGAACCAGCTACTGTAAACACCCTGTGATGTACTTCTACCGGTGAGTTCTGGTACATGCATCTCTATGTGGGAACTCCACTCTCTGTGCTATAATTGGTTGCTGTGATTGCTGCTCTCTGCTACACAAAAGGCTGATCTCTGCAATTACACCATGCAGTGTCAAAGAGCACAGTTCTCCGTGTCAGCGCTGAATTTCATCAGCCGCCCGTGAAAGGAGCCGGCCTGTAAAGCCTTGCTCACTTTGGCCGTTTGAAGTGACTCAAATCCAATTTTTTCGCATATCTCATTCAAATCTGTTATTTTTCCTGCAGTCCGAACAGCCAAAAAGCACATGGAATAAGATGCACTATATGAAGAAAAGTCGATTCAGATTAGTCGATTCGGCTATTTCAGCCACACCCGTTGCTGACAGGTGTATAAAATTGAGCACACAGCCATGCATTCTCCAAAGATAAACATTGGCTGTAGAATGGCCTTACTGGCCCCATGTTGAAAGTCATACAGAAAAGTTTTGACGAGATCAATGTGGAATAAATTGACTGGGCTGCACAGAGCCCTGACCTCAACCCCATAGAACACCTTTCCAACAAGTCAGTTTGTCAAATTTCTGCCCTGCTAGAGTTTTTATTTTATTTTATTTTTTGAATTTTTACCCCTTTTTCTCCCCAATTTCATGGTATCCAATTGTTGTAGTCGCTACTATCTTGTCTCATCGCTACAACTCCCGTACAGGCTCGGGAGAGACGAAGGTTGAATGTCATGCGTCGTCCGATACACAACCCAACCAGCCGCACTACTTCACTACCAGCCGCACTACACAGCTCGCAGCCAACCCGGAAGCCAGCCGCACCAATGTGTCGGAGGCTACACCGTGCACCTGGCAACCTTGGTTGGCGCACACTGCGCCCGGCCCGCCACAGGAGTCACTGGTGCACAATGAGACAAGGACATCCCTACCGACCAAGCCCTCCCTAACCCAGACGACGCTAGGCCCACGGTCGCGGCCGGTTACGACAGAGCCTGGGCGCGAACCCAGGGACTCTGATGGCACAGCTGGCGCTGCAGTACAGCGCCTTTAACCACTGCGCCACCCGGGAGGCTGCCCTGCTAGAGTTGCCCCGGTCAACTGTAAGTGCTGCTTTTGTGAAATGGAAACATCTAGGAGCAACAATAGCTCAGCCGCAAAGTGGTAGGCCACACAAGCTCACAGAACGGGACTGCCAAGTCCTGAAGCACGTAAGCCATTAAGCACGTAGGCCGTCTGTCCTTGGTTGCAACACTCACTACCGAGTTCCAAACTGCCTCTGGAAGCAACATCAGCACAATAACTGTTAGTCGGGATCTTCATGAAATGGGTTTCCATGGCCGAGCAGCCACACACAAGCCTAAGATCGCCAAGTGTCAGCTGGAGTGGTGTAAAGTTCGCCACCATTGGACTCTGGAGCAGTGGAAATGCATTCTCTGGAGTGATGAATCACACTTCACCGTCTGGCAGTTCGACGTACGAATCTGGGTTTGGTGGATGCCAGAAAAATGCTACCTGACCCAATGTATAGTGCCAAATGTAAAGTTTGGTGGAGGAGCAGTAATGGTCTGAGTCTGTTTTTCATGGTTCCAGCTAGTTCCAGTTCCTTAGTTCCAGTGAAGAGAAATCTTAGTAATACAGCATACAATGACATTCTTGACGATTCTGTGCTTCCAACTCTTTGGCAAAAGTTTGGGGAAGGCCCTTTCCCGTTTCAGAATGGCAATGACCCTGTGCACAAAGCGAGGTCCATACAGAAAAGTTTTGACAAGATCAATGTGGAATAAATTGACTGGGCTGCACAGAGCCCTGACCTCAACCCCATAGAACACCTTTGGGATTAATTGGAATGCCGACTGCAAACCAGGCCCAGTTGTCCAACATCAGAGCTCAACCTCACCAATGCTCTTGTGGCTGAATGGAAGCAAGTCCCCTCAGCAATGCTCCAACATCTAGTGGAAAGCCTTCCCAGAAGAGTGGACGCTGTTATTGCAGCAAAGGGGGGACCAACTCCGTATTAATCCTCAGAATTTTGTAATGAGATCTTTGACGAGCAGGTGTCCACATACATTTAGTTATGGAGTGTATTTCAAGCCACATTTCAAATCACGTTCATAGGTGGTTTGAAATTGGATACATATCTCATTCACTCATTGTTAATCTCTTTTTTATTTTATTTTTATTTCACCTTTATTTAACCAGGTAGGCTAGTTAAGAACAAGTTCTCATTTGCAGCTACGACCTGGCCAAGATAAAGCAAAGCAGTGTGACACAGACAACAACACAGAGTTACACATGGAGTAAACAATAAACAAGCCAATAACACAAACAAGTCAATGACATAGTAGAGAAAAGAAAGTATATATAGTGTGTGTGCAAAAGGCATGAGGAGGTAGGCAATAAATAGGCCATGGGAATGAATAATTACAATTTAGCAGATTAACACTGGAGTGATAAATGAGCAGCTGATGATGTGCAAATAGAGATACTGGTGTGCAAAAGAGCAGAAAAGTAAATATAATAAAAACAGTATGGGGATGAGGTAGGTAGATTGGGTGGGCTATTTATAGATGGACTATGTACAGCTGCAGTGATTGGTTAGCTGCTCAGATAGTTGATGTTTAAAGTTGGTGAGGGAAATAAAAGTCTCCAACTTCAGCGATTCGTTCCAGTCATTGGCAGCAGAGAACTGGAAGGAAATGCGGGCAAATTAGGTGTTGGCTTTGGGGATGATCAGTGAGATATACCTGCTGAAACGTGTGCTACGTTTGGGTGTTGTTATCGTGACCAATGAACTGAGATTTTTTATATTTTTTTATGTTTTATTTTTTGTACCTTTATTTAACTAGGCAAGTCAGTTAAGAACAAATTCTTATTTTCAATGACGGCCTAGGAACAGTGGGTTAACTGCCTGTTCAGGGGCAGATCGACAGATTTGTACCATGTCAGCTTCCGGTTGCTAGTCCAATGCTCTAACCACTAGGCTACCCTGCTGCCCCAGGTGGAGCTTTACCTAGCATAGACTTATAGATGGCTTGGAACCAGTGGGTCTGGCGACGAATATGTAGCGGGGGCCAGCTGACTAGAGCATACAGGTCGCAGTGGTGTGTGGTATAAGGTGATTTGGTAACAAAACGGATGTCACTGTGATAGACTGCATCCAGTTTGCTGAGTAGAGTGTTGGAAGCTATTTTGTAGATGACATCGCCGAAGTCGAGGATCGGTAGGATAGTCAGTTTTACAAGGTAAGTTTGGCGGCGTGAGTGAAGGAGGCTTTGTCGCAAAATAGAAAGCTGATTCTAGATTTGATTTTGGATTGGAGATGTTTAATATGAGTCTGGAAGGAGAGTTTACAGTCTAGCCATACACCTAGGTATTTATAGTTGTCCACATATTCTAGGTCAGAACCGTCCAGGGTGGTGATGCTAGTAGGGCAGGCGGGTGCGGGCAGCGAACGGTTGAAAAGCATGCATTTGGTTTTACTAGCATTTAAGAGCAGTTGGAGGTTAGTTAGCACAGTGTCCAAGGAAGGGCCAGAAGTATACAGAATTTTGTCGTCTGCGTAGAGGTCGATCAGGAAATCGCCCGCAGCAAGAGTGACATCATTGATAAATAAGTGGGCTCAGAGCATTTTATATTATTCTCAAAGTAAATTCAAGACACTCCATTATGTATGATATGTTACGTTTTATATCGTATGTATTAATTTGTAGATGTCAATCATCCATTTCATGTGATATTTTACGTTTTGTATGGTATGTATTCATCTGTAGATGTCAATCATCCATTTCATGTGATATTTTACGTTTTGTATGGTATGTATTCATCTGTAGATGTCAATCATCCATTTCATGTGATATGTTACGTTTTGTATGGTATGTATTCATTTGTAGATGTCAATCATCCATTTCATGTGATATGTTACGTTTTGTATGGTATGTATTCATTTGTAGAGGAGGTCTGCATGGAGGAATGGACCAAAATACCAGCAACAGTGTGTGAAAACCTTGAGAAGACTTACAGAAAACGTTTGACCTCTGTCATTGCCAACAAAGGGTATATGACAAAGTATTGAGATAAACTTTTGTTATTGACCAAATACTTATTTTCCACCATAATTTGCAAATAAATTCATTAAAAATCCTATAATGTGATTTTCTGTATTGTTTTTGTCTCATTTTGTCTGTCATAGTTGAAGTGTACCTATGATGAAAATTACAGGCCTCTCTCATCTTTTTAAGTGGGAGAACTTGCACAATTGGTGGCTGAAGAAATACTTTTTTGCCCCACTGTATATATATATATATATATATATATACAGTGCCTTGCGAAAGTATTCGGCCCCCTTGAACTTTGCGACCTTTTGCCACATTTCAGGCTTCAAACATAAAGATAAAAAACTGTATTTTCTTGTGAAGAATCAACAACAAGTGGGACACAATCATGAAGTGGAACACCATTTATTGGATATTTCAAACTTTTTTAACAAAACAAAAACTGAAAAATTGGGCGTGCAAATTTATTCAGCCCCTTTACTTTCAGTGCAGCAAACTCTCTCCAGAAGTTCAGTGAGGATCTCTGAATGATGCAATGTTGACCTAAATGACAAATGATGATAAATACAATCCACCTGTGTGTAATCAAGTCTCCGTATAAATGCACCTGCACTGTGATAGTCTCAGAGGTCCGTTAAAAGCGCAGAGAGCATCATGAAGAACAAGGAACACACCAGGCAGGTCCGAGATATTGTTGTGAAGAAGTTTAAAGCCGGATTTGGATACAAAAAGATTTCCCAAGCTTTAAACATCCCAAGGAGCACTGTGCAAGCGATAATATTGAAATGGAAGGAGTATCAGGCCACTACAAATCTACCAAGACCAGGCCGTCCCTCTAAAATTCAGCTCATACAAGGAGAAGACTGATCAGAGATGCAGCCAAGAGGCCCATGATCACTCTGGATGAACTGCAGAGATCTACAACTGAGGTGGGAGACTCTGTCCATAGGACAACAATCAGTCGTATATTGCACAAATCTGGCCTTTATGGAAGAGTGGCAAGAAGAAAGCCATTTCTTAAAGATATCCATAAAAAGTGTCGTTTAAAGTTTGCCACAAGCCACCTGGGAGACACACCAAACATGTGGAAGAAGGTGCTCTGGTCAGATGAAACCAAAATTGAACTTTTTGGCAACAATGCAAAACGTTATGTTTGGCGTAAAAGCAACACAGCTGAACACACCATCCCCACTGTCAAACATGGTGGTGGCAGCATCATGGTTTGGGCCTGCTTTTCTTCAGCAGGGACAGGGAAGATGGTTAAAATTGATGGGAAGATGGATGGAGCCAAATACAGGACCATTCTGGAAGAAAACCTGATGGAGTCTGCAAAAGACCTGAGACTGGGACGGAGATTTGTCTTCCAACAAGACAATGATCCAAAACATAAAGCAAAATCTACAATGGAATGTTTCAAAAATAAACATATCCAGGTGTTAGAATGGCCAAGTCAAAGTCCAGACCTGAATCCAATCGAGAATCTGTGGAAAGAACTGAAAACTGCTGTTCACAAATGCTCTCCATCCAACCTCACTGAGCTCGAGCTGTTTTGCAAGGAGGAATGGAAAAACATTTCAGTCTCTCGATGTGCAAAACTGATAGAGACATACCCCAAGCGACTTACATCTGTAATCGCAGCAAAAGGTGGCGCTACAAAGTATTAACTTAAGGGGGCTGAATAATTTTGCACGCCCAATTTTTCAGTTTTTGATTTGTTAAAAAAGTTTGAAATATCCAATAAATGTCGTTCCACTTCATGATTGTGTCCCACTTGTTGTTGATTCTTCACAAAAAAATACAGTTTTATATCTTTATGTTTGAAGCCTGAAATGTGGCAAAAGGTCGCAAAGTTCAAGGGGGCCGAATACTTTCGCAAGGCACTGTATATATATATGAATACATTTTTGCAAGTTATAAATGACCAAAGTCAACTCAACCTTGCATTATGTTTGTTGAATGCAAGGAAGTGTCCCCCCCTCACATTCTGAAATTGTACTTTTGTCCCCCCCAGTTTTATCATTGAAATGTGATTAAAAAAAAGGTAACGGTGTGCTTTAGGACCATGCGGACGCTTCAGAGCGGTTGGAAAGGCTGTTTCGTGTTTTCAGCTGGCTGGATATAGCACCGCGTGGACACCACAGAGCGGGCGGACAGGCTGTGTGAAAAGTAAAGCTTCTGGAAGACTGGCTGGACCAGCACGGGAGAGTTTACCAAAGGCAGCTGCTGTCAGTGTGTTGCGCTCTTTCTCTGAGTTGTAAAAGCAAGCAGAGCAGAAACTGGCTACTGTTTAGTTGACTGATGTAGGCGACAAGGTAACTGCTGTTTAACTTCAAATAAAAAAAACGAAACAAGTATATATTTCCCAGTGCTGAGCTATTTGCTAATTAGCTAATGTTTCATCCCCTTTCAACTGAGGAGAATGAATTAGCTAGCTAGTAGCTAACTTACCACAGCCAGTTGAGCTCTAGCTGTTAGATAGCGATATGTCAGATAGCGATATGACGTGGCTATTATCGCAAAAAGAAAGTATATATTTTTTTATTTAACTAGGAAAGTCAGTTAAGAACAAATTCTTATTTACAGTGACGGCCTACACCGGCCAAACCATCACCTAACCCGGACAACGCCGGGCCAATTGGGTGATGCCTTATGGGACTCCCGATCACAGCCGGTTGTGATACAGCCTGGCTCGAATCAGGGTCTGTAGTGACACCTCTAGCACTGCGATGCAATGCATTAGACCGCTGCACCACTTGGGAGTGGCTAACAGCTGTTGTTTGTATGGAAATGTTTTGTAGCCTTTGTTTTGTCCCGTTTCAACAGAAGTAAATTAATGTACCGTTAGAGAAAGAGCTGGCCAGAAGTTGGCTAACGTTAGTTATTATTTTTGCCCCAATCACACTAGACCTGAATCAAACGATGAAACCAGCGGCCAAACGGTTGTAGACCAAAATTCGGACATTTCTTCAGTACAATGTGAGTTTTTATTAGGAAGTGTAGCAATGTAACAGTATTGATCTTTCAGTTTCCCTAGGTAATTCCCTACTTTTCACACACATACATTAATAAACGGCTCTACAGGCTTCACTTAATGGCGCACAATCAGTACACACCACTATGCTCATCATGTCTTAGCAGGATCAGATGGTGACAGGTGTCCCAGCAGGGTCAGACAGCCAGGGAAGACCAGTCTACGGAGCTCAGGTGAATTCTGCAGTATATCAGTGAATGATGCAAAGTTCCATCTTAAGTTGATAGGTAGACCTACAGTAGCTACATGACAGCAGCTTAAAGTCTGGGATCTGGGAATAATGGTCATTTCAATTTTTGAACCATTGATTCTATTCTTGGATAACATAATATATAAATGTAACCAAGGTCATTATTTGTCATGCCTCATCTTAGGAGGATCAGATGGTGACAGGGGTCTCATCAGGGTCAGGCAGCCAGGGAAGACCAGTCTGTGACGGAGCTGAGGATAATTTTTGCAGCTACAACACTTTATTCTCTCTGTGCAGCAAACACTGGACAAACCAGTTGTAATCTCAGACATACATTACTGCAGTTTAATACCATCCATAGAACGTACTATATGCCAGTGAATCTGAATATCATGCACTCTGAAATGTCATTCCTCTGCTACAGGTGGAAAACACAGAAGGGGACACATTTGCATATGTTATGGTCTTGTGAAGGCAGGCTGAATTCTGGCAAAGAGTATGTTATTTTATCTCAGTATGTCTACAGATTCTACCTTCTCCCTGTTTTTTTTTTGCTTGGAAATTTTGATTTTGTGTCACGCCCTGACCTTAGTTATCTTTGTTTTCTTTATTATTTTGGTTAGGTCAGGGTGTGACAAGGGTGGTATGTGTGTTTTTGTCTTGTCTAGTGTTTTTTGTAATTCTATGGGGTTTTGGTATGTCTAGGTATATGTAGGTCTATGGTGGCCTGAATTGGTTCAAATCAAATCAAATCAAATTTTATTTGTCACATACACATGGTTAGCAGATGTTAATGCGAGTGTAGCGAAATGCTTGTGCTTCTAGTTCCGACAATGCAGTAATAACAAGTAATCTAACTAACAGTTCACAATCAGACAGCTGTTTATCGTTGTCTCTGATTGGGGATCCTATTTAAGTTGTCATTTACCAATTAGGATTTTGTGGGTTATTGTCTATGTGTAGTTGCATGTCAGCACTAGTTGTTTATAGCTTCACGTCCGTTTTGTTAGTTTGTTTAGTGTTTATTCGTTAATTAAAAGAAGAATGTATGCTTATCACGCTGCGCCTTGGTCTCATCAATATGACGAACGTGACATTTTGGAGACTGTTATCGGAAGAAACTGTGTAACAAAGCATTTATAGCAGCTAAGAAATGCATTGCCATTAATTGGAAGGTTGGTTATCCTCCCACAAAGTCACAATGGATGGTAGAAATGTCAAGTTATGTATCACTAGATTTAATTTATTACCAGATTAAAAGTATACTGGGCACCCTTCAAAAGGTCTGGATGCCTTACATGGAATACAGTATGACAAAAGGAGTCTGCATTGAAAACATGCCCACGTCAGGGGAGAAATCTATTTAGGCAATCCCTAGCTGCTGGGCTGCTCAGTCCTGGCCCTGGGGGTCTGCCCTGGGGGGCTCCCGAGTGGTGCAGCGGTCTAAGGCACTGTTTCTCAGTGCTAGAGGTGTCACTACAGACCCTTGTTCGATTCCAGGCTGTATCACAACCGGCCCTGATTGGGAATCCCATAGGGCGGCTCACAATTGGCCCAGCGTCGTCCGGGTTTGACCGGGGTAGGCAGTCATTGTAAAACAAAAATGTTCTTAAATGACTTGCCTAGTTAAATAAAACAATACGATCATGTGGATTGTCACTTTGGCCTTGGCCTAACACACCCAAAACCAATAATGAATGTTTCAGCAAGATCCTAAAGGTGCATTTTGTTGAGGCACTGCAGGACTGTACTGAACAAAACTGGACTATACTGAGCAAAACTGTAAACGCAATATGCAAAAATTTCAAAGATGTTGCTGAGTTTCAGTTCATAAAAGGAAATACGTCAATTTAAATAAATTCACTAGGGCCTAATCTATGGATATCACATGACTGGGCAGGGGTGGGCCTGGGATTTGGGCCTGGGATTTCCCTTGAGAAGGTGGGAAGGACATTGTGTTGTGAGAGAGTTGAGGTATGTACTAGATTGGTGGGGGTTGGGAGTGCAGGCGGCTCGGGCTGTCTGAAATGTGATATAGAGGATGACTTAATAAATAAAATCCAAATCTTTGTATTTTTTTAAGAGTTGTTAATTTGTTAGACTATTAGTTAAAGGTGCAACACAATATTGAACGCAATATTGCTGTAGCTATACTGTTCCCTCTGACAAGCAGAAACAGAGAATGTTCCATTATAGGCACTTTCACAGTGTCCTCTTTAGACATATGACCGCAACCCACCCACAAGATGGCAATCTTGGCAATTAAACGGCTTTTAAAATATGGCTAATGTGCTCATCTGGGGCTTCACCTTATATGCCTGAAGACAGAGAAGATGCTCCACAAAGCGTGACCGCTTACTGCTCTTTCAAATTGCACACCGTCCTCACACACGTTGGCCGGTGGAATTAGCAAATTTAATTAGACCTTTCCCCAATGCCCAAGGTTACTGTGGGTGAGCCGCAGCCCCTAAGATATCAGTAATTAGTTACACAGAGGAGACCCCCCCAGCCCATACTGCCTTAAAGTTAACACAAATTGGGGAGTGATAGAAAGAGAGAGAGCAACCAGTGAAGAACAAACACCATTGTAAACACAACCCATATTTATGTTTATTTATTTTCCCTTTTGTACTTGAACTATTTTAACATAATATGACATTTGAAATGTCTTTATTAATTTGGGACTTTTGTGAGTGTAATGTTTAATCTACATTTTTATTGTTTATTTCACCTTTTGTTTATTATCTACTTCACTTGCTTTGGCAATGTTAACACGTTTCCCGTGCCAATAAAGCCCTTAAATTGAAATGAAATTGATTAGAGAGAGAGAGAATGAGAGAGACACTGAGCGAGAGACACCGAGAGAGACACAGAGAGAGACACAGAGAGAGACACAGAGAGAGAGAGAGATAGAGAGAGAGAGAGAGAGAGAGAGAGAGAGAGAGAGAGAGAGAGAGAGAGAGAGAGAGAGAGAGAATGAGACAGGGAGAGAGGTTTCGGAAAGAGGGGAGGAGAACATTCAAAGAAAACTAGTAGAGGATGGAAGGATGAAGTGCAGGGGAGAGAGAGGGCAGATGAAACTATCGGAGGAGAATGTAAAGAAACAGTATGGTTGTGGTAAACATACCAATGAAGAGGTAGATGAATAGAACAGCTAGAATCCTCTCCATCTGTTGAGCATCACCTCTCACACAGCCTTTCATGTCTGCTTCCACGTCACCATAGAAACCAGCGAGCACAGTCATTTTCACCAACTCTGTAAGAGGTCTATCTCAATGACATGTGGAGGCTGTGGCTGGGTCCAAGCCACGTGAGAGACTCAACTTTTCCAAAATGTAAAACCCCTCATGCAAAAGAATACATTTGCATCACCTTTGATTCCGTGTTCACGATCCCCTGACAGGGTTGTCAGCACCGCAGGAGGTCTGTGCTACAGCTTTGCCAAAGCCATGAGGACTGTTGAGGGATCTAAAACACACAGCGATACATCTGTATGCAGTGGAGTATGAGATCTGATAACATTCTACCAGGCAGGAGAGAGATAGCACCACAGGTAGCCTCATGTAGCCAATCCACACAGCCATTGAAAGCTATTCCAGTCAGAGGCTGGGCTCAAATCATGATGTATCGCAGGAAAATGAATGCCCATTAGGATACAAAAATCAACACCCATCATTGTCCTCCAAGAGAAGTGCATAATTTTCACTTTGATGAATTTCCCATGCCACCCCCAATCAGTGAACTTGATTGCACTCAGTCTAACCTACCAATTCGTCTCTCCAGTAGCCTGCACAATCCCCTGAGTGCGGCTGGAGGAATGCTGCAGCCGTATACTAACCCCACAGTCTCACGAGGCTATACGATTGATAGAATATCAAAGGCAAACCGTGTTAAAAAGAGGTTTCTCTCATATGCTGCACTGCTGCAGTAAAATAATTAACGTGTATGTATTCACTCTCTGAGGAATTTTCAGGACAATCTTTTTTCACATGAATTTCCGTTCTGTTACAAAGATACATCAATAGTCTACACAATGTGAACTATTTTCAATCTTTTCATTCCCGGGTTTACACAACCTTAAAAGCTGAATGTTTTCTGCTTTTCTACAGTCAGCTGTTATCAGTCCGTGTGTGTTTTATGATGAGTTCATAGCTTCATACTGCCTCAATTGCCCCCTCTAGTGGTACAATACAGTCAGTGGCCGGTTTATTCGGTACCCCACACCATTCCGAAAATGGTTTGTGCCTACATACCGTCAGTCGTGTGGCTGTGGCTTGCTTCATATAGCAGGCAGACATGCATCGAGGCATTCAGTTACTGTTCAATTGAACGTTAGAATGGGCAAAGCAAGTGACCTAAGCGACTTTGAGTGTGGTATGATCGTCTGTGACAGGAGCGCCGGTTCCAGAATCTCATAAATGGCCGGCCTCCTGGGCTTTTCAAGCACGACAGTGTCTAGCGTATACCAAGAATGGTAAACAAAATCCAGTCAGGAGAAGTCCTGTGAGCGAAAACAGCTTGTTGATGAGAGAAGTTGAAGGAGAACGGCAAGAATTGTGCAAGCTAAAAAGCGGGCCACATACAGGCAAATAATGGAGCAGTACAACAGTGGTGTGCAGAATTGTATCTCAGAAGGCACAACTTGTCGATTCTTGTCAAGGATGGGCTATTGCAGCAGAGGACCACACTGGGTTCCACTCCAATCAACTAAAAACAAGAAGAAGCAGCTCCAGTGGGTACGCATTAACCAACTCTGGACAATTGAGGAATAGAAAAACATTTCCTGGTCCGATGAATCCCAGTTCCTGTTGCGTCATGCTGGATTTTAAATGTGTGTGTGTGTGTGTGTGTTTGTGTGTGTGTGTCACAGATCATTAAATACCCCATGTGTTTTTGTTTATATAGAAAAATTCTAAGCAAATGTTAGCTGCCTTACTTGTATATTTCACACCTACCTAGCGAGCTAGCAAGCTCTATTTAATCATTAAACATAAGTAGCTAAGAGGTTGCTAAATACGGTTGAAGTCAGAAGTTTACATACACTTAGGTTGGAGACATTAATACAAAAATGTATTGTTAACAAATGATAGTTTTGGCAAGTCGGTTAGGACATTTACTTTAAACATGACACAAGTAATTTTTCCAACAATTGTTTACAGACAGATTATGTCACTTATAATTCACTGTATCACAATTCCAGTGAGTAAGAAGTTTACATACACCAAGTTGATTGTGCCTTTAAACAGCTTGGAAAATTCCAGAAAATGATGTCATGGCTTTAGAAGCTTCTGATAGGCTAATTTACATCATTTGAGTCAATTGGAGGTGTACCTGTGGATGTATTTCAAGGCCTACCTTCAAACTCAGTGCCTCTTTGCTCGACATCATGGGATAATCAAAAGAAATCAGCCAAGACCTCAGAAAAAAATTGTAGACCTCCACATGTCTAGTTCATCCTTGGGAGCAATTTCCAAACGCCTGAAGGTACCACGTTCATCTGTACAAACAATAGTACGCAAGTATAAACACCATGGGACCACGCAGCCGTCATACCGCTCAGGAAGGAGACGCGTTCTGTCTCCTAGAGATGAACGTACTTTGGTGCGAGAAGTGCAAATCAATCCCAGAACAACAGCAAAGAACCTTGTGAAGATTCTGGAGGAAACAGGTACACAAGTATCTATATCCACAGTAAAATCTGTCCTATATCGAAATAACCTGAAAGGCTGCTCTGCAAGGAAGAAGCCACTACTCCAAAACCGCCATAAAAAAGCCAGACTACGGTTTGGAACTGCACATGGGTACAAAGATCATACTTTTTGGAGAAATGTCCTCTGGTCTGATGAAACAAAAATAAAACTGTTTGGCTATAATGACCATCGTTATGTTTGGAGGAAAAAGGGGGAGGCTTGCAAGCCGAAGAACACCATCCCAACAAGTTGTGGCAAAATGGTTTAAGGACAACAAAGTCAAGGTATTTGAATGGCCATCACAAAACCTCAATCCCATAGAAAATGTGTGGGCAGAACTGAAAAAGCATGTACGAGCAAGAGGCCTACAAACCTGACTCAGTTACACAAGCTCTGTCAGGAGGAATGGGCCAAACTTCACCCAACTTATTGTGGAAAGCTTGTGGAAGGCTACCTGAAAAAGTTTGACCCAAGTTAAACTATTTATAGGCAATGCTACCAAATACCAATTGAGTGTATGTAAACTTCTGACCCACTGGGAATGTGATGAAATAAATAAAAGCTGAAATAAATAATTCTCTCTACTATTATTCTGACACTTCACATTCTTAAAATAAAGTGGTGATCCTAACTGACCTAAGACAGGGTATTTTTTACTAGGATTAAATGTCAGGAATTGGGAAAAACTGAGTTTAAATGTATTTGGCTAAGGTGTATGTAAACTTCCGACTTCAACTGTACAGTCGTGGCCACAAATTTTGAGAATGACACAAATATTAATTTCCACAAAGTTTGCCAAATCAGTGTCTTTAGATATTTCTGTCAGATGTTACTATGGAACACTGAAGTACAATTACAAGCATTTCATAAGTGTCAAATGCCTTTATTGACAATTACATGAAGTTGATGCAAAGAGTCAATATTTGCAGTGTTGAACCTTCTTTTTCAAGACCTCTGCAATCCGTCCTGGCATGCTGTCAATTAACTTCTGGGCCACATCCTGACAGATAGAAGCCCATTCTTGCATAATCAATGGTTGGAATTTGCCAGAATTTGTGGGTTTTTGTTTGTCTTGTTTGTTTGTCTTGAGGATTGACCACAAGTTCTCAATGGGATTAAGGTCTGGGGAGTTTCCTGGCCATGGGCCCAAATTATCAATGCCTTTTCATGCTGGAAAAGGCATTGTTCGTCACCAAACTGTTCCTGGATGGTTGGGAGAAGTTGCTCTCGGAGGAGGAGTTGGTACCATTATTTATTCATGGCTGTGTTCTTAGGAAAAATTGTAAGTGAGCCCACTCTCTTGGCTGAGAAGCAACCCCACACATGAATGGTCTCAGGATGCTTTACTCTTGGCATGACGCAAGACTGATGGTAGCGCTCACCTTGTCTTCTCAGGACAAACTTTTTTCTGGATGTCCCAAACAATTGGAAAGGGGATTCATCAGAGAAAATGACTTTACCCCAGTCCTCAGCAGTCCAATCCCTGTACATTTTGCAGAATATCAGTCTGTCCCTGATGTTTTTCTTGGAGAGAAGTGGCTTCTTTGCTGCCCTTCTTGACACCAGGCCATCCTCCAAAAGTCTTCACCTCACTGTGTGTGCAGATGCACTCACACCTGCCTGCTGCCATTCCTGAGCAAGCTCTGTACTGGTGGTGCCCCGATCCCGCAGCTGAACTGCGGAAATCTCTGAAGCTGGAGACATACTTCCCTCACTAGCTTTAAGCTCCAGCTGTCAGAGCAGCTCACAGATCACTGCACCTGTACATAGCTCATCTGTAATTAGCCCATCCAATCTACCTCATCCCCATACTGTATTTATTTATTTATCTTGCTCCTTTGCACCCCAATATCTCTACTTGCACATTCATCTTTTGTACATCCTACCATTCCAGGGTTTAATTGCTATATTGTAATTAATTCGCCACCATGGCCTATTTATTGCCTTACCTCTCTTATCCTACCTCTTTTTCACATGCTGTATATATATTTTTCTACTGTATTCTTGGATGTATGTTTGTTTATTCCATGTGTAACTCTGTGTTGTTGTATGTGTCGACCTGCTTTGCTTTATCTTGGCCAGGTCGCAGTTGCAAATGAGAACTTGTTCTCAAGTAGCCTACCTGGTTAAATAAAGGTGAAATAATACAAAAAAAAATTAAAACAATGTTAGAAGACTTTCTTGGGCGCCCTGAAGCCTTCTTCACAACAATTGAGCCGCTCTCCTTGAAATTGTTGATGATCCGATAAATGGTTGATTTTAGGTGCAATCTTACTGGCAGAAATATCCTTGCCTGTGAAGTCCTTTTTGTGCAAAGCAATGATGATGGCACGTGTTTCCTTGCAGGTAACCATGGTTGACAGAGGAAGAACAATGATTCCAAACACCACCCTCCTTTTGAAGCTTCCAGTCTGTTATTCGAACTCAGTCAGCATGACAGAGTGATCTCCAGCCTTGTCCTCATCGACACTCACACCTGTGTTAACGAGAGAATCACTGACATGATGTCATCTGGTCCTTTTGTGGCAGGGCTGAAATGCAGTGGAAATGTTTCTTTTGGGGATTCAGTTCATTTGCATGGCAAAGAGGGATTAATTGCAATTCATCTAATCACTCTTCATAACATGCTGGAGTATATGCAAATTGCCATCATACAAACTGAGGCAGCAGACTTTGTGAAAATTAACATTTGTGTAATTCTCAAAACTTTTGGCCACGACTGTACATGTTACTGCTAGCTTCCTACATTTAACTTGTTGCTTCAAGTCAGGAGACCAGATGTATCCAGATGTATCTTGCAGAATTTGTCATATTTGTCTGACTACTGTAACACAATAATGTTTTCAAAATATGCCAACTTATAACGTAAATATTTATTTACAAGATTTCTCAGTTACAATTTGATTTGATTTGATTTGAGTTTGACATGAACAAACTACAGGATGCAAGCCAACGTTAACTAGCATTAGCACAATGACTACAGATACCACTAGCATGCTAGCTCACAAAACTACACTGAACAAAAATATAAACGCAATTGTTGGTCCCATGTTTCATATGATTTGATCCCAGAAATGTTCCATACACTCAAAATAATCTTATTTCTAAAAAATGTTGTGAACAAATGTGTTTACATCCCTGTTAGTGAGTATTTCTTCTTTGCAAGATAATCCATCCACCTGACAGCGATGTCATATCAAGAAGATGATTAAACAGCATGATGATTACACCAGTGCACCTTTAGCTGAGGACAATAAAAGGCCACTCTAAAATGTGCAGATTTGTCACACAACACAATGTCACAGATGTCTCAAGTTTTGAGGGAGTGTGCAATTGGCGTGCTGACTGCAGGAACGTCCACCAGAGCTGTTGCCATAGAACTGAATGTTAATTTCTCTACCATAAACCGCCTCCAGCGTCATTTTAGAGAATTTGGCAGTACGTCCAACCGGCCTCACAACCATGTCTAACGACGCCAGCCCAGGACCTTCACATTGGGCTTCTTCACCTGCGGGTTTCGTCTGAGACCAGCCACCCAGACAGCTGATGAAACTGTGGGTTTGCACAACCAAATAATTTCTGCACAAATTGTCAGAAACCTTCTCAGTAAGCTCATCTGGTTGCTCAACGTCCTCACCAGGGTCTTGACCAGACTGCAATTCGCTATCGTAACTGACTTCAGTGTGCAAACGCTCAACTTCAATTGCCACTGGCTCGCTTCTCACGGATTAATCCCAGTTTCAACTATACCGGGCAGATGGCAGACATATGTTGTGTGGGCAAGTGGTTTGCCAATGTCAACGTTGTGAACAGAGTGCCCCATGGTGGCGGTGGGGTTATGATATGGGCAATTATAAGTTAACGACAAAGAACACAGTTTAATTTAATCAATGGCAAATTTAATGCACAGAGATACCGTGACGAGATCGTCAGGCCCATTGTCATGCCATTAATCTGCCTTGATAACCTCATGTTTCAGCATGACAATGCACTGCCCCATGTCACAAGGATCTGTACACAATTCCTGGAAGCTGAAAATGTCCCAGTTCTTCCATGGCCTGTATACTCACCAGACATGTCACCCATTCAGCATGTTCGGGAGTATTTGGATCAACGTGTACGACAGCGTATTCCAGTTCCTGACAATATCCAGCAACTTTGTCATTGAAGAGGATTGGGACAACATTCCACAGGCCACAATCAACTGCCTGTTCAACTATGTGTCGCGCTGCATAAGGAAATTTGTGGTCACACCAGATACTGACTGGTTTTCTGATCAATGCCCCTACCCTACCTTTTTTAAAGGTATCTGTGACCAACAGATGCATATCTGTATTCCCAGACATGAAATCCATAGATTAGGGCCTAATGAATTCATTTCAAATGACCGATTTCCTTATATGAACTGTAACTCAGTAAAATCTTTGAAATTGTCTATATTTTTGTTCAGTGTAATCCCAACTTCCTTTAAATTGCACGCAGACATAAAAATGGTATCGATGAGTTTGGATTAAATTACCAGAATCTCGCAAAACACAATGAAAACGGTAAGGTGAGTAAGACAATCTCATCCTTTAAAATAAAGTAATTCTATGCACATCACTTTTATATCTTCCCTGTTCTAATTAGAATGGAATCTGGCAACCAGGAGCCCTCCTCCTCAACAATTCCCTCTAAGCGTTTGTCTCCAGAGACATAGCCTATGGCCTACTACACCCACCCATAATGATGGGTTCCAATCATCTCTTAATCTCTCATTCTACCACCCGGTTTGTAGACAAACATTTAATACCAATTAACACAGGATCTCAATCTGTAATGACCACTCAATTATCCTTTTCAGTCTCATTCTATGTACACTTAGCAAGGTTAAGTAACGTTCTGATGCAAGAAGGATCATTGAATGGGCAATAGCTGTGGTAATTAATGTGTGTTAAGCCAGCCCAGAGGATCCGTCGTCTCCCTTCTACTATTCATCAGCTGTTATTTGGTGAATATCAGCCGAATGCTGTGTCCTCCCTCAAACAATGTTATCTGCTCCGTTGTCTGTCTACATCCTGCTCTATGGTGGAACAGGAAAGGATGATCTGTGGTGGACACAGAAATCTCAGACTATTAACACACGTTGTCAGTCAGTGGCTGGTTGCAGACATCCCTGTTTAAGCTGTCTGAGCTAATGCAGAGGAAAAACTAAGCCCCTACGTCAAGGACCAATCTGTATGGCTCTAGCAAAGCATGTAGTATTATTGGTAGACAAAAGAGAAGGGGTGTCAAACTCATTTTGTCCCAGTAGCCGCATTTGGTCTTCAACGAACACCGGAGGGCCGCTCTGAAAGTGATCAAATTAGCTAAAAACAGTCCTCTATTCATCATTTTGGGAATTTTCTATGCTCCCTATTTGTCTTTTATTTCAGTCATTAGTAGCGAGCTGGTCAGTCAAGAAACTGTATGAATGTACTGTAGGTTCATTATCATTTCTACATAGTTTCAATTTGGTTTTAGTCATTTTAAAATATATAGAGTTTATTCCTCTCCCCAAAAATTGTTCTAAACTCAAACCAGCTGCTGCCAGATTGGACCCCTTGCAGGCCAGATCTGGCCATATGTTTGACATCCCTGCAATGGAGAGAAGAAAAAAAGGTAGATACACTTGCTCTCTGGGGTGACCTTGATTCGTGCAGAGAAAGGATCCAGGCGCATCACTCAGGTTTGCTGGGCCTTCTTTTATTTATTTTATTTATTTCACCTTTATTTAACCAGGTAGGCAAGTTGAGAACAAGTTCTCATTTACAATTGCGACCTGGCCAAGATAAAGCAAAGCAGTTCGACACATACAACGACACAGAGTAACACATGGAGTAAAACAAACAGACAGTCAATAATACAGTATAAACAAGTCTATATACGATCTGAGCAAATGAGGTGAGATAAGGGAGGTAAAGGCAAAAAGGCCATGGTGGCAAAGTAAATACAATATAGCAAGTAAAACACTGGAATGGTAGATTTGCAATGGGAGAATGTGCAAAGTAGAAATAAAAATAATGGGGTGCAAAGGAGCAAAATAAATAAATAAATAAAATACAGTAGGGAAAGAGGTAGTTGTTTGGGCTAAATTATAGGTGGGCTATGTACAGGTGCAGTAATCTGTGAGCTGCTCTGACAGTTGGTGCTTAAGGCTAGTGAGGGAGATAAGTGTTTCCAGTTTCAGAGATTTTTGTAGTTCGTTCAGTCATTGGCAGCAGAGAACTGGAAGGAGAGGCGGCCAAAGAAAGAATTGGTTTTGGGGGTGACTAGAGAGATATACCTGCTGGAGCGTGTGCTACAGGTGGGAGATGCAATGGTGACCAGCGAGCTGAGATAAGGGGGGACTTTACCTAGCAGGGTCTTGTAGATGACCTGGAGCCAGTGGGTTTGGCGACGAGTATGAAGCGAGGGCCAGCCAACGAGAGCGTACAGGTCGCAATGATGGGTAGTATATGGGGCTTTGGTGACAAAACGGATTGCACTGTGATAGACTGCATCCAATTTGTTGAGTAGGGTATTGGAGGCTATTTTGTAAATGACATCGCCAAAGTCGAGGATTGGTAGGATGGTCAGTTTTACAAGGGTATGTTTGGCAGCATGAGTGAAGGATGCTTTGTTGCGAAATAGGAAGCCAATTCTAGATTTAACTTTGAATTGGAGATGTTTGATATGGGTCTGGAAGGAGAGTTTACAGTCTAACCAGACACCTAAGTATTTGTAGTTGTCCACGTATTCTAAGTCAGAACCGTCCAGAGTAGTAATGTTGGACAGGCGGGTAGGTACAGGTAGCGATCGGTTGAAGAGCATGCATTTAGTTTTACTTGTATTTAAGAGCAATTGGAGGCCACGGAAGGAGAGTTGTATGGCATTGAAGCTTGCCTGGAGGGTTGTTAACACAGTGTCCAAAGAAGGGCCAGAAGTATACAGAATGGTGTCGTCTGCGTAGAGGTGGATCAGAGACTCACCAGCAGCAAGAGCGACCTCATTGATGTATACAGAGAAGAGAGTCGGTTCAAGAATTGAACCCTGTGGCACCCCCATGGAGACTGCCAGAGGTCCGGACAGCAGACCCTCCGATTTCACACACTGAACTCTATCAGAGAAGTAGTTGGTGAACCAGGCGAGGCAATCATTTGAGAAACCAAGGCTGTCGAGTCTGCCGATGAGGATGTGGTGATTGACAGAGTCGAAAGCCTTGGCCAGATCAATGAATACGGCTGCACAGTAATGTTTCTTATCGATGGCGGTTAAGATATAATTTAGGACCTTGAGCGTGGCTGAGGTGCACCCATGACCAGCTCTGAAACCAGATTGCATAGCAGAGAAGGTATGGTGAGATTCGAAATGGTCGGTAATCTGTTTGTTGACTTGGCTTTCGAAGACCTTAGAAAGGCATGGTAGGATAGATATAGGTCTGTAGCAGTTTGGGTCAAGTGTGTCACCCCCTTTGAAGAGGGGGATGACCGCAGCTGCTTTCCAATCTTTGGGAATCTCAGACGACACGAAAGAGAGGTTGAACAGGCTAGTAATAGGGGTGGCAACAATTTTGGCAGATAATTTTAGAAAGAAAGGGTCCAGATTGTCTAGCCCGGCTGATTTGTAGGGGTCCAGATTTTGCAGCTCATTCAGAACATCAGCTGAGCAGATTTGGGAGAAGGAGAAATGGGGAAGGCTTGGGCGAGTTGTTGTGGGGGGTGCAGTGCTGTTGACCGGGGTAGGAGTAGCCAGGTGGAAAGCATGGCCAGCCGTAGAAAAATGCTTATTGAAATTCTCAATTATGGTGGATTTATCAGTGGTGACAGTGTTTCCTATCTTCAGTGCAGTGGGCAGCTGGGAGGAGGTGTTCTTATTCTCCATGGACTTTACAGTGTCCCAGAACTTTTTTGAGTTAGTGTTGCAGGAAGCAAGGAAGGAAGCCTTGGCTTTTCTAACTGCCTGTGTATAATGGTTTCTAGCTTCCCTGAACAGCTGCATATCACGGGGCTGTTCGATGCTAATGCAGAACGCCATAGGATGTTTTTGTGTTGGTTAAGGGCAGTCAGGTCTGGGGAGAACCAAGGGCTATATATGTTCCTGGTTCTAAATTTCTTGAATGGGGCATGTTTATTTAAGATGGTTAGGAAGGCATTTTTAAAAAATATCCAGGCATCCTCTACTGACGGGATGAGATCAATATCCTTCCAGGATACCCCGGCCAGGTCGATTAGAAAGGCCTGCTCGCTGAAGTGTTTCAGGGAGCGTTTTACAGTGATGAGTGGAGGTCGTTTGACCGCTGACCCATTACGGATGCAGGCAATGAGGCAGTGATCGCTGAGATCTTGGTTGAAAACAGAAGAGGTGTATTTAGAGGGCAAGTTGGTTAGGATGATATCTATGAGGGTGCCCGTGTTTAAGGCTTTGGGGAGGTACCTGGTAGGTTCATTGATAATTTGTGTGAGGTTGAGGGCATCAAGATTAGATTGTAGGATGGCTGGGGTGTTAAGCATGTTCCAGTTTAGGTTGCCTAGCAGCACAAGCTCTGAAGATAGATGGGGGGCAATCAGTTCACATATGGTGTCCAGAGCACAGCTGGGGGCAGAGGGTGGTCTATAGCAGGCGGCAACGGTGAGAGACTTGTTTTTAGAGAGGTGGATTTTTAAAAGTAGAAGTTCAAATTGTTTGGGTACAGACCTGGATAGTAGGACAGAACTCTGCAGGCTATCTTTGCAGGAGATTGCAACACCGCCCCCTTTGGCAGTTCTATCTTGTCTGAAAATGTTGTAGTTTGGAATTAAAATGTCTGAATTTTTGGTGGTCTTCCTAAGCCAGGATTCAGACACAGCTAGAACATCCGGGTTGGCAGAGTGTGCTAAAGCAGTGAATAGAACAAACTTAGGGAGGAGGCTTCTAATGTTAACATGCATGAAACCAAGGCTATTACGGTTACAGAAGTCGTCAAAAGAGAGCGCCTGGGGAATAGGAGTGGAGCTAGGCACTGCAGGGCCTGGATTCACCTCTACATCGCCAGAGGAACAGAGTAGGAGTAGAATAAGGGTGCGGCTAAAAGCAATAAGAATTGGTCGTTTAGAACGTCTGGAACAGAGAGTAAAAGGAGGTTTCTGGGGGCGATAAAATAGCATCAAGGTATAATGTACAGACAAAGGTAAGGTAGGATGTGAATACAGTGGAGGTAAACCTAGGTATTGAGTGATGAAGAGAGCGATATTGTCTCTAGAAACATCATTGAAACCAGGAGATTTCACTGCATGTGTGGGTGGTGGAACTAATAGGTTGGATAAGGTATAATGAGCAGGACTAGAGGCTCTACAGTGAAATAAGCCAATAAACACTAACCAGAACAGCAATGGACAAGGCATATTGACATTATGGAGAGGCATGCTCAGTCGAGTGATCAAAATGGTCCAGTGAGTGGAGAGGTTGGTTGGGGGTCACGCGATTTAGACAGCTAAATCGGTAGCAAGCTAGCATAGGAGCAAGCTAGCATAGAATGGAGGTCTGTTATTAGCCAACTCTTGCGTTCCGTCAGTCGATTAGTGGGTTTCCGTGTGGTAGAGGGGATTAATCCAAATCACACAACAACAACAAAAATAAAAACAATAGTTATAGTTATAGAGGCCCAAGAAGAAAAATAAATAAATAAATAAAAATAAAATAAACTAAAAATTGTCCGATTGTCTATTCAGATAGCAGCCGATAAGATAGCCAACGGCTAGCAGGCCGCAGATGGGCGCCCAGGCAACGTTGCGCCGGAGGAGCCAGCCGGACAATTCCCTCGGGTAGACAACGTCGGCAGTCCAACTGTGAAGGCTCGGTGGGGCTCCGCGTAGGCAGCAAAACGGGTCCGGATAGGTGACTGCAGCCCAGGAGTGATTGATGGAACTCTTCAGCTGGCTAGCTCCGGAACAATTGATGTTAGCTCCGGAATCAACGAAAGCCGATAGTCACACGGATAGCAGCTAGCTAGCTGTGAGATCCAGGTATGGATGTCCAGAGCCAGCGGCCGAAATCCGGTATGTTCCGTTCCGAGCCGCGCTGCGCTGCACCGCGCCGTACAAAACTGCCGATAGATTCTCGAGCCAAAGGACAGCCGATGACCACAAACCGTGGTTAGCTGAGTACTAACGATTAGCCAGTAAATAAGCTAACTAGCTTCTGAACCAGCTTCAGAGTAGCTTCTGGACCAGCTTCTGGCTAGCTCCCGGCTAGCTTCTGGCTAATTTCTGGCTAGCCTTTCGGAGGATTACAGACCTGAGGTAAATAATACTTTTTTATATAAATATAAATTGGTGAAGCGGATTGCAGGAGAGTGTTCTGAAGATGAGTTTTTGGAAAATTAAAAATGTATGTGAAAAAAAAGTTGTAAATATATCTATATATTTATATACACGACAGGACGAGGACAAAAATACGTCTGAACTGCTATGCCATCTTGGGAAAAAAAGTATTAATGAATAGTACCCCCTGATGAATAGGAAGAGCTAAAATATGCTCTTCTTTTCAGGATGGCTATTCAGTAACCCATTTGGACAGCACAAAGGATAATAAGCACACACAGAGAAATTTGGTTAAATTCTTAGCCTCCTTACTTTCAACTCTCACAGAAACCAGCATCTTCTGTCAACAGTCAATTAGGCCCAGATGTGAAGAGATGAGCACCAGGTTATTATGCACTTCAAAGCTAACAGAGGCCATGTCTGTTGAAGTGGATTAGCCTTGCTCTTTAGCTCCCTGCATGATCGTCTTTTTCATTCACCTCGTCTTTGATGTGTGGTTTGTATACTTTCTCCCTCTTTCCCTCGTCCCTCTACCGAAATTATTTTTTTAAACCCTCTATGTCCGTTCCTTTCTCTACTTCTGAGAACCATACCACAAGTGGATGATGAGCCTCAAATCCAATCAAAATGTATTTGTCACATGCGCGGCGGAACAGTTGAAATGCTTACTTGCAAGCCCTTAATCAACAATGCAATTTTAAGAAAATCCCCCAAAAATTAAGAGATAAGAATAACAAATAATTAAAGAGCAGCAGAAAATAACAATAGCGGGACTATATACAGGGGGTACTGGGACAGAGTCAATGCGGGGGGGCACCGCAAGGTAACTGAGGTAATTATGTACATGTAGGTAGAGTTTTTAAAGTGGCTACGCATAGATGATAACAGAGAGTAGCAGCAACGGCAGGGGGGGGGGGGGGGGGGGGGGGGGGGGCAATGCAAATAGTCTGGGTAGCCATTTGATTAGCTGCTCAGGAGTCTTATTGCTTGGGGGTAGAAGCTGTTTAGAAGCCTCTTGGAAATAGACTTGGCACTCCGGTACCACTTGCCGTGCGTTAGCACCGTTATTTTTCCAGGTAAGTTGACTGAGAACACATTCTCATTTGCAGCAACGACCTGGAGAATAGTTACAGGGGAGAGGAGGGGGATGAATGAGCCAATTGTAAACTGGGGATTATTAGGTGACCGTGATGGTTTGAGGGCCAGATTGGGAATTTAGCCAGTGTGTTTAGCCCCGGTGGGTTAACACCCATACTCTTACGATAAGTGCAATGGGATCTTTAATGACCTCAGAGAGTCAGGACACCCATTTAACATCCCATTCAAAAGACAGCACCCTACACATGACAGTGTCCCCCATCACTGCCCTGGGGTGTTAGGATATATATTTTTTTAGACCAGAGGAAAGAGTGCCTCCTACTGGCCCTCCAACAACACTTCCAGCAGCATCTGGTCTCCCATCCAGGAACTGATCAGGACCAACCCTGCTTAGCTTCAGAAGCAAGCCAGCAGTGGTATGCAGGGTGGTATGCTGCTGGCAATCTATGACTAGGATGGCTGGAGTCTTTGACAATTTTTAGGGCCTTCCTCTGACACCGCCTGGTATAGAGGTCCTGGATGGCAGGAAGCTTGGCCCCGGTGATGTACTGGGCCGTACGCATTACCCTCTGTAGTATCTTGCGGTCAGAGGCTGAGCACTTGCCATACCAGGCAGTGATACAACCCATCAGGGTGCTCTTGATGGTGCAGCTGTAAAACCTTTTGAGGATCTGAGGACCCATGCCAAATCTTTTCAGTCTCCTGAGGGGGAATAGGTTTTGTCGTGCCCTCTTCACGACTGTCTTGGTGTGCTTGGACCATGATAGTTTGTTGGTGATGTGGACACCAAGGAACTTGAAGCTCTCAGCCTGCTCCACTACAGCCCCGTAGATGAGAATTGGGGCATGCTCGGTCCTTCTTTTCCTGTAGTCCACAATCATCTCCTTTGTCTTGATCACATTGAGGGTGTGGTTGTTGTCCTTGCACCACACGGTCAGGTCTCTGACCTCCTCCCTATAGGCTGTCTCATCATCATCGGGCCTACCACTGTTGAGTCATCAGCAAACTTAATGATGGTGTTGGAGTCATGCCTGGCCGTGCAGTCATGAGTGAACAAGGAGTACAGAAGGGGACTGAGCACGCACCCCTGAGGGGTCCCCGTGTTGAGGATCAGTGTGGCGGATACCTACAGTTACCACCTGGGGGCGGCCTGTCAGGAAGTTCAGGATCCAGTTGCAAAGGGAGGTGTTTAGGACCAGGGTCCTTAGCTTAGTGATGAGCTTTGATGGCACTATGGTTTTGAACGTTGAGCTGTAATCAATGAATAGCATTCTCACATAGGTGTTCCTTTTGTCCAGGTGGGAAAGGGCAGTGTGGAGTGCAATAGAGTTTGCATCATCTGTGGATCTGTTGGTGCGGTATGCAAACTGGAGTGGGTCTAGGGTTTCTGGGGTAATGGTGTTGATGTGAGCCATGACCAGCCTTTCAAATAATTTCGTGGCTACAGACGTGAGTGCTACGTGTCAGTTGTCATTTAGGCAGGTTACCTTAGTGTTCTTGGGCACAGGGACTATGGTGGTCTGCTTGAAACATGTTGGTATTACAGACTCAGACAGGGAGATGTTGAAAATATCAGTGAAGACACTTGCCAGTTGGTCTGTGCATGCTCGGAGTATACGTCCTGGTAATCCGTCTGGCCCAGCGGAATTGTGAATGTTGACCTATTTAAAAGGTCTTGCTCACAACGGCTACGGAGAGCGTGATCACACAGTCGTCCGGAACAGCTGATTATCTCATGCATTTTTCAGTGTTGCTTGCTTCAAAGCGAGCATATAAGTTATTTAGCTCATCTGGTAGGCTAGTGTCACTGGTCAGCTCTCTACAGTGCTTCCATTTGTAGTCTGTAATAGTTTGCAAGCCCTGCCACATCGACGAGCGTCAGAGCCGGTGTAGTACGATTCGATCTTAGTCCTGTATTGACTCTCTGCTTGTTTGATGGTTCGTTGGAGGGCATAACAGGAATTCTTATAAGCTTCCCGCTCCTTGAAAGCGACAGCTCTACCCTCTACCCTTTCGTGCGAATCTTGCCTGTCTTCTGGTTGGTGTATGTACATACAGTCACTGTGGGGACAACATCCTCAATGCACTTTTTGATAAAGCCAGTGTCATGACTGGCCTGCTTGGGTCAGGTTACAGTGGACCACAATCCTACAGAGAGACCTCTCACACCCACCAGAGGGAAAGAAGTCTAGAGGTATGGAGATGGTGGGGTTTTTTGACACCTCACGCCCATTGTAAATCTAAGGCAGCAGACAACATTTCTTTGTCCTCTAACTATGGAGAACCGGCCTCAGAACATTAACCTTCAATAAATAGACTTTGGGACAATTGGTCAGCCACAATGGTGGTAATGACAATAGATGGAATATGAAAATGATTGTGGTTTTTGTTACGTTACTAAAAGTTAATAGACAACGTTATAACAAACACATTGTATATTTAAGAGTTTTCATAGTATATGTTTGATGTTTGCATATTGTACGTTGTACGTGTGGAAAATGTCCAGATCAAAGAGAATGTTTTTGTGAAGATTAAGTGTGAAGTTAGTTGTCTAAATTGGATCTGAGTAAAATCCAGATCTTGCCTCGTAACTTGGTACGCCCAGAGAATTGCCATAAACAGGGAAACGCCCATTTCTGACCCAAGGGTATAAAACATGTGAGTTAAGAATTAACATATCAGTCTAAGTGACCTGAGCTGCAGCCAAGATCTGAGTTGTCAGCAGCCCCAAAACGCAACACGAGGTTGAAGACAAAGTAACCTTTTATCTACCTATGCTACGGATGAGTCGCTGCGTCTCAGAGGGTGAATTCAAGCAGGACCATCCAGTCACCACTCTCCATCGAACCGTGTGTCTACACTGCTTTCATTCCTACGCTGTGAGTCCTGAGTTACAGGGCTGGCTGTTCTCAAAAGACCCCTTTCAGAACAAGGGTGAGGAAACAGACCACTAAGACAAAGGACACTGACATCGTGAGGACAGCCAGAGAGTTACACCCTGTAACCAGAGAAGTGCGTCAATTGAGAAGCCGAAACGGTCCATGCAGAGACCCCCATCGGAGACATTCAACACGTAATTACATCATTATATTCTGACCCATAGGAGCGGCAGTTCGGGGCAAGGTTAGGGTTAAAATAAGCATAGCTGACAAATGTATTTTTCTCTCGTGTACTCTCTCTCTTTTGAAATCCCCATTATGTGTAACACGTGTCATATTGTGTTGGCCCGCTAGGGAGCTGTTTCGTTGTACTAAGTTCTAATCAATAGCCTACACTGTGTGTTTGTGTATCTTATATGATCATTTTTAGCTTGTTATTAAGTAAATAATCAACTAAATTGGTGCGGTACGGACTCATTGGTGGGACTCGGGTTTGTGCAGATACCTGGATTATGCGAAGTTCAGAATGAGGCTGTAGATGAAATTGATTAATTAGAGACTGTTGTAAAATCGATATTCTGATATTCTTTGAGTTAATTTGGGAAATAGAAACTCAATAAATCCAAACTTTCCTATGGTACCGTAGGTTAATGAGCTAATAATACCTGATTTGGGGTGTCAGGGTAGCCTAGTGGTTAGAGTGTTGGACTAGTAACTGCAACTTTGCAAGTTCAAATCCCCGAGTTGACAAGGTACAAATCTGTCATTCTGCACCTGAACAGGCAGTTAACCCACTGTTCCTAGGCCGGCATTGAAAATAATAATTTGTTCTTAACTGACTTGCCTAATTAAATGAAGATAAAATAATTACCTGATTCATTTAATATCGTCACATTAATCAATACAACATCACGACTGATGTGGTGTACTCCTCAATGCCATCGGAAGAATCCCTGAAAATTTTCCAGTCTGTGCTAGCAAAACAGTCCAGTAGTTTAGCATCTGCTTTATCTGACCACTGGTGCTTGCTGCTTTAATTTTTGCTTGTAAGCGGAAATCAGAAGGATAGAGTTATGGTCAGATTTGCCAAATGGGGGGTGAGGGTGAGCTTTGTACACATCTCTGTGTGGCACATTTAACATGCTGATAGAAATTAGGTAAAACAGATTTAAGTTTCCCTGCATTAAAGTCCCCGGGCCACTAGGAGCGCCGCCTATGGATGACCGTTTTCCTCTTTGCTTTTGGCGGAATACAGCTTGTTGAGTGCGGTTTTAGTGCCAGCCTCGGTCTGTGGTGGTATGTAGACAGCTACAAAAAATACAGATGAAAACGCTCTAGGTAGATGGTGTGGTCTACAGCTTATCATGAGATACTCTACCTCAGGTGATACTCTACCTCGAGACTTCCTTAGATATCGTGAACCAGCTATTGTTTACAAAAATGCATAGGCCCCCACCCCGTGTCTTACCAGAGGCTGCTGTTCTGTCCTGCCGATAGAGTGTATAACCTACCAGCTGTATGTTCTTAATGTCGTCGTTCAGCCACGACTCAGTAAAACATAAGATATTACAGTTTTTAATATCCCGTTGGTAGGATATATGTACTTTCAGTCCGTCCCATTTATTGTCCAGCGATTGAACATTAGATTACAGAACGGAAGGCAAGGGAAGATTAGCCACTCGTCGCTTGATCCTCACAAGGCATTCTGATCTCTTTCCTCAAAACCAACATTTATTTTTCCAGCAAATCACAGGGATCTGGGCCTGGTCAGGTGTCCGTAGCATATCCCTCGCGACCGATTCCTTGAAGAAAAACTCCTCGTCCGATTTGAGGTGATTAATCCCAGTTCTGATGTCCAGAAGCTCTTTTCGGTCGTGAGAGACGGTAGCAGCAACATTATGTACAAAAGAAGTTACGAACAACGCAAAAAAACAATAATTGCATGGTTGGTTGAGAGCCAGTAAGACGGCAGCCCTACACTCCGGCGCCATCCGGCTCTATTCTAACCATTCCTGATTGCAAAATGGAATACAAGGCTTTTTCTGAGAATATGTAGAAAACGTTCATTGTGTCAGACGTGGTTACTATGACAACTACTTTGTTTAGCATTGGATGGAAACCCTTAATTCTTTCCAGAAAGTCATTGGAGTTGTCTGAATGTACATATACAGTGAAAACAACAAATATAAATAACATTATGTAACAAAACTGCCAATAAATACTATGAAGTAATTTACGCCTTGGAGCAGTAAATAGCTTCCATAGTTTTGCAAAGAGGCGTGATGCAAGAGCAGAACAAATACAACCAGCAGAGAGGCTCCATTTCCAGTGTCCAATGGCCTCTGCTCCTACCCATCCAGATCAAGAGGTCTGATCAAAGACCAGCTGCATCTGTAGACAACAGAAGCAGATAGCTCTCTAATTAGGGTCACTGACATGCTGTTGTGTAAAGAGAACATACAGTGCCTTGCAAAAGTATTCGGCCCCCTTGAACTTTGCGACCTTTTGCCACATTTCAGGCTTCAAACATAAAGATATAAAACTGTATTTTTTTGTGAAGAATCAGCAACAAGTGGGACACAATCATGGAGTGGAACGACATTTATTGGATATTTAAAACTTTTTTAACAAATCAAAAACTGAAAAAATGGGCGTGCAAAATTATTCAGCCCCCTTAAGTTAATACTTTGTAGCGCCACCTTTTGCTGCGATTACAGCTGTAAGTCGCTTGGGGTATGTCTCTATCAGTTTTGCACATCGAGAGACTGAAATTTTTTCCCATTCCTCCTTGCAAAACAGCTCGAGCTTAGTGAGGTTGGATGGAGAGCATTTGTGAACAGCAGTTTTCAGTTCTTTCCACAGATTCTCGATTGGATTCAGGTCTGGACTTTGACTTGGCCATTCTAACACCTAGATATGTTTATTTTTGAACCATTCCATTGTAGATTTTGCTTTATGTTTTGGATCAATGTCTTGTTGGAAGACAAATCTCCGTCCCTGTCTCAGGTCTTTTGCAGACTCCATCAGGTTTTCTTCCAGAATGGTCCTGTATTTGGCTCCATCCATCTTCCCATCAATTTTAACCATCTTCCCTGTCCCTGCTGAAGAAAAGCAGGCCCAAACCATGATGCTGCCACCACCATGTTTGACAGTGGGGATGGTGTGTTCAGCTGTGTTGCTTTTACGCCAAACATAACGTTTTGCATTGTTGCCAAAAAGTTCAATTTTGGTTTCATCTGACCAGAGCACCTTCTTCCACATGTTTGGTGTGTCTCCCAGGTGGCTTGTGGCAAACTTTAAACGAAACTTTTTAAGAAATGGCTTTCTTCTTGCCACTCTTCCATAAAGGCCAGATTTGTGCAATATAAGACTGATTGTTGTCCTATGGACAGAGTCTCCCACCTCAGCTGTAGATCTCTGCAGTTCATCCAGAGGGATCATGGGCCTCTTGGCTGCATCTCTGATCAGTCTTCTCCTTGTATGAGCTGAAAGTTTAGAGGGACGGCCAGGTCTTGGTAGATTTGCAGTGGTCTGATACTCCTTCCATTTCAATATTATCGCTTGCACAGTGCTCCTTGGGATGTTTAAAGCTTGGGGAATCTTTTTGTATCCAAATCCGGCTTTAAACTTCTTCACAACAGTATCTCGGACCTGCCTGGTGTGTTCCTTTTTCTTCATGATGCTCTCTGCGCTTTTAACGGACCTCTGAGACTATCACAGTGCAGGTGCATTTATACGGAGACTTGATTACACACAGGTGGATTGTATTTGTCATCATTAGTCATTTAGGTCAACATTGGATCATTCAGAGATCCTCACTGAACTTCTGGAGAGAGTTTGCTGCACTGAAAGTAAAGGGGCTGAATAATTTTGCACGCCCAATTTTTCAGTTTTTGATTTGTGAAAAAAGTTTGAAATATCCAATAAATGTCGTTCCACTTCATGATTGTGTCCCACTTGTTGTTGATTCTTCACAAAAAAATACAGTTTTATATCTTTATGTTTGAAGCCTGAAATGTGGCAAAAGGTCGCAAAGTTCAAGGGGGCCGAATACTTTCGCAAGGCACTGTAGTTACCATATGTTACATCCAGACAAAGCACGTACATATCCGTAACACATGACTGAGAACAGAGAGAACCTTGCCATTCAAACCAGACTGCAATGGATAGATATGGTATGAACAAGCATCTGATTGCAAAGGAAAACCTACTGCAATCCCCATTACACCGTCATACTGTGCTTGTTACAAACAGTGTGACTGTTCACATGTAAATAAACTAGTTCTGCTTGACCTTTGAGTGTTTCGCACCACGTCTGTGTGATAATTGAGTGTGGCGGGATCTCACTGGGCCTCAGAATGGACACGTGGCAGTCCCATCCTACCAGCATCCCTACCCAGACCCCAGGGACACACCATAGTATACTATCTCCAACATACTGGAACACAATATGAACATGGGTAAGCAAAGCATTCCCTAGCCTAGAGTATCAATTTGTTTTCACTGCTGGCTGCTTTTTACTTTGTAATGTGATGTCTGTGATTTTTTCCCCACCTGGCTAAGAGATCCTACCCAGGGCTCCATCACAGGAGTCCCAATATCACCATGCCCACATCAGAGACTCTCTCTCACAGGGCTCCATGGACTACCAGGCATTTTGGGTGTTATGTGTTGGCTATTTTTCTGTTCAGTGATTTATGCATATCATCATTGTCCTTTTGAGCCAAATATAGAATCATTCCATGCCCAAGAGTAAATAACCACTATCTTCCCACAAACCTAAGTTACAACAACAGTTTAACGTCATAAAATGACAACAGACTATAGTGATGTGGAAGAGTTGTCCTGACATGAGGGAATAGGTATCTGATAGATAGATAATGTAGGAAGTAGAGTGTATAGAAAAACTAACTTGTCCAGGCACGGCAAATTTGCTGAGGTAGCTAAGCAAATGTATCACAGAATTAGTGCCATTTACCAGATATTGAGTGAAATGTCCTACATGAATTTAGCAAATTAGCATTGGGATTAACTAAATTTGCTTTAGAATTATGGAACTCTGTAGAATGAGACCATTTGTCTATAACATTTAGTTTCTTCATAGAGCATAAGAGAAATAAGAGAAGACTTCCATTAACCTTAAATCCAGCAGTAGAATGCACAGCATTCAAACACTGTATCACCACAGCGAACCCATTCCGCACCCAGCTTTTTGAACTGAACCATTTTCTTAAGAAGGCCTCATTTACTCAGCATGGCTTCCTCAGAAGTCTAGAAAATACAGAGACCCCTGTGTGTTCTTTATTGAGTCAGGACTCTTTACATAACTCTAATTATTGATAGCAGTCCTGTTAATAGCCCTATCGTCTACATTTCCCTCTTACCTTATTAACTGCCACAGCAAAGTCAATTAACTCAGTGGAGCGCTGGCCTTTCCTGCTCTCGTTTGCTTCTGTGGTTCAGATAATGAGCTATCTATTGCTGAATCTTCCGCCTCAGTACCAGACGCCAGTAAGCACCTGAACGTCTGTGTGCAGTGACTACCTACCCTGTGCCCTGTGTGACTCCTACCCAACTCTAATTGTTACTGCATATCCTTGGATATCCTGTAATAATTGGCTGTTGAGGCTGTTCAGTTTTTTATTTGTTTTATTCATGGTAATTCACTACAAAGCTGTATTCAATTGTGACAAAGCTCTTAAAAGAAATTGAGAAAAAAATTAAGGAATGGACTCTACCTACATGTTAATTTATCCTACTGTTTTTACCAAACAAGTGTAAAAAAAAAAAAAAAAGAAGGTCACGTAAATCACAATCACAAATCACAACATACTTCTTTCCAAAATAAATATTATAGTTTGATTACATTTTAGGGTATCTGCGGAGTAAATAGGAACGTATTTTGACTTGTTGAAACAAAGTTTAGGGGTAGATTTTCTGATTCCCTTCTCTGCAAGTTGAATGAGTGGATTATTCAAATCGATGGTGCCAACTAAACTGACTTTTTGGGATATAAAGAAGGATTTTATCTAACAAAATGACAATACGTGTTGGAGCTGGGACCCTTTGGATAACAAATCAGAGGGAGATTTTCAAAAAGTAAGTGAATTTTTAATCGCTATTTGGGAATTTATGAAACCTGTGCTGGTGGAAAAATATTTTGATGTGGAGTGCCTTCCTTAAACAATTGCATGGCATGCTTTCGTTGTAAAGGCTATTGTAAATCGGACAGTGCAGTTAGATTAACAAGAATTTAAGCTTTTAACCAATATAAGACTAGTATGTTCATTAATGTTTAATATCCATCATTTGCATTTGTATTATTATTTATTTTAATTGCACGCCTGTCACATTCTGACCTTAGTTCCTTTGTTATGTCTTTGTTTTAGTTTGGTCAGGGCGTGAGTTGGGGTGGGAAGTCTATGTTCTTTTTACTATGTTGTGTTTATGTGTTTGGCCTGGTATGGTTCCCAATCAGAGGCAGGTGTCGTTTGTTGTCTCTGATTGAGAATCATACTTAGGTAGCCTTTTCCCACCTGTGTTTGTGGGTGATTATTTTCTGTTTAGTGTTTTTCGTCACCTTACAGAACTGTTTCGGTTTCGTTTCATTCTCTTTGTTATTTTGTTTAGTGTTCTGAGTTTAAATAAATATGATCATCAACACTTACCACGCTGCACTTTGGTCCTCCTCTCCTTCCACCGAAGACAACCGTTACAACGCCCTCCAGTTTCACCGGAAGTTATCCCGCTAGCGGGATACCTAGCCTTAAGAAGTTTGATAGTCCAGACACGACACAACAATGGCATTATTTTCAATGACCGCTACAACTTTCCAACTATTTAACTTCCACCAAAGCATTTACAGACAAATTGACATAGTAAAATAAATAAATATAAAGGATAATTCATGCGGAAACCCTCATATTAAACACCAATGTTATTCACTTAGTTGATGGTTTATATGTAGGATAATGTTTTCCAGCTTTGTCATTCAATTTATAATTTTAAAAATAATGGTATTTGATTATTTTATATATTTGACATGTGATCAGGCCACACAACGGGACAGAGATAATTACTGACATGTGGTAATCGGAGGTACCAAAAAAGACCACTAGATTTAATGTGATAAAATAAAACTTGAAAGTTACTCAAATTCTGGTAGTTTACTGGTAAACTTCAAACGTTTCCAGTAATATACCCTCCCTTTGCAATCCTACTTCTACCTTAAGCTAGCTTCAGTTAAATCAGCTCACCTCATATTATATCAAAATATTTGTCACATATGCAGAATACAGGTGTAGACCTTATCGTGAATTGTTTACAAGCCCTTAACCAACAACGCAGTTCAAGAAATGGAGTTAATAAAATATTTACTAAATAAACTAAAGTAAAAAAAATCTAATGACTCAAAAAGTAACACAAGAAAGGTACATAACAATAACGAGGCTACAGTATATACAGGGGGTGCCGGTACAGGTTAGTTGAGGTAATTTGTAAAGTGACTACACATAGATAATAAACAGCGAGTAGCAGCAGTGTAACAACAAGGGGGTCAATGTAAATAGTCTGGTTGGCCATTTGATTAGTCCTTCAGCAGTCTTATGGCTTGGGGGTAGAAGGAAGAAGCCTTTTGGTTAAGGAGCCTTTTGGTCCTAGACTTGGCGCTCCGGTTCCTCTTGCCGTGCGGTAGCAGATGCTGAGCAGTTGCCATACCAGGCGGTGACGCAACCGGTCAGGATGCTCTCGATGGTGCAGCTGTAGAACTTTGAGGATCTGGGGACCCATGCCAAATATTTTTAGTGTCCTGAGGGGAAAAATGTGTTGTCGTTCCCTCTTCACGACTGTCTTGGTGTGTTTGGACCATGATAGTTTGTTGGTGATATGGGCACCAAGCTACTTGAAACTCTCGACCCACTCTACTTCAGTCCCATCAATGTTAATGGGAGCCTGTTCAGCCCTTCTTTTCCTAATGTACAGTGACAGAATTCAGAACATGGGCCGTTCTTACAGTGTTCTACCTGTACAGCAAGTCAGAACCGTAAGATAAATAAAGGGGGTATATAAGCAGACAATGAAAGCTCTTACAATATTCGATGATTACATGTGCACCACCAAGTCAGAACAGTAGGTGAAACTAAGACCAAATTATTAGGGTGAGGCACATGGGCTACTAAAATCTTACTACACAAGCTACACTTAGTATTACTTTCTTAGCTACAGTATACAGTGTTCAAAAAAGTATTTAGTCAGCCACCAATTGTGCAAGTTCTCCCACTTAAAAAGATGATAGAGGCCTGTAATTTTCATCATAGGTACACTTCAACCATGACAGACAAAATTAGAAAAAAAATCCAGAAAATCACATTGTAAGATTTTTAATGAATTTATTTGCAAATTATGGTGGAAAATAAATATTTGGTCAATAACAAAAGTTTTTCTCAATACTTTGTTATATACCCTTTTTTGGCAATGACAGAGGTCAAACATTTTCTGTAAGTCTTCACAAGGTTTTCACACACTGTTGCTGGTAATTTGTCCCATTCCTCCATGCAGATCTCCTCTAGAGCAGTGATGTTTTGGTGCTGTTGCTGGGCAACACGGACTTTCAACTCCCTCCAAAGATTTTCTATAGGGTTGAGATCTGGAGACTGGCTAGGCCACTCCAGGACCTTGAAATGCTTCTTACGAAGCCACTCCTTCGTTGCCCGGGCGGTGTGTTTGGGATCATTGTCAAGCTGAAAGACCCAGACACGTTTCATCTTCAATGCCCTTGCTGATGATAGGCTTTGTTACATTGGTCCCAGCTCTCTGCAGGTCATTCACTAGGTCCCCCCATGTGGTTCTGGGATTTTTGCTCACCGTTATTGTGATCATTTTGACCCCATGGGGTGAGATCTTGCGTGGAGCCCCAGACCAGGGAAGATTATCATTGGTCTTGTATGTCTTCCATTTCCTAATAATTACTCCCACAGTTGATTTCTTCAAACCAAACCTCTTACCTATTGCAGATTCAATCTTCCCAGCTTGGTGCAGGTCTACAATTTTGTTTCTGGTGTCCTTGGCCAGCTCTTTGGTCTTGGCTATAGTGGAGTTTGGAGTGTGACTGTTTGAGGTTGCGGACAGGTGTCTTTTATACTATTAACAAGTTCAAACAGGTGCCACTAATACAGGTAACGAGTGGAGGACAGAGGAGCCTCTTAAAGAAGAAGTTACAGGTCTGTGAGAGCCAGAAATCTTGCTAGTTTGTAGGTGACCAAATAGTTATTTTCCACCATAATTTGCAAATAAATTCATAAAAAATCCTACAATGTGATTTTCTGTATTTTTTTTTCTGATTTTGTCTGTCATAGTTGAAGTGTACCTATGATGAAAATTACAGGCCTCTCATCTTTTTAAGTGGGAGAACTTGCACAATTGGTGGCTGACTAAATACTTTTTTGCCCCACTGTACATATAACCCAGGCATTTTACATAATTTATGCAGCAGCATACAATACATTTTTGGACTCACGTTGTTGTGCTGTACTCAATGGATTAGGAAGTTGGCACGGTGGTCCTTTGTGGGCAAATTTTGTCTGGCATTATATAAATTTAAGGTGCTTTCACAACAACTGGGAACTCGGAAAGAAACAAGGTTCAATCATGATGACATCATTGATCTTCAGGTCGTAGCTCTAGAAAGAGGCCGGATTTAGAATTCCGAGTTGGATGACCGTTCAAAACGTCTTTTCCCAGTCGGTGCTTGTTTATTTCCGACTTCCCAGTTGTGTTGAACACACTGAAGTCAAGCTTTCGCAGTTCTGAGTTAACAGTTGTTTTGAGTGCAGCACAAATCATGCTTCATTGACAGAATGGCCAATGTTGAATGTTTATCATTTTAAACTTGGAAAAGAGCCCCTTAATCACAGATTTGGGACCACACAGCCACTCTACTGAATAGCAGGCTAGTTATTGCTTTGCAATGCTTGCAGTTATTCACTGTCACTGATTCCTTCCAAACCACTCATTGCTGAATTTGAAATTTCCAACTTGTTGTGTAATGTTAATGTCCAATGGCCGCTGAGCAACGATACGTTTTATATATCATTTATCTTCATATGACAAGGATTAAAACGGATTTGCCAGTAGATTGTTTTTTAAAATTTATGATGATGACTGCTAGCTAAGATTTTGAAAGTATGATGTTGACATGATCAGTCCAATCAAAGCTAATGTACATATAACGTGACTTGATGTCATTTTATCTGTGGTCAATGACCTTGAGCCTTCTTGGATAGGCACTTCTAATATAACTCTATGACAGCACCCAAGGGACTAGAATTTTCTAGCACCACCTTTAGACTTGGCAGTGACGTAGTGTTACCATGAGTGACAGAATATTGAGCCAATCATGGCGCAACGCTCTGTATTTTCTGCTGGCCTGCCCCACCACAGCAGAAAGTACTGAGCAAAGCTTAAACACCTGCATTTTGGAGTAGCCTAACTGAAGAAAACAAAAATTAGATCATGTTTGTCTGCGGCCTTATTTACTCAATGATATATATTTTTTACATTGTTTGCAAACTGATATGTGACACGTATTAATGCCAAAATAACATGCAAAACAGGCAAGCTCAAGCTCTGCCCCACCTACCTGAATGACGGGTCGCCACTGCTCTGAGGTCCAACTCATCCCAAACCACCACCACAATTGGGTTGAGGTCAGCTGATTGTAGAGGCCAGGTCATCTGATGCAGGACTCCATCACTCTCCTTCTTGGTCAAATAGCCCTTATACAGCCTGGAGGTGTGTTGGGTCATTGTCCTGTTGAAAAACAAATGATAATACCACTAAGCGCAAACCAGACAGGATGGCGTATCGCTGCAAAATGCTGTGATAGCCATGCTGGTTAAGTATGCCTTCCGTTCACCAACTCTGCGTATCACAAAGACACGGTGTTTGGAACCAAACATCTAAAATATGGACTCATTGGACTCATTGCTTGTGTTTTTTGGCCCAAGTAAGTCTCTTCTTATTATTGGTGTCCTTTAATAGTGGTTTCTTTGCAGCAATTCAACCATGAATGCCTGATTGACGCAGTCTCCTTTGCACAGTTGATGTTGATGTGTGTCTGTAACTTGAACTCTGTGAAGCATTTAATTGGGCTGCAATTTTTGAGGCTGGTAACTCTAATGAATTTATACTCTGCAGCAAAGGTTACTCTGGGTCTTCCTTTCTTGTGGTGGTCCTCATGAGAACCAGTTTCATCATAGCACTTGATGGTTTGTGCAACTGCACTTGAAGAAACTTTAAAAGTTATTTTCCAAATTGGCTGACCTTCATGTCTCAAAGTAATGATGGACTGTAATTTCTCTTGCTTATTTGAGCTGTTCTTGCCATAATATGGAATTGGTATTTTACCAAATATCTTCCCCTACCTTGTCACAACACAACTGATTGGCTCAAATACATTGAGAGGGAAAGAAATTCCACAATTTTACTTTTAACAAGGCACACCTGATAATTGAAATGTATTCCAGGTGACTACCTCATTAAGCTGGTTGAGAGAATGCCAGGAGTGTGCAAAGCTGTCATCAAAGGGTGGCTACTTTGAAGAATCTCAAATATAAAATATGTTTTGATTTGTTTAACATTTTTTGGTTACTATATGATTCCAAGTGTGTTATTTCATAGTTTTGATGTCTTCACTATTATTCTACAATGTAGAACATAGTAAAAATAAAGAAAAACCCTTGAATGAGTAGGTGTGTCCAAGCTTTTGACTGGTACTGTTGGTGTTCCTTTTGTCCAGGAGCGAAAGGGCAGTGTGGAGTGCGATTCAGATTGTGTCATGTTTGGACCTGTGGAGGCGGTATGATAATTGGAGTGGGTTTAGGGTTTCTGGCATGATGGTGTTGATGTGAGCCATGACCAGCCTTTCAAAGCACTTTCTGGCTACCGACGTGAGTGCTACAGGTGGTAATAATTTAGGCAGGTTACCTTCGCTTTCTTGGGCACAAGGACTATGGTTGTCTGTTTGAAACATATAGGTATTACAGACTCGGCCAGGGGAGATTGAAAATGTCAGTGAAGACACTTGCCAACTGGTCTGTGCATGTTTTGAGTACACGTCCTGGTAATTCTTCTGGTCCCTCGGCTTTGTGAATATTGACTTGTTTAAAGGTCTTGCTCACATCGGCTACGGGGAGTGTGAACACACGGTCGTCCGGAACAACTGATGGTCTCATGCATGCTTCAGTTTTGCTTGCATTTAGCTTGTCTCGTAGACTAGCATCACTTGGCAGCTCGAGGCTTGGTTTCCCTTTGTAGTCCATAATAGTTTTCAAGCCCTGCCATATCCGATGAGCGTCAGAGCCGGTGTAGTAGAATTCAGTCTTAGTCCTGTATTGACGCTTTGCCTGTTTGATGGTTCGTCTGAGTGCATAGCGGGATTTCTTGTAAGCGTCCGAATTAGTGTCCTGCTCCTTGAAATTGGGAGCAGTCGCCTTTAGCTCGGTGCGGATGATGTCTGTAATCCTTGGCTTCTGGTATGGCTTCTGGTATGGTAATGTACGTACAGTCACTGTGGGGATGACGTCGTCGAATGCACTTATTGATGAAGGTCGTATACTGAGGTGGTATACACTGAGGTGGTATACTCCTCAATGCCATTGGAGGAATCCTGGAACATATTCTAGTCTGTGCTAGCAAAAAAGTCCTGTAGCGTAGCATTCGAGTCATTTGTCCACTTTCGTATTGAGCGAGTCACTGGTACTTACTACTTTAGTTTTTGCTTGTAAGCAGGAATCAGGAGGAAAGAATTCTGCTCAGATTTGCCAAATGTAGGGCGAGGGAGAGCTTTGTATGTTTCACTGTGTGTGGAGTAAAGGTGGTCAAGAGTTGTTTTTCCTTTGGTTGAACATGTGACATGCTGATAGAAATGAGGTAAAACGGATTTAAGTTTGCTGGCCACTAGGAGTGCATCTTCTGGATGAGCATTTTCTTGTTTGCTTATGGTCTTATAGAGTTGGTTGACAGCGGTCTTAATGTCAGCATCAGTTTGTGGTGGTAAATAGACAGCTACGAATAATATAGATGAGAACTCTCTTGGTAGATAGTGTGGTCTACAGCTTATCATGAGGTATTCTACCTCAGGCGAGCAATACCTCAAGGCTTCTTTAATATTAGACCACGCACCAGCAGTTGTTGACAAATAGACACACACCCCACCCCTCGTCTTACCAGACGTAGCTGCTCTGTCCTGCTGAAACATGGAGAAGCCAGACAGCTCTATATTATCTGTGTCGTTGTTCAGCCAAGTCTTGGTGAAACATACAGTGGGGCAAAAAAGGATTTAGTCAGCCACCAATTGTGCAAGTTCTTCCACTTAAATGGCCTGTAATTTTCATCATAGGTACACTTCAACTTTGACAGACAAAATCAGAAAAAAAAATCCAGAAAATCACATTGTAGGATTTTTTATGAATTTATTTGCAAATTATGGTGGAAAATAAGTATTTGGTCAATAACAAAAGTTTATCTCAATACTTTGTTATATACCCTTTGTTGGCAATGACAGAGGTCAAACATTTTCTGTAAGTCTTCACAAGGTTGCTGGTATTTTGGCCCATTCCTTCATGCAGATCTCTTCTAGAGCAGTGATGTTTTGGGGCTGTTGCTGGGCAACACGGACTTTCAACTCCCTCCAGAGATTTTCTATGGGATTGAGATTTGGAGACTGGCTAGGCCACTCCAGGACCTTGAAATGCTTCTTATGGAGCCACTCCTTCTCGCCCGGGTGGAGTGTTTGGGATCATTGTCATACTGAAAGACCCAGCCACGTTTCATCTTCAATGCCCTTGCTGATGGAAGGAGGTTTTCACTCAAAATCTCACGATACATGGCCCCATTCATTCTTTCCTTTACACGGATCAGTCGTCCTGGTCCCTTTGCAGAAAAACAGCCCCAAAGCATGATGTTTCCACCCCAATGCTTCACAGTAGGTATGGTGTTCTTTGGATGCAACTCAGCATTCTTTGTCCTCCAAACACGACGAGTTGAGTTTTTACCAAAAAGTTATATTTTGGTTTCATCGGACCATATGACATTCTCCCAATTTCTTCTGGATCATCCAAATGCTCTCTAGCAAACTTCAGACAGGCCTGGACATGTACTGGCTTAAGCAGGGGGACACGTCTGGCACTGCAGGATTTGAGTCCCTGGCGGCGTAGTGTTACTGATGGTAGGCTTTGTTACTTTGGTCCCAGCTCTCTGCAGGTCATTCACTAGGTCCCCACGTGTGGTTCTGGAATTTTTGCTCACTGTTCTTGTGATCATTTTGACCCCACAGGGTGAGATCTTGCTTGGAGCCCCAGATTGAGGGAGATTATCAGTGGTCTTGAATGTCTTCCATTTCCTAATAATTGCTCCCACAGTTGATTTCTTCAAACCAAGCTGCTTACCTATTGCAGATTCAGTCTTCCCAGCCTTGTGCAGGTCTACAATTTTGTTTCTGGTGTCCTTTGACAGCTCTTTGGTCTTGGCCATAGTGGAGTTTGGAGTGTGACTGTTTAAGGTTGTGGATAGGTAGGTGTCTTTTATACTAATAACAAGTTCAAACAGGTGCCATTAATACAGGTAAGTGGAGGACAGAGGAGCCTCTTAAAGAAGAAGTTACAGGTCTGTGAGAGCCAGAAATCTTGCTTGTTTGTAGGTGACCAAATACTTATTTTCCACCATAATTTGCAAATAAATTAATTAAAAATCCTACAATGTGATTTTCTGGATTTTTTTTCTCTTTTTGTCTGTCATAGTTGAAGTGTACCTATGATGAAAATGACAGGACTCTCACATCTTTTTAAGTGGGAGAACTTGCACAATTGGTGGCTGACTAAATACTTTTTTGCCCCACTGTAAGATATTACAGTTGTTAATGTCCCTTTGTCAGGATCGTCTTAATTATATATTTTACAATGATTTCACATTGGCCAATAATACCGAGGGCAGTGGTGGTTTACCTACTAGTCAGCGAATTCTTACAAGGCACCCCGCCCTCCTCCCCCTTTTTCTTTGTCTCAATAGGCAGGAACAGACCTGGGTCTCTGTGGAGAAATCAACACTCGGCCTATAAAGGGCATTGACACAACACATAATCCTTCAATAACAACACAGCTCAACCTGCAAGGTAATGTTCACAGCTGAATTCAATATATGCTAATTGTTACCCTGGTTATAAATTACAGGAAATTGTTCCTGCGATGGCAAATACCTTGAGGGCCATGCTGGCTGGCAATGCCAATACTGCAGTGAGCCTTAAGAGTTGGTTGGCTGTCTGAATAGACATTATCAGAGCTAACAGCGCTCTTGCTGAGTTATAAAGTCACCTAGATAGACCACAAACCCTCAGGTGGTCTTGTCCAAATAATTCAGACCTCTTGTCTGTGTGACCCTGTGTGTGGAGCAGAGCAGGGGCCCAGGGGCCCAAGGGCCAGTCTATTCCACAGGAGGCTTCCCTCCTAGCATCAGAGAGATTAGAGCTGTGTGCACCTGCTGGCCCCAGTGTAATGTCCCCTCTCCACAGGACTTCACAACTAGATCATTATCACATGCAACCAGGGCCCTGTCATTCTGCTCCCACTCTATCCCCAGGGAGAAGACAGGAAGAAAAAGAAAAACAGGGATGGAAAACTTCTTAGGGTGATGAAATAAAGGAAACAGAGAGGGAGAATGAGAGGGAGAGCGGTGACGTATCTTTGAGAGCTTTATAACACCCTTCCTCCTCCTTGGAAGAATCTTGGCTTGACATTCAAGCACCAAAATACATTTGGTAATAATGCCATGTTTAGCCTCTCCCTTAGACACCATTTATATTTTTCTTGCACTTTAGTCTCGCTCCCTTTCTTGCTTCCTCTTATTTCTCTCCACCTCGTCTGTCCCTTAGTTACCCCCTCTCTCTGTATCTGTCTGTCTCTCCAGAAGGGGGAGAGGGCCCTGGCTTTACAATAACAGAGAGCAGAGCCCCAGTGAGACCAATCTTTGTAGTAGAAGGCCCTGGTGCTCTCGTCTTTCCATTGTCTCTGCTCTCTCTCGTTGCTCTGCCTGCCACATCAACCTCTCCTCTCCAGGGCCTCATCTAGAATTCATTCTCTGACACTGATGTGACAAGGAAAACAAACGCTCCTGAATATTTAACAATCAGCAGCGGGGAGGTGATTCTGTTTCTGTTATTATTTACCTGCCAAAGGTTTCTGTCCTCCACAGAGCTTTGCACCATAATGTTATCAACAATGTATACTCTACAGAGATAATACATTATGAGATTACGATTCTGTGTCCAATAACGTTACATCACAGCACCTCCGATAGTCTTGTTTTAGGGAGTGATGCTATTTTGCATATTATGCATTGAAAGTGATCTATTTATACCAGAGGAGGCTGGTGGGAGGGGCTATAGAAGGATGAGCTCATTGTAATGGCTGGAATGGAATTATTGGAACGGTATCAAACTTATGGAAACCGCATTTGACTCTGTTCCATTTATTCCATTCCAGCCAATACAATGAGCCCGTCCTCCTATAGCTCCTCCCACCAGGCTCCACTGATCTATACCATTGCTGCAGATGCAGTGAGAGTGGTGAATAATCTATAAATCTGTTAGATGTTGACAGTCTGACTCTTTCTTTCTCTCACTCTGTCAGACTGACTACTGAGTCAACAGGCGTCTGGATACTGACTCATACCACAGGTTGTCTTGTTGTATGTCGTGGACAGAACTCAATGAAGATGAAGTACCCAGAAGGATTGAGCATCTACTTTGGTCTAATGAAGATTTAAACCAGTGAAGCAAAGGTACGTGTGTGTGTGCACAACAGTGGATTGATCTGAGTGATTTATATACAGACAGGTCTCCGTCAGGTGATCAGATGTGGAGTGAGAGCAGTGAACGACTGAGTCTCTCTTTATCAGACTGAGGTGTAGCTGGGTTCTTTTGGAAGTTAATTATCTGTGGATTATCTGGGCTTTTAGCCTTTTAAATCCACATGGAAACATCAGTTATATTGGGCAAACCTAGGGCTGTTGTGGTCATACATTTTTGCCAGCAGGTGATTGTCAAGCAAATAACTGCAGTTCTCACGGTAATTGAGCGTTAATTAACATAAACACATTTAGAATGTCCTATCTTCCACGCATAGCCTATAAACTACTGATGCAGACATCTACATTTGAAAAATTCAAATAAATGAATGTAATTTAGCCTACACCAACACAATAAATCCTTTATTTATTTTAGATAGGTCTAAATAAATATGATATGAAGACAATGTACAATTTTATAGTATGACGAATACAATTGAACATTGCTGAATAAAATAGAAAGGATATTTTCTCCAAATGATTTGAGGGAGTGAACACGTGGCCATTCTGTGAGCGGTTAACAAACAGGTCCTCCTATATGCTTGATCTAGAGTTATTTATGTCACTTTAGTTGTGATACAAATGCTGGGATATGTGTTTAGATGTTTTATGCATTCTAAGGCTGCATGATGCGACTAATGATGATTTGAAGTCGCATGAAAGGCATGAGCTCTGCTTTATTTTTTTGCACAGGCTGTACACACTTCATCAGTCTTTCTCACAGGCTACAAGTGGGATGCAACTGTGCGTGTCCTTTCCAATTCCGAGGCTCGTATTGAAGAAATAGGAAGAACTCTACACATTTACTTTTCGTCAGCCAACAAGAGGAGTAGGCCTAACGAACAGCAAAAACACTAGCCTAATGTCAATATACTACCTCCCCCATAGTAAAATTGATATAATCACTAGCATAAAATAAACTGTTTGAAGCAATGAGCCTGATGCAACAGATGAGAACGTTTAGTTTAATATGTTGATAAACTATTAGGCAATTTCTTCACATTATAAGCGCAGCAATGCGCACACAACATTAGACTATAAGCGTGAGTGTTCCATTAGCAAGAAAACACCATCCTCAAAAGTGACCGCAAATGTGATTATGCATGTAATGCTTTTATTATAAAAGGTGCATTTTTTTGGTGGACATTTTCTTCCCCAAACTTGAAACTGCATTTAACGCCCATGATCACAAGTGATGATGTATATATGGCAATTGGGCTCTACACCCATTGTAAAGCAGATTAATGTGCATAATTTTAAGAAGTTATTTGTCCACTTTAGTTGTGATACAAACCTTATTAAAACATATAAGCCTATGGGCTAGGATTAATGAGGTGTGCGACTATGATTTGAAAAAGTCGCAAAAAAGGCATGCACTGTTTGCCTTAAGCTGGGCATCATTCACAAGTGATGATGTATAATTGACAAGTGATAGGCTAATATTGTCACCCATCATACTATTCTTGATTTAATCTTGTCTTTACACATACATTATGTATGTGTGACATTTGTTGTGATTTAGAATATACCATTATCATGCACCTGCCTTGAAACATGCCAGCCAGGTAGGCTATAGTCCTGTTTTAAGGAGAAGCAATGTGCTTAATATTAGGAAGGTTGAGAAATAAATATAGCAAGCCTAGCCTATAGAAAGCTGATGGGATCCTCCTCTTTTTAAGAGGCCATCACTCTGTTTTCTCACGCAATTGCAAAGCCTATAGAGATGTTGCACAAAATGAGCTCATGGGCTCTCATTAAGTGTTTGATTAGATTTTTGATTGCATTTGCATAGATGTTAGAGTGATTAGAGGGACAATAGAGTGCGGAGTACCAGGCAGTTAGCAAGTTTGGTAGTCTACTAATGACCATCAGCAGCACCAGAGTTTGGAAAAGCCTAATTACCATTACTTAATGGTCACGTGGAATTTGACTGCCATCATGACTTGTGACCACCGATGTTGCGGTAATATGGTCACCATAACAGCCTTAAGCAGACCCATAGACTTGGCTTGAGACCTTTCCACATTATGACACCATGCATTTAACGCTCATGATAACAGTTAGTGTGTACTGTATCAGCATGTGTGTGTGTGAGAGAGACTGTGTGTGTGTGTGTGTTATGAGTCCTCTTAAGGATCTGCCCCTTTATGTCAATTTTCGCCTAAAATGACATACCCAAATCTAAATGCCTGTAGCTCAGAACCTGAAGCAAGGATATGCATATTCTTGATTCCATTTGAAAGGAAGCACTTTGAAATTTGTGGTAATGTGAAATTAATGTCAGAGAATATAACACATTAAATATGGTAAAAGATAATACAAAGGAAAAAAACATGCATTTTTTTTTGCACAAATCTTTGAAATGCAAGAAAAAAGCCATAATGTATTATCCCAGCCCAGGTGCAGTTTTGATTTTGGCCACTAGATGGCAGCAGTGTATGTGCAAAGTTTTAGACTCATCCAATGAACAATTTAAATTCTGTTCAAAATGTTGTATCAAGACTGCCCAAATGTGCCTAATTGGTTTATTAATACATTTTCAAGTTCATAACTGCACTGTCCTCAAACAATAGCATGGTATTATTTCACTGTAATAGCTACTGTAAATTGGACAGTGCAGTTAGATTAACAAGAATTTAAGCTTTCAGACAATATCAGATATGTCTATGTCCTGGGAAATCATCTTGTTATTTACAACCTCATGCTAATCACATTAGCCTACATTAGCTCAACCATCCCGCGGGGGACCCACCGATCCTGTAGAGGATGAGTGTATTTGTGTATTTGTCTGTTCTTGGCTAAAGTAAGGTGTGAGAATTTTCTGGCTTTAATTTTCACTTCAGAAAGTGTTTCATCAGGAATTTGTTTACTGTAAAAAATATATATAAAAAAATCTAGAGAATGAGCACACACACACACACACACACACACACACACACACACACACACACACACACACACACACACACACACACACACACACACACACACACACACACACACACACACACACACACAGCAAAGGGTAGTGTTGTTGTACACATAGCCTATCCTGTTCCCAAGGGCCTCCAGACTGATGCGTGATGACATCCTGTTAAGGTGAGGTTGGCCTCCATTAGAGGCTCCTATGGACTGTGCGTGTCCCCCTCACTCAGCATTTAATATGGGTCTGCCTGTAATCATCCTGTTAGGAGCTGCATTATGTGGCGATGGAAATGAACAGACTCCCAGGAATATTAAGAGAGACAGATATCGAGAACACAACAGTAATTGTGAGGATCACTGTCAGAAAAACAAAGCACAGAGAGAGTGGAGAGAGAAAGAGAGAGCGGAGGTAGACAAGGTTTTTAGCTGCCTTGATAGCTAAAGGGCAGCTTACAGCAGAGGAGTGTTGTTGGGAGATATTGGGTGTAAACTGGGTAGAATAATTTAAACAGATGTAATGAGAATGAATGTTTGTCTTTGTTGTCTCTATTCTCGCCAGCTGTGGTTTATAGCTGGGCCCCAGCTCAAAAACACATTAATCTCTCCACCGACTGACACCGCTTACGGAATGGTTCGGAGGACAAAAGAGAAGACAAAAAGAAAGAGAAAACATTCTCATTACAGTTAACGCTAGGGTATGATTTGCACTGAAGCCGAATGATAAGAGTTTCTCTCTCTTTTATTTGTGCACAGAGCAATTCAGGGGAGAGGGTTTGATCAGGCACCTTTAGTCTGTTTAATCATATCTCACTGGGACCAATAGGCTAAATTAACCTGTGCTACACTCTGTATGCAATCCAAGGACAGTTGAATTTAAACACAAATTTAGAGAGACATTGACACTCTAAATGCGTTAACTCCAATAATAATTGAATATAGTGATCCACTGAACTTAAAGAATTATAAGGTATTTCAAGGACAGCAGTAACAACACAGAAGCCTAATAGCTATACTTTTACCCTGAGACCATTCCTGGGATATATAGAGGTTCCTCTTGAGTAGTCAAAGGGATAGGGAAGTTTCGACCCCCTTAAAAATGCTACCTTTTCATCAACCCAGCGAACCCTCAGGCAATATAGTGTTCTTATTATTCTTCACTTCAGTGGTCTGAGTGTCCCTTGTTAAGGAATTTATACAGTGTGGGTCCTCCTAGGATGAAATATCTCATTTACCAGGCCTTGTCAGGAAGGGCTGAATCAATATCTACCATGATATATATACGTTATATGGCAGTCCTGGAGCCAAATGTGTAATATATTGATTCACATTCATGTGTCCCAGAGGTCGGGGCATTTATCTTGCTATCTGACAGGGCAGAGAGAGACAGGCCACAGGGATTTCCTGTGTCTCAACATTTTTATTCAAATCAGGTCTGGAGGATTTACTCCCTCCCGTCTCTCTGTGTGTTTTTGGCAGGGTTGTGATGGATTGCGGATCCTGCTGAAATTCAGATGTGTTGCGTTCTCAGGGAGCTGCTGAGACGCAGCCCAGTGCCCTCTCTGCTTATCGATCTGTGTTCCGGGCTGACCCCAGCCCAGTCCCTCAGACAACGGCAGCGTTAAGCTACAAGCCGAGCAGATAAACATCGCTGCATCTGGTGTTCCATTATCTTCCCCTCCTTATGGCACAGAGCCTCCCTCCCTCACTCGGACCCTGCTACTCAGCCACCACACCGCTGGTGCACACTACCACAGCTGAGACCTTCCTCTCCTCACACAGCCTTCCTCCTCCTCTCCTCACACAGCCTTCCTCCTCCTCTCCTCACACAGCTTCCATCCTTCTTCCTGTCCTCACAGCCTTCCTCCTCCTCTCCTCATACAGCCTTCCTCCACCCTCTCCTTACACAGCCTTCATCCTTCCTCCTCTCCTCACATAGCCTTCATTCTTCCTCCTCTCCTCACACAGCCTTCCTCCTCCTCTCCTCACACAGCCTTCCTCCTCCTCTCCTCACACAGCCTTCCTCCTCTCCTCACACAGCCTTCCTCCTCCTCTCCTCACACAGCCTTCCTCCTACTCTCCTCACACAGCCTTCCTCAATTCTCTCCTCACACAGCCTTCATCCTTTCTCCTCTCCTCACACAGCCTTCATCCGTCCTCCTCTTCTCACACAGCCTTCGTCCTCCTCTCCTCACACAGCCTTCCTCCTGCTTATCGATCTGTGTTCCGGAAAATAATTTCCAAAAAAAGAAGAAAAACTAGACGTGGCATTAAAAACAGCCTTCCTCCACCTCTCCTCACACAGCCTTCATCCTCCTCTCCTCACACAGCCTTCCTCCTCCTCTCCTCACACAGCCTTCCTCCTCCTCTCCTCACACAGCCTTCCTCCTCCCCTCCTCACACAGCCTTCCTCCTCCTCTCCTCACACAGCCTTCATCCATCCTCCTCTCCTCACACAGCCTTCATCCATCCTCCTCTCTTCACACAGCCTTCCTCCTCCTCTCCTCACACAACCTTCCTCCCACTCTCCTCACACAACCTTCCTCCTCCTCTCCTCACACAGCCTTCCTCCTCCTCTCCTCACACAGCCTTCGTCCTCCTCTCCTCACACAACCTTCCTCCTGCTCTCCTCACACAGCCTTCCTCCTCCCCTCCTCACACAGCCTTCATCCGTCCTCCTCTCCTCACACAGCCTTCGTCCTCCTCTCCTCACACAGTCTTCCTCCTCCTCTCCTCACACAGCCTTCCTCCTCCTCTTCTCACGCAGCCTTCCTCCTCCTCTCCTCACGCAATCTTCCACCTCCTCTCCTCACACAACCTTCCTCCTCCTCTTCTCACACAGCCTCCTTCCTCCTTTGGACCCTGCAACTGAGCCACTGAGACAAGGCTACTCGTACACACACACACCCACACACAAACGCATGTGCACACACATGCTTAAATACATACACAATGTAACTTCAGGTAGACAGACACACAAAAGCTTTAACATGCTATGCCACCATCATCGCTTCTCCAACTCTGCACCATGCAGTGACATTGTCAAGTAAATGTAGCTCAAAACGGTTTTAAAGTCAGATGGGAATTGCTCTGTGTTTTAGACGTTAGATACCATCCCACATTTCCATTTCTCCACGGGCAGGAGCGTGAAATATCCTGGGTAGCTAGGCTTAGCAGCGTAGTTATCAACCACTTTCACAGCAATCACCCGGCATTAAGAGAGACGACACGGCCGCAATTAGGAAAAAATTACACGGGGTCTGAGGCTCAGAGAAAACGTTAAACTCACTGCTTGTTCCTTGTTCCTGATTGCCACAAATCACCTCTGACTCACACCATTGACTACATCATGTGATGACTAAATAGGGGGAAATTATTTGTTTAAAAAATGTAGATGATTTCCTTTCCATCCACGGTGGTGCTTAAAGCAAATCCACGCCTAATCAAAAACTGTTAAACTCTTTTTAGCTTGAGAAAAACAGGTAGCTAGTGGCTAATGGAGCAACACGAGCACCTAGGGAAACTATTGTAAGCTTTTAGTCTAAATAGGGAATGTGCCACTAAAAGCCACAGCACAGTCAACACAATGGGGTAGGTTTGTTACGATACCACTATTGCGATACTAGGAAGTAAGAAAGGAAAGGAGACAGAACATGAAGAACACCAAAGTTCTTGAGGGAAACATTCCTAAAGTTAGAAAAAACAGCCGTATGTTGTCACCCAGAGCCACATCTGTTTATTTCACAAGCTATACCACAATATTTTACATGAAGTAGGATTTTAAAAGAACCATAGAGTTTAGACTGCTTTGTGTTTTCTTTGACATAGTATTACAATACTGGTATCATGACAAGCTGTACTGCACTCCACAGTCTCGCCCACTCAGGGGAGGACTGTGGGAAGGGTGCAGAGATTGGAACATTGCTGCTCCATTTAGTCACAAGAATTGAATTGCAGAGCTACTGTGCTTGCTTTCTCTGATAAGATTCACAACAGCCATGTGCCACCAGACAATAGGTGAGCTTCATACAGTAGTCCCTTCCCAGGCACCCCATCCTTGTGTGAGACTAATTCTGGGCAGCTGTGTGATGCTCCCGTTGCTAAGACGATTAGAGTGTAAAGATTCCCCAACACCATTTGCTACCAGTATGGTACCATTCACTCCTGACAAGAAGCATGCTGTAATCCAATAATCGTTTTGGTTTGTAGACAAAGATTACCTGTACCAAAAATAGCTTAGGTTGTCTGCGACATGGTGTTCCACCCGTAAAGATCTCCATATCTCTGCTCGTACAGGTATATACATGCAAACACAATGAAACACACAAACTCCTGCACACACACACACACACACACACACACACACACACACACACACACACACACACACACACACACGTGCACATGTGAATTATTCAAAGCAATATTTTCAATAACTACAATAACTACCCCAAAAAGGCATAAGGCTCTATTCTTTTTTCCTCTAACCAGGATGATGGTGAAAGGGGTAATGGAGAGTTGGGAACACTTTGAATAAAACTAATAAGAAGACAAATAGCATTCTCATTCACATCTGAGCATCAGTCTATATCAAAAGACCCAGTTTATGCATGAACATATTCCAATGAGTAATACTGGAGTAGTACTCTTAATCACATCTCAATGCCAGTCAGATGAATAACCAATACAAAGAGGTGCTAAAACTGAACATGTTTCCCAAAACCATTTAGCACTGAAGTGGATCTAGGTGGAATTAGAGAAATAGAAGCCATCCAAACCCATCTACCAAGTTAAATGCAGCTGAGCTTTCTTTGCAAGGGGATGGAGCTCTCTCTACTAGAGAGGAATGGTATGTTGGCTAGTTTGTGATGATGACATCCTTGTGAAACAATGTTCTCATGCTTCAAGATCACATCCTGACATCTTGGCCATACACATCATTATCTGTGTACTGCCAGGTTACAAGATAAGTTGTATAGTATTACATACAATGTGTCAAGCTCTACTTGTGACAGTAACAATGTATTCATTTTCATAATGTTGTGCCTTTACTGTGCATGCCGGTGGGCTTGCAGTGTGTGTTTATGCTGCGTAGGCCAAGCACAGTAAAGGCTAGCATTGATGTAGTGTGTGTGTGTATTGTGTAGGTGTTGAACTGCTGTGAAGATGTGGGTGTACCAAAGAGTGCAATAGATCTCCATGGGCTTTTTCTTAAATTGATTTAATTTAATTCTGGCCTCTCAGTAGCAAGGTCTCGTCACCTCATTGTTCTGCAGCTAATGGGAAATATGCCACAGTGGTGGAGAATTCACATATTATTAACAAAGACTTTCTGCTCCCTGTAAATAACGATTGTATTTTGTCTCACCAAATAATAAGAATACAATTATGAGAATCCAATACTATCCCTGTGAGACGTCTCTCTCATTCCTTTCCTACGGTTGGAATCAGTGGAGGCTGCTGAGGGGAGGACGGATCGTAGTAATGGCTGGAATGGAGTCAATGGAATGGTATCAACCACATGGAAACCATATATTTGATACCAGTCCCTTAGAGGCACTTTTAATTAAACTAGTTACTGCCTTTATCATTTTATCACATCAATCATGAATAAAAATAGAGCTGAAAACACATCTGCGTTTTGATTTGCATGCACAGTGTAATCATCTCTCCTTTCATCTCTCTTTCTGTAGATCACCCATCGCTCCCTGCCCATCTGGTCTTCTGACATGTTACATTCTCAAGACACACTTCTCTTTAACACTCAGCTAGTGTCTGCATTGACAACTCTGATCATTGATAATCACCAGTGGTGGGAAAAGTAACTAACAGTCATACTTGGGTAAAAGTATAGATACCTTAATAGAAAATGACTCAAGTAGAAGTGAAAGTCACCCAGTAAAATACTACTTGAGTAAAAGTCGAAAAGTATTTGGTTTATACTTATCAAAAGAAAATGTAATTGCTAATATATACGGAAGTATCAAAAGTAAAACTATAAATAATTTCAAATTCATTAGCAAACTAGACGACACCATTTTATTTTTTACAGATAGCCAGGGGAACACTCCAACACTCAGACATCATTTACAAACGAAGCATTTGTGTTTAGTGAGTCCGTCAGATCAGAGGCAGGGATGTTCTCTTGATACGTGCATGAATTGGCCAATTTTCCTCTCCTGCTAGGCATTGAAAATGTACTTTTGGGTGTCTGGGTAAATGTATGGAATAAAAAGTAGTATTTTTCTTTATGAATGTAGTGGAGTAAAAACAAAAGTGGTCAAAAATATAATTAGTAATGTAAAGTACAGATACCCCCAAAAACTATTTAAGTAGTACTTTAAAGTATTTTTACTTAAGTACTTTACACCACTGATAATTAGAACGTTACATACATACCTTAACTAATGTAGTGCTCTTTCCAGGCTGGGATCAAACACTATTCCTCTGTACTTTGTTTACTCTGTGACTTCATGACTCAATGACACAAAAATAAATCATTTTCTTCAGGTAAGTAATTGTGTAAGAATATTTTATGATAATTCTGAATTGTCTCAGCTTCGGGCATTACTTCAACATTATGATGCTGTGAACCTCTATCAGCTTTTTTGTCAGTTACAATTTGGTGGGTCACACAATTGAAAATAATTTCAAAAAAAAGATATGGAGGTAAGAAGGAAGAAAAACTAGACGTGGTATTAAAAAGTCTTTACCAATTCACTTCAAATGTTTACTTGTTAGGGCCAAATTCAGTCTTGTGGAAATTGCATATTTCTCCTGTCTTCCAAGCAAATTCTGTTTTGAATGCAGCACCTGAACATAAAACATGTCATGTGATATCTAATTGTTCACTAATGCATGTAACGTTTGCTAGGGGCTGTGTACCTGTGGGTGTCTCATAAGAGGAATAGAAGTTCACATGGTCCTGACTGACTCAAGCGCTCTAGTTTCACGTCCATATACATTATTCACAGTAAGTGCCAACAATATAACATTTTCATTTTGTGTACCACAGCCATGATGGAAAGCAAAACAGCCTTTCATGAAGTCAGAAATACTGTATATAGGCCTTAGCTCAGATATCTGATAGTCTTGCTCTGCATCTCAGTCAGCATTTCCAACCACAGTTTCTTTGTGTAAGTGATCCACCCATTGCTCATGTTGTTCTGCCACCTTCCTGTCACGAATACAGGGGGTATCTGAGCAAGAAAGCCAAGCAGATGCTACATGATTCCACCTCTGAAAGTAATTTGCGAACCAAGTGTGAACCGATTTTACATGTAGAATTGCATGAAAAATGTTGGCAGTCAAACTTCTACAGTGGGTGGTCTAAAACACAGCTCGCTGAACGATTGGTAGACGAACGCTTGGATCTACGTCCAGAGGTGTTAAGTATTCTCGGCCAGCAAATGATATCGGTGTCTCTGAGCCCTTAGAAAACAGCAGAAGGAGGAATGCTCCCACGGTTTGATTAGAACAGCCACAAGGGACCACGGAGAGCAGACGTAATTAAAACTCATCTAGATGGAAAATGCAGGGAGAAAAATGCCATTAGTTCAGGTGCTTTGGTCTTAGGATATATATAATCAAGGTGTAGGGGAACATGAGAGGGGCTCGCTAACCAATTGACTAATGTAAATGGGAAAGTATCACAATTATTGTGCTGCGACCACTTGGGTCATGGCCAGAAAAACACTTTTAGGTTTCAGATAAAAAATAAATATGGTAAATGAAAGACCAGTGATCAAAGTAGACATATTAAAATATTATCTTGGCAATGGAACGGACAACGTGCTATTAGGCTCTCCCTGGACCAGGCGTTGGGATACAGCGCATGCCTTGCTGCCTCTGGACAGGGCACATTTCCTCTGGCACCTCATACATTCATTCTCCCTTTAATCCTTCACTGTTCCTGGGCAGCTAAACGACAGCACGCTTCTGCAATGGGCACATCTCAATCCTCCATTAAAAATAATGAGCAAGCCTTTTTCCAACGCCTGTTACTTAAAAAAAAGTCACACAGAGAGACAAGCAGAAGGCAACAATTGCAGAAAGTGAAAGTATTTAATGACCTCTTGTTGTCCTTGGTTGGGCTGCTTCTCTCCAGGGATAAACATCTCTAAGAGAGCCACAGAGAGTATTGAAGGGGGTTGCTGACACAGAAGCAGACGTGCTCTTATAGAATAACTGCATCTAGGGAGGGAGTGTAAATATTTGTGACCTTTACTTTTCTTGTAGCCACCAGTCTGGAAAGCAGAATATTATGCTCGAGATGTCATAATGCTTATGATTCATTTAAGTCTCTGATTTTGAGTCATCATCCAGCTAAGGAAAACATGTTGTTTTTCCTCACTATGTACACCATTTCAGGGGCTGAGCAACAGATTGAGGACAAGGGTCAGTAAAATTAAGTTTTTCACATTCAATGTTTGTCTGGATAAGAACTCTGTTTGTGCCACTGTCTTCACATCTCCCCCTCATCCTTGTTTATCACAGTCAGTATGAAGTTAGAATGCGTGAGTGGTTGCACAGCAGAGTCACATCATGGCTGAAAATGTGTTTACTAATCTCCCGCTAGTTCTGAGGGTGATGAGGGAACTTTTCTGTGGAAATGAACAACGTCACTGATGTTTTCTCCTCTGACAAAAGAAGTGCAGATGTAATTGAAGTCCCTGGTAGTGTTTGATGTGATGCCAGAGGGACCAGCCAATCACACTAGTGTAAATCTATGAATAACTAACATCACTTCCCTAATTTTCTCCAAATCCTGCTGAGGTCAGTCAAACATCTAATTCAATCATTTCTCTAACCTTTCCTCACTCAGTGTATGTGCCAAGAGGGAATGAGACTGTCGTTATCACAAACTGGTATGCAGCAGGTAGTCTAGTGGGGCGGGTAGTCTAGTGGGGCGGGTAGTCTAGTGGGGCGGCAGGTAGCCTAGTGGTTAGCGCATTAGACTACACAAGGCAGTTAACCCACTGTTCCTAGGCTGTCATTGAAAATAAGAATTTGTCTTAACTGACTTGCCTAGTTGAATAAAGGTAAAAAAATATATACAAATCCACTTTGGGGAATGCAACAGAGCCATTTACATGGCAGCGCTGACAACCTAAATAAGAGCATGAGAATAGAACCTGCACATGTGAGAAGACTTGGTCAAATGAAAAAAGGCTTAAGTAAAACACTGTAAGAGAGACTTGGAGATTCCTCAAATTGGAGACATTTCTGAGAAAAAGGTTGATGTCATTAGCTCCGTCAGAATAACTTCCTCTCGCTCTAATTTATAGCTTTGAGAATAGCTCCGGTGGTAACCTTATATCAATCTTGGTGATTGAAATATGACATATCATACTGTGGAAGTGGGCCAAATCCAACGTTGTCCCTAATATGAGACACATTCATACAACACAATTTCACTCTCATGTCTTGATTCCTGCGGTTCTGTGTTGTGTGTCTCTGGATGGGGAGCTATTGCAAGCCATTCAGGGAGAGCCAAAGATTGATACTGGGTCAGATCTCTGTAAGTTCAACTGGCGTGAAATGGCTAACTAGTTAGCGATGCACGCTAGTAATATTTCACTCGGTGAAATCACTCGCTCTGAGACCTTGAAGTAGTTGTTTGCCTTGCTCTGAGGGGCTATGGGCTATGGCTTTTTTGGCATGATAGGTAATGATGCTTTGTGGGAGGCAGCTGTTGATGTGTGCAGAGGGTCACCTTCAAGCCCAGGTTGGGGCAAGGAGAGGGACGGAAGCAATACTGTTACATAAGCAGTGCTTCTGTGGTGTCTGGGATACGTCCTTGGGAAGGAGAATACATTAAGCTCTATGACAAGAGCAGAGCAGTCAGAGTGTCTACACTCTCCGGGTTTTTCTGTCTGAATGGTTAAGTTTCAGATTTAAACATGTGACATGAAGGCATCACTGAGTATATGTTGCCAACAAACGCAGTGGTTGTTGGGATTTATGATATTCATTCATGTTATTTACACTAGTAGAGATTAATTTGTTTTTTCTCCATTATTGTATAAAATCTGAGAATGAAATCATCTATCTCAGTTCAATAATGAAATATCCAGAGGCCTCATTTATAACTGTTGCGTTAATTTAACAATAAATATCTGTTTGCGACATTTCTGAATAAAACGATGAATGTACAAAATATTGAGATTCATAAACTTTGTGCACCACATGCATAGGCATGTTACCTGTTATAGATCAGACCCCTCCTGAAACTGTGCACGCGTGAACTAGCATTAAAACTCAGCCTAAAAATACATAATTCACATTTTATGGTGACATTTATGCCCTTATTTGCTGTATACTTTGTAAGTATTCAATTTTTTTGTAGGAAATAGCAATAGCAAACTTGATCAAATGTCACGGGAGGGGATGGCAGGATGTTTTTACATTTCCTGTAGGCCTAGGCTACCTGACAGACAAAAACAACTTTATTAAAGAGAAAATGTCTAATTACTGTTGCTCTGTAAACAGATTGCTGGAATTGAATATGGCCTAATGTTTTGCATTTACTATTTCCTCTGGCCTATGCTGCACTGCCCATGAATTCTCAAATATTGTCTACTTACATTGGTAGCCTACACACTTCAATGCAAATATCAACTGTCTATTCACCTGTTAAATTATATGTTATAAACCACGCTTCCTTTCTGATGCATAGAGCAAATGACTTCATAGCCTATCTAATAGGCCCAATTAAATGAGAGCTGTGCATGGTAGTTTGTTGTAGGCCATAGCTACTTAGGGAACATGAACCCATCGTGGCCAGAAAAGGCAAGAATTTATTCAGCAATGATTGGGAAAATATGTAATATGTATAAATGACATATTGTCTACTCGAGAAATGTGTAATTTCAGCATTCAGATTTAAGCTACAGAAGTAGCCTACAACCTCCTGTTCCACCGTTAAAAAACTGCACACTGGAGTGAATGGCATAGAGCAAACCACTAGACACTTGGTGTACGCATAGTCTAAAGTTTGTGGAAGGGGATCACATTTTCACGTCTTGCATGAAACTGAAAACCACATGTTTTGTACACGCATGGTTTATAAATGAGGCCCCAGGGGAAAATGGTTCCACTTATTCAGATACAGATTGCTTGCCTGATGACAAACTCAATTCTTCGGCTGCTCTATCACTCGCTACATACTTCAGTCTGAGCCTATGATCATTGAAGTGGTTTGTGGTGATGTCAAAATGAGGGGCGTTGTACAAAACAAGGTCATCAGCTATTGGATCGTCTCTAACCAATATCAAAACCAAGTAATAATGAAGAATTTTCAAACCATCGCTTTACCCACGTGTTCTGGCTCTGGCCTAACCGATCAGTTTCTGGGACCAATCAGACAGCCCCGAATGTGTTTCCATTTGGTGAAGGGTCAGAAGGCACTCAGATCCAGGTTAAGGGTCAGCGAGGCACTCAGATCCAGAGTCATTGCGGGAAGAAATAAAAAAAAACGTCCATGGTCGTGGTATTGTAAGGAATGATGCCGGAGATGAGAACTAGGTACAGGGAGTCAACATTTAATAAGGATCAGACATGAAACAAGACAGGCACAGCGACAATCAATGCAGCAGCGGGGAACTGACAAATATAGGGGATGTAATATACAGGTGATTGAGTCCAAAAATACACTGATGCGTGTGACAGGGAAAGGCAGGTGTGCGTATTGTTGGTGGCAGGAGTGCGTAATGCTGGGGAGCCTGGCACCTTTGAGCACCAGGGAGGGGGAGCAGTAGCAGGGATGACATATATACAGTGCCTTGCGAAAGTATTCGGCCCCCTTGAACTTTGCGACCTTTTGCCACATTTCAGGCTTCAAACATAAAGATATAAAACTGTATTTTTTTGTGAAGAATCAACAACAAGTGGGACACAATCATGAAGTGGAACGACATTTATTGGATATTTCAAACTTTTTTAACAAATCAAAAACTGAAAAATTGGGCGTGCAAAATTATTCAACCCCTTTACTTTCAGTGCAGCAAACTCTCTCCAGAAGTTCAGTGAGGATCTCTGAATGATCCAATGTTGACCTAAATGACTAATGATGATAAATACAATCCACCTGTGTGTAATCAAGTCTCCGTATAAATGCACCTGCACTGTGATAGTCTCAGAGGTCCGTTAAAAGCGCAGAGAGCATCATGAAGAACAAGGAACACACCAGGCAGGTCCGAGATACTGTTGTGAAGAAGTTTAAAGCCGGATTTGGATACAAAAAGATTTCCCAAGCTTTAAACATCCCAAGGAGCACTGTGCAAGCGATAATATTGAAATGGAATGAGTATCAGACCACTGCAAATCTACCAAGACCTGGCCGTCCCTCTAAACTTTCAGCTCATACAAGGAGAAGACTGATCAGAGATGCAGCCAAGAGGCCCGTGATCACTCTGGATGAACTGTAGAGATCTACAGCTGAGGTGGGAGACTCTGTCCATAGGACAACAATCAGACGTATATTGCACAAATCTGGCCATTATGGAAGAGTGGCTAGAAGAAAGTCATTTCTTAAAGATATCCATAAAAAGTGTCGTTTAAAGTTTGCCACAAGCCACCTGGGAGACACACCAAACATGTGGAAGAAGGTGCTCTGGTCAGATGAAACCAAAATTGAACTGTTTGGCAACAATGCAAAACGTTATGTTTGGCGTAAAAGCAACACAGCTGAACACACCATCCCCACTGTCAAACATGGTGGTGGCAGCATCATGGTTTGGGCCTGCTTTTCTTCAGCAGGGACAGGGAAGATGGTTAAAATTGATGGGAAGATGAATGGAGCCAAATACAGGACCATTCTGGAAGAAAACCTGATGGAGTCTGCAAAAGACCTAAGACTGGGACGGAGATTTGTCTTCCAACAAGACAATGATCCAAAACATAAAGCAAAATCTACAATGGAATGGTTCAAAAATAAACATATCCAGGTGTTAGAATGGCCAAGTCAAAGTCCAGACCTGAATCCAATCGAGAATCTGTGGAAAGAACTGAAAACTGCTCTTCACAAATGCTCTCCATCCAACCTCACTGCGCTCAAGCTGTTTTGCAAGGAGGAATGTGAAAAAAATTCAGTCTCTCGATGTGCAAAACTGATAGAGACATACCCCAAGCGACTTACAGCTGTAATCGCAGCAAAAGGTGGCGCTACAAAGTATTAACTTAAGGGGCCTGAATAATTTTGCACGCCCAATTTTTCAGTTTTTGATTTGTTAAAAAAGTTTGAAATATCCAATAAATGTCGTTCCACTTCATGATTGTGTCCCACTTGTTGTTGATTCTTCACAAAAAAATACAGTTTTATATCTTTATGTTTGAAGCCTGAAATGTGGCAAAAGGTCGCAAAGTTCAAGGGGGCCGAATACTTTCGCAAGGCACTGTATATATTTTTTCTCCATTATTTTACCAGGTAAGTTGACTGAGAACACATTCTCATTCACAGCAACAACCTGGGAAATAGTTACAGGGGAGAGGAGGGGGATGAATGAGCCAATTGTAAACTGGGGATTATTAGGTGACCGTGATGGTTTGAGGGCCAGATTGGGAATTTAGCCAGGACCTCGGGGTTAACACCCCTACTCTTACAATAAGTGCCATGGGATCTTTAATGACCTCAGAGAGTCAGGACACCGGTTTAACATTCCATCCGAAAGACAGCACCCTACACAGGGCAGCGTCCCCAATCACTGCCCTGGGGCATTGGGATATTTTTTTTAGACCAGAGGAAAGAGTGCCTCCTACTGGCCTTCCAACACTACTCCCAGCAGCATCTGGTCTCCAATCCAGGGACTGAACAGGACCAACCCTGCTTAGCTTCAGAAGCAAGCCAGCAGTGGTATGCAGGGTGGTATGCTGCTGGCTAAGGTCTTAACCAAGTTAGAGATAATGTATAGTGTTTGGCTGGAGCAAAGAGTCTCGGTAGCCAGGCAGACCGTTTATAACTCTATTCTGTATTCTCCTCTACATTACTCACTATTGTGTTCCGCTGTCTCAGCCATTGGGGTGGCGAGGTGAGGTTTCAGTCCCATCACGTGACAATGACAGACTGTATCATGTCTCACTCATGGAGGATAATGGTAATTCAAACCTTTGTTATCAGCATGCTACAGTACTGCAACTCCTGAATTCCAATTGTCTGTCAGCCGGCTGAATCAAACAGCCTTAATACACGGTGGTCCTAATAGCTGCTAAAATGATGGAGCCTGGAGAAAGACACATCTATTTGGTAAGAGTTTGTATTGAATTCTGAGAACAGCTGTGCTGCGAACACGAGGGGAATTTAAAAAAATCTTTAACTAAATGAGAACAATTCCCCTGACTTTAAAGAACTACTGTTGTTCTCAACATGTACAGTGTATGCTCTGGATTCACACCCCAGGGGAATACTGGGTGAACAATTTGAATAACAATGTTCAATTGCCCAAACAGAGAAAATGCTAACAAAATTAATATTCTAGAGAAACGAGAAATGCCCAGAGATAATATGATACGTGCTGGGACATACACTGCCGCTTTGAAGACGGACGGCAAGGTTTTTGGTGCTCACAGTAAGCCTTTGTCTGCTCACTCCAGCGCATCCTCAACAAGTGAAATAAACATGCAAATCTCCACCATGTGGACCCTCTGTGCACATTCACAAGACAGGATGGCCACCAGCTGATAGAGACAAATGTGTAGGGTAAATTGATTCTCTGTGTTAAATGAAGAAACACTTTATTTCCATTGTACGGAATGATTGTCAAATATATGGTTAAATCGCCCTTAGTCTGCTCATATTGTAGGACATATCATGACAGCGCCAATAGAGATGGTCACCTCGCTTTGCGTTCTTAGGAAACTATGCAGTATATTGATTTTTTATGTATTATTGCTTGCACTGTTACCCCAGGAAATCTTCTTATTACATACAGCCGGGAAGAACTATTAGATATAAGAGCAACGTCAACTTATCAACATTACGACCAGGAACATTAAGACTTTCCCGAAGCGGATCCTCTATTTGGACCACCACCCAGGACAATGAATCGGATCCCAGTAGGCGACCCAAAACAACAGCGCCGCAGAAGGGGCAGACAGAGTGGTCTTCTGGTAACGCTCTGTAGAGCTCACCGCTCTTGAGTATACTACTCGCCAATGTCCAGTCTCTTGACAACAAGGTATAGGAAAATCGAGCAAAGGTTGCCTTCCAGAGAGACAGAGACTGTAACATTCTCTGTTTCACGGAAACATGGCTCACTCAGGATACGTTATCAGAGTTGGTACAGCCACCTGGTTTCTTCATGCATCGCGCCGACAGAAACAAACATCTCTTGGGTAAGAAGAAGGGTGGGGTTGTATGCCTTATGATTAACGAGTTGTGGTGTGATCATAACAACATACAGGAACTCAAGTCCTTCTATTCACCTGACCTAGAATTCCTTACAATCAAATGCCGACCGCATTATCTACCAAGAGAATTCTCTTTGATTATAATCACAGCCGTGTATTTCCCCCCTAAGCAGACACCTTGTCAGCCCTGAAAGAACTTCATTGGAGTATGTAAACTGGAAACCACATATCCTGAGGCTGCATTTATTGTAGCTGGGGATTTTAACAAGGCTAATCTGAAAACAAGGCTCCCTAAATTTTATAAGCATATCGAATGCGCGACCCGGGCGGGCAAAATTCTGGATCATTGCTACTCTATCATCCGCGATGCATACAAAGCCCTCCCTCGCCCTCTTTTCTGCAAATTGGACCACGAGTCCATTTTGTTGCTCCCAACCTATAGACAGAAACTAAAAACAGGAAACGCCCGTGCTCAGGTCAGTTCAACGCTGGTCCGACCAATCTGATTCCACGCTTTAAGATGGCTTAGATCATGTGGACTGGGATATGTTCCGGATAGCCTCAGACAACATTGATGCATATGCTATTTCAGTAAGCGTGTTTATTAGCAAGTGCATTGGTGATGTTGTACCCACGGTGACTATTAAAACCCTCCCCAACCAGAAACCGTGGACTGATGGCAGCAGTCACCCAAAACTGAAAGCTCAAACCACTGTTTTTATCATGGCAAGGCGACCGGAAACATGACCGAATACAAACAGTGTAGCTATTCCTTCCACAAGGCAATCAAACAAGCTAAGCGTTAGTATAGAGACAAAGTAGAGTAGCAATTCAACGGCTCAGATGCGAGACGCATGTGACAGGGTCTACAGTCAATCACAGATAATAAAAAGAAAACCAGCCCCATCACAGACAACGATGCCTTGTTCCCAGACAAACTAAACTGCTAATCAAACTTCTTTGCTCGCTTTGAGGACAATATAGTGCAACTGACATGGCCCGCTACCAAAACTTGCGGGCTCTCCTCAATGCAGCCAACGTGAGTAAAACATTTCAACGTGTTAACCCTCGCAAGGCTGCCGGCCCAGACGACATTCCTAGCCGCATCTTCAGAGCATGCGCAGACCAGCTGGCTGGTGTGTCTATGGACATATTCAATCAATCCCTAACCCAGTCTGCTGTTCCCATATGCTTCAAGATGGCCACCATTGTTCCTGTTCCCAAGAAAGCTAAGGTAACTAAGCTAAATGACTATCGCCCCATAGCACTCACTTCCGTCATCATGAAGTGCTTTGAGAGACTAGTCAAGGATCACCTCCACCCTACCTGACACCCTAGACCCACTCCAATTTGCTTACCACCCCAATAGGTCCACAGACGGTGCAATCGAAATCACACTGGCCTAACCCATCTGGACAAGAGGAATATATGTAGGATCGATTACAGCTCAGCATTTAACACCATAGTACCCTCCAAACTCATCATTAAGCTCGACCCTGGGTCTCGACCCCACCCTGTGCAACTGGGTCCCGGACATTCTGACGGTCCGCCCCCAGGTGGTGAGGGTAGGAAACAACATCTCCAACCCGCTGATCCTCAACACTGGGGCCCCACAAGGTTGCGTTCTCAGCCCTCTCCTGTGCTCCCTGTTCACCCATGACTGAGTGGCCATGCACGCCTCCAACTCAATCATCAAGTTTGCAGACGACACTACAGTGGTAGGCTTGATTACCAACAATGACGAGATGCCCAACAGGGAGATGGTGAGGGCCCTCGGAGTGTGGTGTCAGGTAAAAAACCTGACACTCAACGTCCACAAAACAAAGGATATGATCGTGGACTTCAGGAAACAGAAGAGGGAGCACCCCCATATCCACATCGACGGGACAGTAGTGGAGAAGGTGGAAAGTTTTAAGTTCCTTGGAGTACACATCACGTTCAAACTGATATGGTCCACCCACTCAGACAGCGTGGTGAAGAAGGCGCAACAGCACCTCTTCAACATCAGCAGGCTGAAAGAATTTGGCTTGTCACCAAAAACACAAACTTTTACAGATGCACAATTGAGAGCATCCTGTCGGGCTGTATCACCGCCTGGTATGGCAACTGCTCCGCCCACAACTGTAAGGATCTCCAGAGGGTAGCGAGGTCTGCATAATGCATCACCGGGGGCAATCTACCTGCCCTCCAGAACACCTACACCACCCAATGTCACAGGAAGGCCAAAAAGATCATCAAGGACAATGACCACCAGAGCCACTGCCTGTTCACCCCACTATCATCCAGAAGGCAAGTTCAGTACAGGTGCATCAAAGCTGGGACCGAGAGACTGAAAAACAGCTTCTATCTCAAGGCCATCAGACTGTTAAACAGCCATCACTAACATTGAGTGGCTGCTGCCAACATACTGACTCAAATCTCTAGTCACTGTGATAAATAAAAATTGGATGTAATAAATGTATCACTTGTCACTTTAAACAATGGCACTTTATATAATGTTTACATACCATACAATAATCATCTCATATGTATATACTGTACTCTTTCCCATCTACTGCATCTTGCCTATGCTGTTCGGCCATCGCTCATCCATATATTTACATGTATATATTCTTATTCATTCCTTTACACTTGTGTGCATCAGGTAGTTGTTGTGAAACTGTTAGATTACTTGTTAGATATTACTGCATAGTCTGAACTAGAAGCACAAGCATGTCGCTACACTCGCATTAACATCTGCTAACCTTGTGTATGTGACCAATAACATTTGATTGTATTTGCATATGTTAGTGTGATGACTTTGCTGTATGTCAGCCGGTAACTATGCATATTTTCATACATTTTGGTTTATTTAAGTGTTAAGTTTAAATGACTTAGAGTTTAAAAATATATATATATATATATATATATATATAATGTATGCAATTATGTTCACACAGAGCTGAGTGAGAAAATAGTTTTCATCAGGTGGGAAAGATGGAAAACATTATTTTGGAAATGCTTGCTGTCAGAAACAGTAAGAGAGCAAGAGAGTGTGTGAGAGAGAAGGAGAGAGAGTAGGAAAGTAAGAAAGAGAGTATATGTGTTTGTGAGAGAGAAAGAGTGAGAGAAAAGAGAAAGCAAGTGAGAGGATCAATTGTAGGACAACCCCCCCCCCCCCATGTTCAATCTCACAAGCATTAAGAGGTTGTTAATATAACTATTAGAGGACTCCACAATGTGTTTGTGTGATGGAGAGCTATCTGATAGCAGCAGCGGCAAATAAATAGCAGTTATTACTTTACACATACAAATGTGGCTAATCGCAAGAGTGAGTACTCAATCAGAGCCAGTGCTGTTTCTAGGAATAAGTGGCCGCTTAGGGCCCTGTAGCTGCTAGGGGCACCTCAACCCGCCAAAAAAGGCAAGCAAATTAGATGGACAGTTAAATACGCAATGTGCAAATTCAACATTTGGTAGTGCATCAGCAGTTTTCCTCTTGTTATGTCAGTCATTATCTATGTTTCCATTAACTTGTCCAGTGATTTGTTTGTTGACATTTCAAAAGTTAGCATTTAAAATGGATGCAACAACTGCCTGCTAGGGTGTGTTTCCATTGAACTTTCTTGTGTCCATAAAAACAGCTGGACGTAATTGACGTCACACCTAAAATTAACTAATGTTGAATAAAAATGAAGAGGTTTCCAAATTGCACATTAATATATTAGCCACAGCCTGTATAGCCTTCCACTTATCTGTTTTATATCTTAGTTAGACCGCATAGGTCAGCACGGATAGGATGCAAGAATTGACCAATATTTGCCCCCTGGAGAAAATAAAGGTTAAGTGCCTTGCTCAAGGGGACATCGACATATTCTTCACCTTGTCTGCACGGGTATTTGAACCAGCAAACGCTGCCTGTCAGAACAATCCTGGTCCTGCAAAAAAAACATTTTAATAATTGAAATTTTGCTACATTGTTTTTGTCGAATAATCCTGTGTCAATGGAAACAATACTGTCGGAAATGATTTCTAAAACATCTAGATAATGGTTCTGAAAGAACAATCATTCTCCCAGCGGCCACCCGTCAGTTTAACCTGGAGGGGACCCCCGAGACCCTTCATCTCAGAACAGTGCGACATGATGTTATCCAAGTGAAAGGCTCTGATGTGACCTTCAGCTTTTCACCTTCAGGAAACAGGGACGTGGCCTTCAGGAAACAGGGACGTGGCCTATAACATCACCAATGCCTTCACGGCAGATGGTCTGAATCTCACAGAGCACTCCTGCCCGGTAAGTGTTCTATAGAAACAATATCCTCATCTCCGAGGATCGCATTTTCCTAACCTGGCCATGGTTGCGCCACTCATCCTGAAAAAAGCTCTGAAAAAAAAAGCTCTGAAAGCCGGTAGGGAAGTGGCTAAGGACAGCCGTCTTCTCTATCTTGCTCCAGAATATGACCAAATCCTCGGAGTGATCAGAGTCGGCGGGAGGCTGCGCCAAGCAGAAGTCTTGGATCCCGATGCTATCCACCCAATTATCCTTGACTCCAGACACCCTATTACCAGGCTCCTCATCAAGAATTATGATGAGAGGCTTCTCCACCCAGGGCCAGAGAGAGTCTATGGGGAGATGAGGTGGAATTACTGGATACTTGGAGGACGAGGAGCCATTCGTAAGCACCAATACGCCTGTGTGGAATGTCAGAGATGGCGGGTCAAAGCCACTGTACCCAAAATGGCAGATTTTCCCCCTGCTCGCTTGCACCTCCTCAAACCACCCTTCTGGTCAACAGGAGTATTGCTTTGGCCCTTGATGATCAAGCTAGGTCATCGAGTGAAAAAGTGCTGGGGAATTCTATTCAAGTGTTTGACAACTAGATGTGTCCACCTAGACCTGCTGGAGAGTTTGGATACTGAAGCCTTCCTCATGGCCCTGCGGCGGTTTATCTCCTGACGGGGGAAAACCTACGAGATCCTGGCAGACAGGGGCACAAACTTCAAGGCAGGAGAAGCTAGGTTGGAGGAAGCCTTCTAAGCCATGGACCCCAGACTCCTAGATCAGCTGATGATCCAACAAATGTCATTCAAATTGAACCCTCCAGGAGCTCCATATTTTGGAGGAACATGGGAAAGAGAGATCAAAGACGGCCTTACGAGTCATCCTGGGGGACCAAACTGTCACTGAAACTGTCTTGCGGACCGTCATGATAGAGGTGGAAGGGATACTGAACTCCAAACCCTTGGGATATCTCTGCAGACATCGCTGACTCCGATCCGGTTACACCGAATATGCTCTTGATGGGACGCCGATATGCATCACTTCCTCAAGCCATTTATGCTGATACCAACCTCATTGGCGACACAGCAAGATCTTGGCTGACCATTCCTTGGCCTGATTCATTCAGGATTACTTATCAAGCCTACAGCACAGAGGTAAATGGCAGAGAGAAATGGACAACCTGGAAACTGGCCAAGTAGTAATGATAGTGGACCCTCAGCTGCCTCGAGCCTCCTGGCCGGTGGGCCGTATCACTAAGACCATGCCTTGGGCCGATGGTCATGTAAGATCAGTGGAGATCCAGGTAAAGAACCGAACATATATCCGGCCAGTTGCCCGACTACTTCCGGGGGACAGGGATCAATGAGCCTTTTTGAGGAGTGTGGAATTTAACACATTTCCGGGGTGGCTGTGGAAAAGGCCCATGGAGTTGGTGGAAGAATCCTTTAATTCATGGCCACTTGCTCAGCTGGGCCAGGGGTGCTTTAATTTGGTCAGGTGGAAATGTCCGACAGATCTCAACTCCATAAAAGGAAGAAATCGCCATCGCCCGATCTCGCCGCTTTCTCTTCCTTAACTCCGTCTAATCCAAATGTTCTGTGCATCCATGAATCCACCACAGACTACCCAGTAAATATACCACTTTATGGTTAAAGGAATTCCTGCCTCAGTCTCATCCATTCCTCTGTCACCTGACCCGTGACCACCTGTTCACCTTCACTGTCAGTCATCCTATCTGTCCAACTACCCACACAGATTCCACTAATCTTTCAATGACATTCTAGACAATTCTGTGTTTCATCTTTGTGGCAACAGTTTGGGGAAGGCCCTTTCCTGTTACAGCAAGACAATGCCCCGTGCACAAAGCGAGGTCCATACAAAAATGTTGTGTCGAGATAGGTGTGGAGGAACTTGACTGGCCTGCATAGAGACCTAACCTCAACCATCAAACACCTTTGGGATGAATAGAACTGCCGACTGTGAGCCAGGCCCAATCGCCCAACATCAGTGCCCGACGTTACTAATGCTCTTGTGGCTGAATGGAAGCTAATCCCTGCAACAATGTTCCATCTAGTGGAAAGCCTTCCCAGAAGTGGAGACTGTTATAGCAGCAAAAGGGGGGACCAATTTTGGAATGAGATGTTCGATGAGCAGGTGTTCACGTACTTTTGTTCATGTAGTGTTGTTGCCAGTTGACTCAATCCACCCCAAAAAATCACAAGAGGATTGACACCCACTATCTCAGAGTGTTCTGAAATCCTTTCTGTAGTTAGAACCAGATAAGATTAGCATTCCTGAAACATTATTTTGGTGAAATATAATTTGATCTCTGATAAATTAAGATGATTGACTACACCCAAATTAGCCCTTTTAAAATGTATTTTAAATGTATTTTACCTTTATTTAACTAGGCAAGTCAGTTAAGAACAAATGTATCCAAACGAGGAATAAAAAAAAAAGTCAAAAGCCACCCACTGCTTTTGACTTTTTAGCCACCCACGGCTTTTGAATTTTTAGCCACCCATGGCTTTTGACGGTATTGGTTCTCTATGTTTGACAAATAGTATGGAGCTGCTGCTTGGAGTATTGCTTCTTCATCCTTTGTAATGTATTCCCTGTGAATCTGGTGGAGTTTTCCCCCCCGTTCAGTGAAATCAGCAATTGAAGTCGCTTGCATTATTTACCATGATTAGTGTGAAAGTACCAGGTTTTGCGCAATCGATGCCGCTGTTCCTGCTACTGCAACCACACCCTTTAATTCATGTTGCTGTTTTCCTGTGTTTATTAAATGGATCACAACATTTTCTTTGCAACTTTGGGTAGAAAACCAATAGCTTTTGCTCATGATCAAAATAAATTGCATGGTCCTCCTCACAATTCAAACTAGTCCTCCATGAAAGCAATTCAGTTTCTGAGTTTGTTTTAGGCTTAATTTGTGTCCAGGAAACGACCCTTCTGCGTGTGGTTCATTCCCTCTAAAAAAGGTCTGGATTAGTTAGACCATTCCTGTAGAACAAGCCAACCATAAGCCTACAGCAGTCCTAATGGTTTCAATGTTATGGTCTGTAATGGTCTTCAATGGTAAAGTCCGAACTGTATAGTGTTTTGCAATGGTAATGGTATTGGGTTGGGTTTAATGGTAAATGTCACTAATCATGCTAGATATAGAAATGTTTTTTAATAATTTTATTGAATAACATGACTCCCATGCAATGGTTTATAATTATTTTATTAGGGTTGCCAAAACACTTTAGTCACTAGCCCATTTCTCCATCAAAGTTTTGGACTTGTAGGAAGTCTTCATATGAGAATTGCAACATAAGGTTAACCCTCAGAGAGCTGCCATTTGTTGGACTATTCAAGGAGAGCTGGGTTGAAGCATTAGATTGCTAAAATAAGGACAAACTGAATCGCTTTCATGGAGGAGTGGTTTCACCGCCAGTGTTGTAGTACTCAAGTCCAGTCGAGACCACATATTGAATATCTCGTTCTTGTCTAGGCGTCAGATACAATCGGTCTCAGACATTGAGGACTCCTAATTTCTTCGCAGTCAGTGCATAAAACCGCTTTGTCAGGACAAATGTATACACTCCTTTCTTAAAACATGAATACAGTAGCTTAACAGCCTTTATATCTATTAGAGACATGTTTGTGCAGTGGCGAACCTAAAGGCCTTCAGTGTGTGACAGGTTTGTGATTCTGAAAGTACAGCAACCTTAACACCAGCGCACTCATGTAGGAGAGTGCGCTTTTTGTAAAACACAAGAGCCAGTGATGTGATGTAGTGTAGGCTATACACCAGTTTAAGCTGTATACCCACTTTTTTTCAGTGGGCATTGCGTATACTCACTTCTTAAACCCTGTTGATGCGTATCAAAGTAGTTTAGTGGAGGTATTTTGATCTGGCTAGCATTAGTTGATGTTGATATGCATAACTGAGGGAGAGAGAGCCTACCTTTTCATTGTTGTTTGATCAATAGGAATGTAAAGTTCCCAAATGTAAGAGGACTCCAGTGGTGTTTACATGTTAGCAAAAATCCAATCAGCTGTATTTTGTGGCTGCTGCGAATGCGTTCTAATGATCTGAAGTCGCACAACTGCAACTGCTTGTAAACACACAGTCCAGTTCAAAGTGAACGATAGCAGGCCCTTGTGGCAAAAGCCTTGTTTGTATAAAGGCCTATTGTAGCTGTGATTGGCTATAGCGCATCGGTCTGTGTGGACTCCAGTCCTGGACAAGACAGATGTTTTTATGTGGTTTTATTTGCTGCAATGTCTATTAATTGTCCAAATGCACAGCCATTTTCCTATTCTGCATTGCAAAAAAAAATCCCAAATGCCTTAGTATACGCGCAGTTGAAGTCAGAAGTTTACATACACTTCAATCACTTCAATCAAACTTTTCAACCACTCCACAAATTTCTTGTTAACAAACTATAGTTTTAGCAAGTCGGTTAGGACATCTACATTGTGCATGACACAAGTAATTTTTCCAACAATTGTTTACAGACAGAGTGAATTACAAGTGAAATAATCTATCACAATTCCAGTGGGTCAGAAGTTCACATACACTAAGTTGACTGTGCCTTTAAACAGCTTGGAATATTCCAGAAAATGTCAAAGATTTAGAAGCTTCTGATAGGCTAATTGACATCAGTTGAGTCAATTGGAGGTGTCCCTGGGGATGTAATTCAAGGCCCACATTCAAACTCAGAGCCTCCTTGCTTGACATCATGGGTAAATCTAAATAAATCAGCCAAGAAAAAAATATTGTAGATCTCCACGACTGGTTCATCCATGTCCAAACGTCTGAAGGTACCGCGTTCATCTGTACAACCAATAGTACGCAAGTATAAACACCATGGGACCATGCAGCTGTCAATCCGCTCAAGAAGGAGATGCGTTCTGCCTCCTAGAGATTATCGTATTTCGGTGCGTACATTTGGTCTTCCAAATGTACAATGACCCCAAACACACTTCCAAAGTTGTGGCAAAATGGCTTAAGGACAACATAGTCAAGATATCGGAGTGTCCATCACAAAGCTCTGACTTCAATCCCATATAAAATTTGTGGTCAGAATTGAAAAAGCGTGTGCGAGCATGGAGGCCTACAAACCTGACTCAGTTACACCAACTCTGTCAGGGGGGATGGGCCAAAATTCACCCAACTTATTGTGGGAAGCTTGTGGAAGTCTACCCGAAACGTTCGACCCAAGTTAAACAATTTATAGGTAATGCTACCCAATACCAATTGAGTGTATGTAAACTTCTGACCCACTGGGAATGTGATGAAAGATATACAAGTTGAAATAAACAATTCTCTCTCTATTATTCTGACATTTCACATTCTTAAAAAAAAGTGGTGATCCTAACTGACCTAAAACAGGGAATTTTTACTCTGATTAAATGTCAGTAATTGTGAAAAACTGAGTTTAAATGTATTTGACTAAGGTGTATGTAAACTTCCGACTTCAACTGTAATTCCCAAACATTCTGAGAATTTAGGAAAATGTGAAAACATCTACTGTAAGTGGTCGCATGTCAGAATTTTTTTTTTCAAGTGTCATCTTCCTTGGGGTGTATAGGAACATATTTTTTATACGATTTCATGTTGCTAAACTGCTGTCAGTTCCATTTTAAAATGCAACGTTTTACACACATAAGTTATTTTCAAAGAGATGGCTAACAGCAAGCGAGCTGCAATAAAAAACACAGTTCCACTCACCAGATGATGATATTTTGCAACTTAACTTCTTGTTGAAAGTTATTTTTGAAAAGGGAGATGGTAACAAATTAGCAACAACATCCCCTTTGATAACACCTGCTGCAGCTGCTGCAAACTAGCCGACAACAAAAGCTAGCTAGCTAGACCGTGGGAAAACTACTTCTAGCTATTGCACAGTGAGCTGTTGGCCTTCAAGAAGGCAGAAGTGTCCACACGTTTTTGTAAAAACAGTCCCAGTCATTAAGTCAAAATGTAATTGAATGATTCCACTTTCACTCCAAAATGTTGCCCTAATACAGTTGAACGGCAGAGCAAGCAAGTTAGATTTATCTCCCCAGACACCAGCAAAGAAAAGTCCCAAAAGGATAATTTCTCTTCAATGTTAACCCCTTTCCTTTCCAACAAAAATGTAAGAGATTAAATCAGAAACCACATTAAAAATACTAATATAATTATCATTATTTTATGAATCCTTAGCCCTTTCCTGATGGCGTAGAAGGCCCAATGTTCTCCACTGTGTTTGGGTTAGTCAAACTTGTTGAGTGGCTCTATTTTCCCTTAGCATGCATTTCTTTCACTATTTTGAATGTTTAAAGAATTCATAAGTTGTTCTGAAATATTAACACAGAAATATTGGAGATTGTGAACTCTTATTATGGTGGTAAAATGACTAGATTACAATCATGGTCTTGAATTGGACTCACATTTTCTGGTCTCGGTCTTGACTCGGACTCGAAACCTTTGCCCCCTCCAAGTCTCGTTCTTGACTCGGTCTCACCCCCCCCCCCCCCCCCCCCCCGGTCTTAGTCTTGACTCAGACTCGCTCCGGTCTTGCTCTTAAATCAGTCTCGCTTTAGGTGGTCTCGAACACAACACTGTTGACCGCACAATCTATTTTCATCATGAGCAAAAGTTATTGGTTTTCTACCCAAACTTGCAAAGAAAACTTTGTGATTCAATAAACCAGCCAAATGGATAGTAGCAGGAACAGCTGCATCTAGTGGGTAAAATCTGATACTTTCACACTAATTTATGGCAAATAATGCAAGCGACTTCCATGGCTAATTCTTCTAAAAGTGGGGGAAATCACTAGAATCACAGGGAATACATTACAAATGGTGAAGAAGCAAAACTCCAAGCCACAGCTCCATAATACTTGCTTGTCAAACAGAGAACTGATACTGTATACTGGTTGTTGGGGTGGGATTGGTGTGAGGGTCCATGGGTGGCTTTTGACCATTATTGAAAGTGTTATGGTGAGTGAATGAGGACCCAAAAGCGAACTAACTTAAACAGAGCTTCTTTAATAACCAAACATAGGTAGGCTCAGATAGACCGGCAGATTCCGACAGGACAGGACAAGGTTACAGCAAACATGACGATAGTCTGGCTCAGGCATGAAACACAACAAACAAGAATCCGACAAGGACAGGAACAGAAACAGAGAGAGATATAGGGACCTAATCAGAGGGAAAAAGGGAACAGGTGGGAAACGGGGTGAATGGGTAGTCAGAGGAGACAAGGAACAGCTGGGGGAAAGCGGGGGAGAAAAGGTAACCTAACAACGACCAGCAGAGGGAGACAGGGTGAAGGGAAAGGACAGAGACAAGACACAACATGACAGTACATGACAGTACCCCCCCACTCACCGAGCGCCTCCTGGCGCACTCGAGGAGGAAACCTGGGGGCAACGGAGGAAATCCTCGATCAGCGCACGGTCCAGCACGTCCCGAGAGGGAACCCAACTCCTCTCCTCAGGACCGTACCCCTCCCAATCTACGAGGTACTGGTGACCACGGCCCCGAGGACGCATGTCCAAAATTCTACGGACCCTGTAGATGGGTGCGCCCTCGACAAGGATGGGGGGGGGGGGGAAGACGAGCGGGGGCGCGAAGGACGGGCTTGATGCAGGAGACATGGAAGACCGGGTGGACGCGACGAAGGTATCGCGGAAGAAGAAGTCGAACTGCGACAGGATTAATGACCCGAGAAATACGGAACGGACCAATGAACCGCGGGGTCAACTTGCGAGAAGCCGTCTTAAGGGGAAGGTTCTGAGTGGAGAGCCAAACTCTCTGACCGCGACAATATCTAGGACTCTTAGTTCTACGCTTATTAGCAGCCCTCACAGTCTGCGTCCTATAACGGCAAAGTGCAGACCTGACCCTCTTCCAGGTGCGCTCGCAACGTTGGACAAAAGCCTGAGCGGAGGGGACGCTGGACTCGGCGAACTGAGATGAGAACAGCGGAGGCTGGTACCCGAGGCTACTCTGAAAAGGAGATAGCCCGGTCGCAGACGAAGGAAGCGAGTTGTGGGCGTATTCTGCCCAGGGGAGCTGTTCTGACCAAGACGCAGGGTTACGAAAAGAAAGACTGCGTAAGATGCGACCAATAGTCTGATTGGCCCGTTCTGCTTGACCGTTAGACTGGGGGTGAAAGCCGGAAGAGAGACTGACGGAAGCCCCAATCAAACGGCAAAACTCCCTCCAAAATTGAGACGTGAATTGCGGACCTCTGTCCGAAACGACGTCTGACGGAAGGCCATGAATTCTGAAAACATTCTCGATGATGATTTGTGCCGTCTCTTTAGCAGAAGGAAGCTTAGCAAGGGGAATGAAATGAGCCGCCTTAGAGAACCTATCGACAACCGTAAGAATAACAGTCTTCCCCGCTGACGAAGGCAGTCCGGTGACAAAATCTAAGGCGATGTGAGACCACGGTCGAGAGGGAATAGGAAGCGGCCTGAGACGGCCGGCAGGAGGAGAGTTACCGGACTTAGTCTGCGCGCAGACCGAACAAGCAGCCACGAAACGACGCGTGTCATGCTCCCGGGTGGGCCACCAAAAACGCTGGCGAATGGAAGCAAGCGTACCCCGAACGCCAGGGTGGCCGGCTAACTTGGCAGAGTGAGCCCACTGAAGAACGGCCAGACGAGTAGGAACGGGAACGAAAAGAAGGTTCCTAGGACAAGCGCGCGGCGACGGAGTGTGAGTGAGCGCTTGTTTTACCTGCCTCTCAATTCCCCAGACAGTCAACCCGACAACACGCCCCTCAGGGAGAATCCCCTCGGGGTCAGTGGAGGCTACTGAAGAACTGAAGAGACGAGACAAAGCATCAGGCTTGGTGTTCTTAGAGCCCGGACGATAAGAAATCACGAACTCGAAACGAGCGAAAAACAGCGCCCAACGCGCCTGACGCGCATTAAGTCGTTTGGCAGAACGGATGTACTCAAGGTTCCTATGGTCAGTCCAAACGACAAAAGGAACGGTCGCCCCCTCCAACCACTGTCGCCATTCGCCTAGGGCTAACCGGATGGCGAGCAGTTCGCGGTTACCCACATCATAGTTACGTTCCGACGGCGACAGGCGATGAGAAAAATACGCGCATGGGTGGACCTTGTCGTCAGAGAGGGAGCGCTGAGAAAGGATGGCTCCCACGCCCACCTCTGACGCGTCAACCTCGACAACGAACTGTCTAGAGACGTCAGGTGTAACAAGGATAGGAGCGGATGTAAAACGATTCTTGAGGAGATCAAAAGCTCCCTGGGCGGAAACGGACCACTTAAAGCACGTCTTGACAGAAGTAAGTGCTGTGAGAGGAGCTGCCACCTGACCGAAATTACGGATGAAACGACGATAGAAGTTCGCGAAGCCGAGAAAGCGCTGCAGCTCGACGCGTGACTTAGGGACGGGCCAATCAATGACAGCTTGGACCTTAGCGGGATCCATCTTAATGCCTTCAGCGGAAATAACAGAACCGAGAAATGTGACGGAGGAGGCATGAAAAGTGCACTTCTCAGCCTTCACAAAAAGACAATTCTCTAAAAGGCGCTGGAGGACACGTCGAACGTGCTGAACATGAATCTGGAGTGACGGTGAAAAAAATCAGGATATCGTCAAGGTAAACGAAAACAAAGATGTTCAGCATGTCTCTCAGGACATCATTGACTAATGCCTGAAAGACAGCTGGAGCGTTAGCGAGGCCGAAAGGAAGAACCCGGTATTCAAAGTGCCCTAACGGAGTGTTAAACGCCGTCTTCCACTCGTCCCCCTCCCTGATGCGCACGAGATGGTAAGCGTTACGAAGGTCCAACTTAGTGAAAAACCTGGCTCCCTGCAGGATCTCGAAGGCTGAAGACATAAGAGGAAGCGGATAACGATTCTTCACTGTTATGTCATTCAGCCCTCGATAATCTATGCAGGGGCGCAGAGACCCGTCCTTCTTCTTGACAAAAAAAAACCCCGCTCCGGCGGGAGAGGAGGAGGGGACTATGGTACCGGCGTCAAGAGCTACAGACAAATAATCTTCGAGAGCCTTACGTTCGGGAGCCGACAGAGAGTATAGTCTACCCCGGGGGGGGGTGGTTCCCGGAAGGAGATCAATACTACAATCATATGACCGGTGTGGAGGAAGAGAGGTGGCCCTGGACCGACTGAACACCGTGCGCAGATCGTGATATTCCTCCGGCACCCCTGTCAAATCACCAGGCTCCTCCTGTGAAGAAGAGACAGAGGAAACAGGAGGGATAGCAGACATTAAACATTTCACATGACAAGAGACGTTCCAGGAGAGGATAGAATTACTAGACCAATTAATGGAAGGATTATGACAAACTAGCCAGGGATGGCCCAAAACAACAGATGTAAAAGGTGAACGAAAAATTAAAAAAGAAATGGTTTCACTATGATTACCAGAAACAGTGAGGGTTAAAGGTAGCGTCTCACGCTGAATCCTGGGGAGAGGACTACCATCCAGGGCGAACAAGGCCGTGGGCTCCTTTAACTGTCTGAGAGGAATGTCATGTTCCCGAGCCCAGGTCTCGTCCATAAAACAGCCCTCCGCCCCAGAGTCTATTAAGGCACTGCAGGAAGCTGACGAACCGGTCCAGCGTAGATGGACCGACAAGGTAGTGCAGGATCTTGAAGGAGAGACAGGAGTAGTAGCGCTCACCAGTAGCCCTCCGCTTACTGACGAGCTCTGGCCTTTTACTGGACATGAAGTGACAAAATGACCAGCGGAACCGCAATAGAGACAGAGGCGGTTGGTGATTCTCCGTTCCCTCTCCTTAGTCGAGATGCGGATACCTCCCAGCTGCATGGGCTCAGCACCCGAGCCGGCAGAGGAAGATGGTAGTGATGCGGAGAGGGAGGCGACGGAGAGCGCGAGCTCCTTTCCACGAGCTCGGTGACGAAGATCAACCCGTCGCTCAATGCGAATAGCGAGTTCAATCAAGGAATCCACGCTGGAAGGAACCTCCCGGGAGAGAATCTCATCCTTTACCTCTGCGCGGAAACCCTCCAGAAGACGAGCGAGCAAGGCCGGCTCGTTCCAGCCACTGGAGACAGCAAGAGTGCGAAACTCAATAGAGTAGTCTGTTATGGATCGATTGCCTTGACATAGGGAAGACAGGGCCCTGGAAGCCTCCTCCCCAAAAACAGATCGATCAAAAACCCGTATCATCTCCTCCTTAAAGTCCTGATACTGGTTAGTACACTCAGCCCTTGCCTCCCAGATTGCCGTGCCCCACTCACGAGCCCGTCCAATAAGGAGAGATATGACGTAGGCGACACGAGCAGTGCTCCTGGAGTAAGTGTTGGGCTGGAGAGAAAACACAATATCACACTGGGTGAGGAACGAGCGGCATTCAGTGGGCTCCCCAGAGTAACACGGCGGGTTATTGATTCTGGGCTCCGGAGATTCGAAAGCCCTGGAAGTGGCCGGTGGATCGAGGCGGAGATGGTGAACCTGTTCTGTGAGGTTGGAGACTTGGGTGGCCAGGGTCTCAACGGCATGTCGAGCAGCAGACACTTCCTGCTCGTGTCTGCCTAGCATCGCTCCCTGGATCCCGACTGCTGAGTGGAGAGGATCCGAAGTCGCTGGGTCCATTCTCGGTCGGATTCTTCTGTTATGGTGAGTGAATGAGGACCCAAAAGCGAACTAACTTAAACAGAGCTTCTTTAATAACCAAACATAGGTAGGCTCAGATAGACCGGCAGATTCCGACAGGACAGGACAAGGTTACAGCAAACATGACGATAGTCTGGCTCAGGCATGAAACACAACAAACAAGAATCCGACAAGGACAGGAACAGAAACAGAGAGAGATATAGGGACCTAATCAGAGGGAAAAAGGGAACAGGTGGGAAACGGGGTGAATGGGTAGTCAGAGGAGACAAGGAACAGCTGGGGGAAAGCGGGGGAGAAAAGGTAACCTAACAACGACCAGCAGAGGGAGACAGGGTGAAGGGAAAGGACAGAGACAAGACACAACATGACAGTACATGACAGAAAGAAGTTCAGTCCAAATCAGATGTTGTGTACTTGTTGAATATTATGTGAATGCTATGAATCAAAAGGGCCAATTTGGGTGCAATCAATTAGCTTAATTTATCAGAGATCAAATAACATTTCAACAAAATAGTGTTTCAGGAATGCTAATCTTATCTGTTTCTAACTACTGAAACGATTTCCGAACAATCTGAGATGGTGGGTGTCATGGCTTGCTGAAATGGCATAGAATGACCCTGTTGCTTTTTGTATCTCTTAACAGCTGTGCCCTGTAAAAGAAGCCAAGCAAGACATATCATAATAAACTTCACACGACCAACAGGCAGCAGATTACAAAGGATACCATCTTCTGCCTGCTGTAGGACATCAGTACAGAAGACATGGGGCAAAATATCCTGCTTCCTTACTGCAAACACAAACATACAGTACACACAAACATAGTATACACACACACACCTGTGATCTGCGTCATGTTGAAACATTGAGCTGCCTGGTTTCTAGGAGTCTAGGAGGCCGTCTTGACCCTTTTTTTCCAATCAGGAGCTCTGCGGAAACAATTAGGTGTCTGACAGCTCTGTTTCTTTTCCAGACTGAGAAAGCATCTGCCCCCAGGGCACTCACCTGTCACGTCGAACACACACCTACCTTTCCCGCTGCATGCTCCATAGCACCAGAAGCTTTACCCACCAGCAGAGCACTAACTATAAAAATACATCAAGTCTCTTCTCCTCACAGAGCATGAGAGCCAGACACAGCGAAAAAGACTCAACGAGAGAGACAGAGAGAGAGAAAAGAGAAGAGCTGATTCCTCTTTACGTTTTTACACACAGAAATTAAGTGGCTTTTATTTGCCCATCTCCATCCAAGCAAGACGGATGTGGACACAGTATTTGGGCTGGGAATCCATCACTTTGTCTGAAGGTATTTTATGTGGAGGTAGACACGGTCTGAGAAACAGAGCTGAGCACAGCCCAGTACAGCCCTATCCTCTCTACATCCTGGACAGGGACAACACAGCCACTCAAACCTTTCAAATATACGAGGTCGCCAAAGTTTCGCTCCCTATACCATGACTGAACAATCAACAATCAGCCTTTTCAATTGCTTCTCATCACATTTTACACAGTTTACATACAAGTTGCAGATATTTTACTATATGACTAGATTTTTTATTATCCGATGGGCAAAAGCATGCAAACATGGGGAAAATAGGAGCAGAATGAATAATGTTTTTTGAATAAAATACAACATAAACGTAATTAAGTGAGTCATGTCTTCTCAAAAGGAAAGCAGAAATTGAACAATAGAGAGGTGACAAGAAGCTAAGAGTCTTTCTTTCCAGCGGGAGCCTTAGAGAGGCATCTGTATCCTGTGCGAGAAAGGATTCCTTCAGCATTCCCTTTCATGTTCTATAGCAGGGTTCTCCCAACCATGTTCCTGGAGAGCTACCCTCCTGTAGGTTTTCACTCCAATCCCAGTTTTAACTAACCAGATGCAGCTGATAAACCAGCTAATTATTAGAATCAGGTGCACTGGATAATGATTGGAGTAGAAACCTACAGGACCGTAGCTCTCCAGTGGCGGGGAGAGTAGTGGAGAGCCCTGTTCTATAGTAAGCAGTGCTGGAAGACATACCCATGGAAATCACCTGTGAGAGTGGGAAAGACTGTAGAAGCCTACCTGTGTTAGAAGTTAGCACCGGAGAGATCTGACTGATAAAGCATTAAGTTAATCTCAGGTGAACCATACTAATGCCCTCCATCACCTTGACCAATCCTCTTAGTGTTAGTGAAGTGACTGGAGCCGAACTCGGCTAGCCGAACTGAAAGAGTGTGGTCACAAACAAGCAGACCTTCGCTTGAAAAATTTGAAAAAAGCGGCAATAGTACTGTTTGTCCATTTTGAGATGCCGTAGCCGGTATACACTTTCTCAAAATAGTCAGAATTCATGTAAGAAATCTGTCATTCATCTTTACATTTTTGTCAAAGAGATTTTAGTCCCACAGTTTTACATTAAGATGTTTGGTGCAGTATTTTTCAATGAAAAAAATTGACTTTATTGAAGAATCTCTACTGTTGACCAATCACCAACGAAGCGGCGTAGACTTCGGTTTGGAACTTCGGCTTGAATTCAGAAAAAATGCTGTGTGCCCTAACAGCCAGAGCCGAAGTCCAAAACAAACCAAAACGTCACAAAATGTCATCATAATATATGCACAAACTCTACCCAAACTGTTTCAGTTGGGAAGTATGAGGAGTCTGTATTCTGCCTTTGTTCTACAATCACAGAACTAACGAGCAGCAGCCATAATTATTAATCGATTAAGATCTCTGGCAGCAAGGTTTTATAAACCCTGACTGACTGTGGCATTTCTCTGGTTGCCTCTGTCTGTCACTCAGAGTGGCTGACACAACCCACTGGGCACACTATGTAATTTCAATGTGGATAATTGGGTAATATTTAGTTAAGGCATTGATCAATGAGATTACAACCTATTCACACCCTCAAAAATACAGCCAAAAGTTAGTTCAATTTCCAATGTGTTATCACTATGCTTTCAACCATCTAAAAGCACAACCAAATTCCAATGGATAAACGATGATTTTTGGTTTAGTTGTCACCCAAATGTCTATCACTGCCCTTTAAACCATTTAAAAGCACAGCAAAGTTCAAATGTGAATACTATGTCCAATATTTGGTTTATTTTTACAATAGACTAATGTGATATCATTGTAATAGCAGAACCAAGTGACCTGGATTGTAGTTGAGATTACATAAAAACTACAGTAAATGGATGCTAGTGGTCAATGCCGTTTGAGATGCTGCATAGATTATTACAATACTTGTGAAGATCTCCACAGACCTGTGATGACCTATGCATGCTACAGTATCTTGAGCATGCACGTGTCATGACTTGCCCTGATTGGTGAGGATTATAGGTGGCAGTTTTATGACCAGTCATATTGTATATAGTGTATTGAGAGTGGAGTGTGTGACTGTGGAACGCAAAGAGAGACTTGGCCCAACTTTAACATGAAAAGGTTGAATAATGAAACAATATTTCTGTATTCCAACCAGTTGGAAATGTCCATGGGCACTAAAAGAACAAACCTGTTGAATTTGTTAATAATTTACAATGCAACTAAGGACAATAGAACAACATAACTGTATCTCTGAATGTGTATAATTCTCAGTGATCAGATTCACATCCAAATGTTGGGGAACTTATATGATTAAATATGAAACTATTTGTGAGAAAATGAAATGTGATGTTACCTTCTAAATGACAGATTTGTTTTTCATATCAAGTCTTTTTTTTCTCTGTTATTTTACCAGGTAAGTTGACGGAGAACACGTTCTCATTTGCAGCAACAACCTGGGGAATAGTTACAGGGGAGAGGAGGGGGATGAATGAGCCAATTGTAAACTGGGGATTATTAGGTGGTTTGAGGCACAGATTGGAAATTTAGCCAGGACACCAGGGTTAACACTCCTACTCTTACAATAAGTGCCATGGGATCTTAAATGACCTCAGAGAGTCAGGACACCCGTTTAACGTCCCATCCGAAAGACAGCACCCTACACAGGGCAGTGTCCCCAATCACTGCCCTGGGGCATTGGGATATTTTTTTAGACCAGAGGAAAAGAGTGCCTCCTACTGGCCCTCCAACACCACTTCCAGCAACATCTGGTCTCCCATCAAGGAACTGACCAGTACCAACCCTGCTTAGCTTCAGAAGCAAGCCAGCAGTGGTATGCAGGGTGGTATGCTGCTGGCTAAGGTCTTAACCAAGTCAGTGGCCACGCCCACGTGAGCACAGACATTACGACAAAAGGAGGGAATGTCCTTTTTTCCCCCGAGTGCTTAAATAGCACCCGTGACAAAATGTACATTTAGTCAAGAAAACACAGGGACGGGAGTCCCCACGTTGAAATGGCAACTACCCTATAGACCAGAGAGCATGGAGCTGTAGATACATTTTGAAATGGTTTGCAATTTAAATACAGGCCATGAGGACGTGAGGACGTGAGGACGCAGTCCAAAACTAAAGACTTCACATTCACAGTCTGCAGCTGTATATGTAAAATAGTCTAGGAAACATGAAAGAAGACGAGAGGAGAACATTTCCCTATCAAACGACCATTTCTGACATATCCATTAGAACAGAGACAAGCTACAACCACGAAAGACACTGTGAATTCTGGGGAACACAACCAGAGACTTTCTGTTGACTGAATCTACAGCAGATGGACCGGTGATTTCAACAGAAACAACAAAAGCATACGATCAAAAATATGTCAATTGCAATTATTTTCGAATGAGCATTCATGTGCAACGTATTAGCATTTCAATGAGCCTAGTTCTCAACTGTGTGTAGTGGGACCCATTCTGTCTTTCCCACTCTTTATCTGTTCCTACCTCTTTCCATTGTCTAACAAGCCGTCATATCGGTTTAGTCCACTAGGGATCTATCATTGCATTGTGTTAGTAACCAATAACCAACTGTTTGTGTGTTTATGTAATTCTGTGTGATAATTTAGTTAGTTAATAAATAAATAAATAAGCCAATTTGTATATTGCTGATTCATCATTTATGCTAGGGTTTGTGCAGATATCCAAGGATTTTGCGACATTCAGAATGAGACTGATAGAAGGTACACAATTAATTAATGACTGATTGGTGACTGAAATGTAAGAGATATTTAGATCTTTAAGTGTTAATTCAGAAAACGGTAACTTGTTAAATAAACTTCTTCCGTGGTGCCCCAAGATTGCTAATGAGTTAATTGTTGCGGGATTAATTTAATCATCTTAATAATTAAACATAGTTAATTGATTTTATAAAATAACAGTCAAACACATTAATTAATAGTCAAAGACATGACACGCGCTTTATATGATTAGACAGCCTTAACATTAGGCTATTTACTGCTACACAAAAGTACACATTTATTGTGTTTGGTTGACAACCCAACCAAATATCAATAGGATATATCAAATATCCTTCTGTTCACCTGACTTAGAATTCCTCACAATCAAATGTTCAAGAGAATTCAAGAGAATTCTCTTCGATTATAATCACAGCCGCATATATTCCCCCCCAAGCAGACACATCGACGGCCCTGAATAAACTTTATTTGACTCTATGTAAACTGGAAACCACATATCCTGAGTCTGCATTCATTGTAGCTGGGGGCTAATCTGCAAACAAGATTCCCTAAATTCTATCAGCATATTGATTGTGCTACCAGGGCTGGTAAAACCCTGGATCATTGTTATTCTAAATTCTACGACGCATATAAGGCCCTCCCCCGCCCTCCTTTTGGAAAAGCTGACCACGACTCCATTTTGTTGCTCCCAGCCTATAGACAGAGACTAAAACAGGAAGCTCCCGCGCTCAGGTCTGTTCAACGCTGGTCCGACCAATCTGATTCCACGCTTCAAGATTGCTTCGATCACGTGGATCGGGATATTTATTTATTTTTATTTCACCTTTATTTAACCAGGTAGGCAAGTTGAGAACAAGTTCTCATTTACAATTGCGACCTGGCCAAGATAAAGCAAAGCAGTTCGACACATACAATGACACAGAGTTACATATGGAGTAAAACAAACATACAGTCAATAATACAGTAGAAACAAGTCTATATACGATGTGAGCAAATGAGGTGAGATAAGGGAGGTCAAGGGAAAAAAAGGCAATGGTGGCAAAGTAAATACAATATAGCATGTAAAACACTGGAATGGTAGATTTGCAGTTGAAGTATGTGCAAAGTAGAAATAAAATAATGGGGTGCAAAGGAGCAAAATAAATAAATAAAGAAAATCAAATAAATACAGTAGGGAAAGAGGTAGTTGTTTGGGCTAAATTATAGGTGGGCTATGTACAGGTGCAGTAATCTGTGAGCTGCTCTGACAGCTGGTGCTTAGAGCTAGTGAGGGAGACAAGTGTTTCCAGTTTCAGAGATTTTTGTAGTTCGTTCCAGTCATTGGCAGCAGAGAACTGGAAGGAGAGGCGGCCAAAGAAAGAATTGGTTTTGGGGGTGACCAAAGAGATATACCTGCTGGAGCGTGTGCTACAGGTGGGTGATGCTATGGTGACCAGCGAGCTGAGATAAGGGGGGACTTTACCTAGCAGGGTCTTGTAGATGACATGGAGCCAGTGGGTTTGGCGACGAGTATGAAGTGAGGGCCAGCCAACGAGAGCGTACAGGTCGCTATGGTGGGTAGTACATGGGGCTTTGGTGACAAAACGGATGGCACTGTGATAGACTGCATACAATTTTTTGAGTAGGGTATTGGAGTCTATTTTGTAAATGACATCGCCGAAGTCGAGGATTGGTAGGATGGTCAGTTTTACAAGGGTATGTTTGACAGCATGAGTGAAGAATGCTTTGTTGCGAAATAGGAAGCCAATTCTAGATTTAACTTTGGATTGGAGATGTTTTATGTGGGTCTGGAAGGAGAGTTTACAGTCTAACCAGACACCTAGGTATTTGTAGTTGTCCACTTATTCTAAGTCAGAGCCGTCCAGAGTAGTGATGAGGCACAGGCGGGCAGGTGCCGGCAGCGATCGGTTGAAGAGCATGCACTTAGTTTTACTTGTATTTAAGAGCAATTGGAGGCCACGGAAGGAGAGTTGTATGACATTGAAGCTTGCCTGCAGGGTTAAAACCTGTTGAGGCTAGGGGGCAGCATTTTCACTTTTGGATGAAAGGCGTGCCCAGAGTAAACGGCCTTCTACTCTTTCCCACATGGGAATATATGCATATTATTATTACTGGTGGATGGAAAACACTCTGAAGTTTCTAAAACTGTTTGAATTATGTCTGTGAGTATAACAGAACTCATATGGCAGACAAAAACCAGAGAAGAAATTCAAACAGGAAGTAAGAACTCAATTTAGAAAACAGTGCCATTGGATGTCCACCTTAGATATGGATGAGCATGCACTTCCTAGGGCTTCCACAAGATGTCACCGTCTTTAGATTCTGGTTGTATGATTCTACTATAAAGGTGGGGCTCATAATAGCTCTTTGAGTGGGTGGTCTGGCAGAAAGCCTCGGCCTCATTACGCGCGGTCACGAGAGAGTGTCCTCCCGTTCCTATGCTTTTCTTCAGACAATGAAATTCTCCGGTGGGAACCTTATTGCTGATTAATGTTTAAAACATCCTAAATATGGATTGCAAACATCATTAGACTTGTTTCTACGACCTGTAATTGAACTTTTTGAGTTTTTGTCTGGAGGAATTGCTCATGCTTTTTGAGGATTGAATGCTGGGCTGAACAAGCTAACAACAAGTGGCTAAATGATGGGCTTTTTGGAACTTAATGGAACAAATCAGTCATTTATTTGTCGAACTGGGATTCCTGGAACTGCCTTCTGATGAAGATATTCAAAGGTAAGTTAATATTTATAGTGTTTTTTGTAGCTTCTGTTGACGCCAAAATGGCGGCTATTTCTTTGTGTTCTGAGCGCCGTTCTCAGATTATTATTTTTCCGTAAAGTAAAAAAAAAAATCTGACACAACGGTTGCATAGAGAATACATTTATCTTTAATTCTGTGAATAACACTTGCATTTCTCAATGTTTATTGTGAGTATTTCTGCAAAATCACCGGCTGTTTTGGAATCAAAACATTACTGCACATAACGCTCCAATGTAAACTGAGATTATATATATAGCCCCAACAGGTTTTAACACAGTGTCCACAGTGTCTGCATAGAGGTGGATCAGAGACTCACCAGCAGCAAGAGCGACATCATTGATGTATACAGAGAAGAGAGTCGGTCCAAGAATTGAACCCTGTGGCACCCCCATAGAGACTGCCAGAGGTCCGGACAGCAGACCCTCCGATTTGGCACATTGAACTCTATCAGAGAAGTAGTTGGTGAACCAGGCGAGGCAATCATTTGAGAAACCAAGGCTGTCGTGTCTGCCGATGAGGATGTGGTGATTGACAGAGTCGAAAGCCTTGGCCATATCAATGAATACGGCTGCACAGTAATGTTTCTTATCGATGGTGGTTAAGATATCATTTAGGACCTTGAGCGTGGCTGAGGTGCACCCATGACCAGCTCTGAAACCAGATTGCATAGCAGAGAAGGTATGGTGAGATTCGAAATGGTCGGTAATATGTTTGTTGACTTGGCTTTCGAAGACCTTAGAAAGGCAGGGTAGGATAGATATAGTCTGTAGCAGTTTGGGTCAAGAGTGTCTCCCCCTTTGAAGAGGGGGATGACCGCAGCTGCTTTCCAATCTTTGGGAATCTCAGACGACACGAAAGTGAGGTTGAACAGGTTAGTAATGGCAACAATTTCAACAGATAATTTTTTTGAAAGAAAGGGTCCAGATTGTCTGATTTGTAGGGGTCCAGATTTTGCAGCTCTTTCAGAACATCAGCTGACTGGATTTGGGAGAAGGAGAAATGGGGAAGGCTTGGGCGAGTTGCTGTGGGGGGTGCAGTGCTGTTGACCGGGGTAGGGGTAGCCAGGTGGAAAGCATGGCTAGCCGTAGAAAAATGCTTATTGAAATTCTCAATTATCGTGGATTTATCAGTGGTGACAGTGTTTCCTATCTTCAGTGCAGTGGGCAGCTGGGAGGAGGTGTTCTTATTCTCCATGGACTTTACATTGTCCAATAACTTTTTTGAGTTAGTGTTGCAGGAAGCAAATTTCTGTTCACATATCGTGTCCAGAGCACAGCTGGCTGCAGAGGGTGGTCTATAGCAGGCGGCAACGGTGAGAGACTTGTTCTTAGAGAGGTGGATTTTTAAAAGTAGAAGTTCAAATTGTTTGGGTACTTTTAGATTAACTGTCTTCAAAGTAATGACTCGGGACGTCGGGTTTGATATGAAAGCTTCCTTTAGTAATAATACTTGTTCACGTTACATTTAACAACTTTAGATTCAACAGAGCAATGCAGGTAAGATGCTAGCGGAAAATCAGCTTAATCACTTAATCACCTTGCACCTGCACATAACTGACGCGTTATCTCTCTCATTCCTGTCACAAGGCATTCTGGAACTTGCAGTCAAAAGCGTAATTCAATACTAACCAATACAATTACATATGTAAATAACTGTAAAGAAATATCTTTAGATAATCCTCAATGAATTAACTTAACTTCTTGCGACGAGCAAACCCTTATCCGGGAGCGTAATCATAGCCTCAAACGCATTAGCATAACACAACGGACATAAATACTAAAAACTTTTCCTATTCATGAAAATCGCATATGAAATTAAATAAATATATTCAAACACAAGCTTAGCCTTTTGTTAACAACACTGTCATCTCAGATTTTCAAAATATGCGTTACAGCCAATGCTAGACAAGCATTTGTGTAAGTTTATCATGGCATAATGCTATGCTAGGCTCTGCTGGCAGCAGGCAACATTTAAGAAAATAAGAAAAGCAACCAAATTAAATAATTTACCTTTGAAGAACTTCGGATGCTTTCACTCAGGAGACAACCAGCAAGATAGCAAATGTTCCTTTTTTCAAAAAATATTATTTTTGTAGGCGAAAAAGCTCCCGTTTCTTCACCATGCTTGGCTGAGAAATCGACCGAAAAATGCTACAACTATAACGCCAAACTTTTTTTCAAAATTAGCTACATAATATCGACAGAAACACAGCAAACGTTGTTTAGGATCCAACCTCAAGGTGTTTTTAACAAATATATTCGATAATATATCCGTCGAGGCAGTTGGTTTCTCATAAGAAGCGATTGGAAAAATGGCTACCTCAGTATTTTACGCAAGGTTTTCTGCGGGAGACACCATGTGACCACATGCCATATATGGTCCCTTACAGCCATTCTTCAAGGGAAATGCCTAAAAAGACGTCACAATGCTGTAGACACCTTGGGGAAAACGTGGAAAACGTAAGCTCATTCGTAGCTCATTCACAGCCATATAAGGAGTCATTGGCATGAGGCGGTTTCAAAAAATGCGGCACTTCCTGATTGTTTTTTTATCTGGGTTTCGCCTGTAAAATCTGTTCTGTGGCACTCACAGACAATATCTTTGCAGTTTTGGAAACGTCAGAGTGTCTTCTTTCCAAAACTGTCAATTATATGCAAGTCGAGGATCTTTTCGTGACAAAATATCTTGTTTAAAATGGGAACGTTTTTCATCCAAAAATTAAAATAGCGCCCCCTAAATCCAACTGGTTAAACATTAACTCTGTAACACATTAAAGTTACAACAGGTACAGACCTGGATAGTAGGACAGAACTCTGCAGGCTATCTTTGCAGTAGATTGCAACACTTTGGCAGTTCTGTCTAGTCTGAAAATGTTGTAGTTTGGGATGAAAATGTAAGAATTTTTGGTGGTCTTCCTAAGCCAGGATTCAGACACAGCTAGAACATCCGGGTTGGCAGAGTGTGCTAAAGCAGTGAATAAAACAAACTTAGGGAGGAGGCTTCTAATGTTAACATGCATGAAACCAAGGCTATTACGGTTACAGATGTCATCAAAAGAGAGTGCCTGGGGAATAGGAGTGGATCTAGGCACTGCAGGGCCTGGATTCACCTCTACATCACCAGAGGAAAAGAGGAGGAGTAGGATAAGGGTACGGCTAAAAGCAATGAGAATTGGTCGTCTAGAACGTCTGGAACAGAGAGTAAAAGGAGGTTTCTGGGGGCGATAAAATAGCTTCAAGGTATAATGTACAGACAAAGGTATGGTAGGATGTGAATACAGTGGAGGTAAACCTAGGTATTGAGTGATGATGAGAGCGATATTGTCTCTAGAAACATCATTGAAACCAGTAGATGTCATCGCATGTGTGGGTGGTGGAACTAATAGGTTGGATAAGGAATAGTGAGCAGGACTAGAGGCTCTACAGTGAAATAAGCCAATAAACACTAACCAGAACAGCAATGGACAAGGCATATTGACATTAAGGAGAGGCATGCTTAGTCGAGTGATCAAAAGGGTCCAGTGAGTAGTGAGGTTGGTTGGGGTCACGGCGATTCAGACAGCTAGCCGGGCCATCGGTAGCAAGCTAGCATAGGATGGAAGTCTGTTTTTAGCCACCTCGTGCATTTCCGTCGGTAGGATTAGTGAGGTTCCGTGTGGTAGAGGGGATCAATCCAATTCGCAAAAAAAATTATATATATAGATATAGTTATAGAGGCCCAATAAAAAGGAAAAAAATTGTCCGATAGGTCTATTCAGATAGCAGCCGATAAGACAGCTAACGATTAGAGGACCGCAGATGGGTGTTCAGTTAACGTCGCGATGGAGGAGCCAGCTGGATAACTCCCTCAGGCAGATAACGTCGGTAGTCCAGTTGTGAAGGCCCGGTGGGGCTCCGCGTTGGCAGTAAAAACGGGTCCGGATAGGTGATTGTAGCCCAGTAGTGACTGATGGAACTCTGCAGCTGGCTAGCTCCGGAATAATTGATGTTTGCTCCGCAATCGACGTAAGCCGAGAGTCACACGGATAGCAGCTAGCTAGCTGCGAGATCCAGGTATAAATGTCCAGAGCTTGCGGTTGAAATCCGGGGACATAGAGAGAAAAATAGGTGTGTTCCGGTCCGAGCCGCGCCGTACAAAACTGGCGATAGATTTTCGAGCTAAAGGATAGCTGATGACCACAAACCGTGGTTAGCTGAATACTAACGATTAGCCAGTAAAGAAGCTAACTAGCTTCTGGCTAGCTTCTGATTAGCTTCTGGTTAGCTTCAGGCTAGCTTCTGGCTAGCTTCTGGATTAGCTTCTGAATAGCTTCTATCTAGCTTCTGGCTAGCTTCTGACTAGCTTCTGATTAGCTTCTAGTTAGCTTCTATGGAGGATTACAGATTTGAGGTAAATGATACTTTCTTTTTTTAAATATAAATTGGTGAGGCGGGTTGCAGGAGAGTGTTTTGAAGATGAGTAATGGAAAATAAAAAAAATATATAAAAGGTATGTGAAGAAAGTTGGAAATATATATATATACGGGACATGACAAGACGAGGACAAAAGACGTCTGACTGCTATGCCATCTTGGTGACAATGTTATATATATATATACAGTGCCTTGCGAAAGTATTCGGCCCCCTTGAACTTTGCGACCTTTTGCCACATTTCAGTTTTCAAACATAAAGATATAAAACTGTATTTTTTTGTGAAGAATCAACAACAAGTGGGACACAATCATGAAGTGGAACGACATTTATTGGATATTTCAAACTTTTTTAACAAATCAAAAACTGAAAAATTGGGCGTGCAAAATTATTCAGCCCCTTTACTTTCAGTGCAGCAAACTCTCCAGAAGTTCAGTGAGGATCTCTGAATGATCCAATGTTGACCTAAATGACTAATGATGATAAATACAATCCACCTGTGTGTAATCAAGTCTCCGTATAAATGCACCTGCACTGTGATAGTCTCAGAGGTCCATTAAAAGCGCAGAGAGCATCATGAAGAACAAGGAACACACCAGGCAGGTCCGAGATACTGTTGTGAAGAAGTTTAAAGCCGGATTTGGATACAAAAATATTTCCCAAGCTTTAAACATCCCAAGGAGCACTGTGCAAGCGATAATATTGAAATGGAAGGAGTATCAGACCACTGCAAATCTACCAAGACCTGGCCGTCCCTCTAAACTTTCAGCTCATACAAGGAGAAGACTGATCAGAGATGCAGCCAAGAGGCCCATGATCACTCTGGATGAACTGCAGAGATCTACAGCTGAGGTGGGAGACTCTGTCCATAGGACAACAATCAGTCCTATATTGCACAAATCTGGCCTTTATGGAAGAGTGGCAAGAAGAAAGCCATTTCTTAAAGATATCCATAAAAAGTGTTGTTTAAAGTTTGCCACAAGACACCTGGGAGACACACCAAACATGTGGAAGAAGGTGCTCTGGTCAGATGAAACCAAAATTGAACTTTTTGGCAACAATGCAAAACGTTATGTTTGGCGTAAAAGCAACACAGCTGAACACACCATCCCCACTGTCAAACATGGTGGTGGCAGCAGGGAAGATGGTTAAAGATGGTTAAAATTGATGGGAAGATGGATGGAGCCAAATACAGGACCATTCTGGAAGAAAACCTGATGGAGTCTGCAAAAGACCTGAGACTGGGACGGAGATTTGTCTTCCAACAAGACAATGATCCAAAACATAAAACAAAATCTACAATGGAATGGTTCAAAAATAAACATATCCAGGTGTTAGAATGGCCAAGTCAAAGTCCAGACCTGAATCCAATCAAGAATCTGTGGAAAGAACTGAAAACTGCTGTTCACAAATGCTCTCCATCCAACCTCACTGAGCTCGAGCTGTTTTGCAAGGAGGAATGGGAAAAAATGTCAGTCTCTCGATGTGCAAAACTGATAGAGACATACCCCAAGCGACTTACAGCTGTAATCGCAGCAAAAGGTGGCGCTACAAAGTATTAACTTAAGGGGGCTGAATAATTTTGCACGCCCAATTTTTCAGTTTTTGATTTATTAAAAAAGTTTGAAATATCCAATATATGTCGTTCCACTTCATGATTGTGTCCCACTTGTTGTTGATTCTTCACAAAAAAATACAGTTTTATATCTTTATGTTTGAAGCCTGAAATGTGGCAAAAGGTCGCAAAGTTCAAGGGGGCCGAATACTTTCGCAAGGCACTGTATTCGATAATTAGGACCGATTGGAGTAATGGCTACCTCTGTATTTTACGAGAGAATCTCTCTCGGAGCCACCATGTGACCACTTACGCAATGTAGCCGCCTACGGCTATTCTTCAACATAAATGCGTAAAACTATGTCACAATGCTGTAGACACCTTGGGGAATACGTAGAAAGTGTAAGCTGGTTGATAGGGCATTCACAGCTCAATAGGGACTCATTTGAAAGCAGCGCTTTCAAAATATGGGGCACTTCTGCATTGGATTTTTCTCAGGCTTTCGCCTGCAACATCAGTTCTGTTATACTCACAGACAATATATTTACAGTTTTGGAAACATTAGAGTGTTTTCTATCCAAAGCTGTCAATTATATGCATGTTCTAGCATCTTGTCCTGACAAAATATTTTGTTTAAAACGGGAACGTTTTTCTTCCAAAAATGAAAATACTGCCCCTAGAGTCGCAACAGGTTTTACGTTTTCATGTACCGAATAAAAATCTAAAGTGTAATGTGTATCCATTGTATTTTCAACTTTTCTACTGATAGTTTTGTCACAAAAACTAAATAGTAAATGTGCCTACTCTGGTCTTGGCACGTGTGCTCGAGCCAACAGCTCGCAGATACTGTAAGGTAGGCTGTGTAAGTAGGCTAGTCTACATGATGGGACTATTATGGATAAGAGCAGAATATTTTGATTTGATCGATCATCATGTCACCAGAATCAGACCCTCAAAATGTACTGCATCAAGATCACCATGCACTTTTATTACCCTGTGAAGTTCATCTTAAGTTATTTCATCTGTAGCCTAATAAATTACTGACCAGGCACGCAAGGCACATGCCCAGGGTCTCTGACCTCATGTGAGCCGCCATTGATTTTTTTAGTCATTCTCACACAGATAGCATATGTACATGGCATAAGTCATGGCAAAATGTTAAGAATTGCAGGAAATTATCTTGAAAACTTCGCCCATTGATTCTGTTAGTCACTCTCACACAGATATCATATGAACATCTTCACATTTGCAGGAAATTAGCTTTAAAACAGCTAAATGTTCTCTCCATCACATGGCAAAATATGTAGAATTGCAGGAAACTAGCTTTAAAATGGCAAGGTTCTCTCTCCTCCCCATGGCAAAATGAGTAGAATTGCATGAAATACATTTAAAAAATGCAAAATGTTTACTCTGCCCATGGAAAAATGTGTAGAATTGCAGAGAATTTGCTTAAAAGCTACATGTTTTTCTATGGGGCGACCTCCAACGGGCCCAGAAACTATATCTAAAAAAAATGTGGTTTCTGGGCCCGTTAGTGAGTGACCTTGAGTCTCCATTTTGCTGGCAAAACCAGTTGGCAAACACACTTACTAGCCCTGTAAGTCAATCAATGGGGCTCACACAAACAATAACATGTATAGTGATGGGAATTACAGTAACAGCTTTATTAAATTAGTGCAAAAGACAGACATAACTCATTCAAAATATCATATTTTTCTTTGCTTTATCATGAATCATGGGGTCTTCCACACGAACCATACACACTTTTTTTTTACGAGCGCAAAAAACAAACCACCAATTCAATAGCTTTCCTTGACCTCTTTGTGTGACTCGGGTGGGTGGGTGGGGGGGGGGGGGTTCTAGTGGTAGTGAAACAAGATCATGTAACACAAGGCAGACAGATTACCAATCTTCAAAGCAAATGAAAACTCCAGATCGGGGGTTGGAACCGGTTCAGGTTTCAAGGAACAGAATCAGAACAGGGAACGAAAGTGATCTATACTGTTCCGGAACAGAGCCGTAATTTGAAAAGCATGAGAACCAGTTAAACGTTCCTTTACATTCCGGGCATTTTTTCCGTATAAATGCAACAAAGCGCCTATGCAAAGCCCTCACTCTGTCACTCAGAAACGTATTCCAGCATCTCCCTGCCAGCTGAACATATTTGCCAGCTGAAAATCTTTGCCAGTGTGTGCGCAGGCTACCTGCCCCTCCCACTACTGTAGCCTACTGACATTATAAGCATGATTCAGAAATTAGAGAGGGATTTTAAATTAGAAAAGAAGCAATTCACTTTTTCAATGCTAGTTAAGGATGCAATATTTATCACGTTTCACATTGTATTTATTAACTACAAAAGGTATGGTTTTTAATTCTGGTAGCTAGCTCTGGTCCAACGTTAAGTCCACTCTCTAAAGTTCCTCCATTGAAGCCGATCCCTAGCAGGTATAATTCTGTGGGCCTAATCCAGATAATGCGTGTCATATCAAGATGCTCAACGCTTCAAGCCACATTGTTACCATCGGAGAGTGCCGACCACTCAGCAAGACCGTGAGGTTCAACGTCCTCAAGGTCACAAAGGCCGCAGGAGCCAAGAAGCAGCCACAAAATTTCTGTCGCTTCTCACGAATAGCAAGCTGCTCTATACGCCCTGATTGGTGAAGTAATTTAACGTTGAGCTGAATGCAAAAAAAATAATCAGAAAAGGAACAATATAAATTGTTACTTTTTTGGGGTTTGAACTGGTACAGAACTTTATTTTGCTGGTCGGAACAGTGGAATTGGACAACAACAAAAAATGGTTCTGTTCCGAATGAAACGATTGAACAATCATTTATTTTGGTTCCAACCCCAAAAATTGATTTACATAAAAAATAGGAAACACATCGATAGCATTAGAAATAGTCCACAAAAAGGTTTCAGTTTTTTTTTCTGTAAGGGTAATTGAAGAGCCTTCAGTCCAAGTACATAGGTTAATTAATATATTTGTACAATGGTAAAAAATAAAATATATATAGTGTACTTTTTTAAAAGTTTAACACCATTACTATAAAGATATTGTTTTCCACTCCATGACAACTAATGCAATAGAAACAAAATAAATCAAAAAAGACTCCAGAAACTTCTGACTTGAGAAGGCTTATGGCTACCATCTTGCCCACAGAGACCACAACCACTGCAGACAAAAACTGGCTTTTGTCTCTCATTACAGTAGGAAACAAGATAAAATAAAGTAATACATCAAAAAGTAAATGCTTTTCCCCATCCAGTATCCAGTAGCTCAGACTATGCAGTGTTTCCTTTCCCAGAAAAAGAGTCCATTTAGGCGGTGGTGTCCATGACAACACAGCGATGGAGGGAGAAGACAGGCGGGCAAGGAGTGGGAGAGGGACGGGCAAGGGAGAAGACCAGGGGCAACGACAACTGTTCAGGTGAGGGGGAACAGAGCTAGGGGCGGTAATGGACATAGAGACGGGTGAGGTAGAGATGAATGGGGGGTGGGGGGGGGGGGTAACTAAAACCTGGTGGGGAGCCTGGGGCCACGGATGGGTGAGATATCATTGGGACACCCAAGAAGCTCAGTACCACAGAGGTTCATTCTCAACTGTATTTTTTAAATTGTTTGCTAGTTGTTGTCGTTATGGTGAGAGGTCTTCTCTTTCCTTAGGCTTGGTCACGTAGGGGAGATATGTTGTTTCTCTTCAGTGTTGCATGTAGACTACAGTAGATTTCAGCAAAATTTACAGGCCTGAAAGGAGAGAATAGAAAAAGGAGAAGAGACAGGAAGAGAAAGATTAACAGATAGTTAAGGGTATCTTCAACATAGATCAGTTGCAATCAAATACACAAGACAGGTGATAGGCATCAATACATTAAAGATTCAGGATGGAGAGGACATAGAAGATTGAACAACTCATTCTTGGTTCTAGATTTAGACAGAATTTAGAAACGCAATGATCTGTCTTTTTAGCTAGACATGGAAACATCCCTGGGCTTGACAATGACATGTCCTCCTCTGTCATGTCCCAGTTGAATGGGACAATATATATGTATTTTCTATAGTTGTAATGTATCACACACTTCCAAAAACCAGCCGAAAAAAACATGTATCGCAGCCTGTTACCTTTATATCTACACAGGGTCATATATGAAGAGTTACATACAAGTAGAGTAGGAAAGGTATCATACATATCTTACAGTGATATAAATCAGATTACAGCATGATAACTTTTAATACACAGGCTGTTACAGATAGTGCTACCAGTATATACTGTACCTTTCCTCACACACAGACACACATACACACCGCAATATGAAATGTGAGATGTTATCAATCCATCTGCCTATCTCTCTCTGCCATCCCTCTCCTCTGGACTAGTCTCCTTCCCTCTATGCTGTCACCGCAGACTGTACTCAGAACTCTCTCCATATCTGTTTCTCTCTCTCTCTTTCTCTGTTTCTCCATTATGACATATACTGTAGCCACTGTATGAGTGTGGTTGTTTTTCAGCCCTGTCTGGAAGAGAAAGAACAGACCCTTCAGGACCATAGGACTGATCCTGCCTGAGCTCACGACTCCAAGTGTATGTGTCGTTCCTGTTGAAAGTGGAGACACGCTCTCGCTCTGCCGCAGAGCAGCTGGGTTGCTCAAGGTCTATATGCTACACAGATCTGCTATGTGAATGGGGAGACATTAAAAAGGCAATATCTTTAGCCCATAGAAGAGGCATTTTATATCTGATACACAGAAAGATATAACATTTCCTGACTTTTACTGAAGACCTGTGAGTCCTGAGCTGTCAGTCCAAGAACAAACGCAGCGTACGTTTTTATGTTTATGTAGGTTTTCCTTTCGAGATCTACTAGTAAAATTCATGCAGTGTAGAAGAAGTTCATAAGAAGTATCAAGTATATATATATTTACATGATCACACTACTGTTACTTTCCTTGTTAAATTGAGCATATGGCACATTTAGTCCGCTTGATATGTATTCTGACTGCAGCTACAGCTGTCTACAGCATCCTTTTCTTTGTTTAAGATTTTCAGGGTTGATTTAAGACTTTTCTGTTTTATTTTACGTGATATCTGTCTCTCTTTTTCTGTCTGTCTTTCCTCCTCTGTCTCACGTAAGATTAGAGTAGTTTTGAGAAATGTGAAATGTAATTTTGCGAGACATTTTGAAATGAATTGACCCGTAGACTTAACATTTTTAGGAGCGATCAAAGTGTGCCTGATTCAATGGGGGGGAATATCTAATGGGAGGTACTATTGATTTTTTTTATTCTCAGTTGTTGTTTTCCACTGGCCCTCTTTTCTATTGTGTAGGTGTAAGGGATTCTGAAAAGGAAATCTAAATTGAACAACACTCTGGAGCTGCGTGAGATAAGTTTTGAAAATGTAATGAGACTTTGGGAACTTTTATTCATGCATGCAGGCCTTGAAACATACCAATTGTTCCCCCTCTGGCTAAAAACTCATGGCCTGAAACATGAAAATACACGGGTAGATCAATTCACCTCAGCTCTCACACGGAGGCAATGAAGTCCAGCAAAGAGTGGATAAAAGAGACCCTTCCTTCCCTCACTCCCACCCACCTGAGTGAGAATGGGGAAGGAAATGTGACCATCACACCTGCTGTACCTGGAGAGGCTGAGACGAGGAGGGAATGACGGAGAAAGAAAGAGAGAGAGACGGGAGGAGATGGAGAGAGAGGGAGAAAGGGACAGAGGAGGAGGAGGCAGAGAGGGATAAAGGGAGACAGAGGGCTGTTTGATCTAATCACCATCACCTTAATTGGGTGAAAGTGCTTCTGGCAGCAGTCAGCTGGAGTTGAGGCAAATGTGATAGCTCACAGGAGGGCTGCCCTCGTAATCTCCAGTCCAGCAGAATTACCATCCTCCCTGCCTGCCTGTGGATTTACCCTGCTCCCCTCCATCTTCATCTCATTCTCAATGTCAATATATCAAGAGACAAGTCTCACAGCATATGGTTAGCCATATCCAATATCTGCTACATTTCTGAAGAGAAGGAGGAATGCAAAGTTTGCCTTTTGAACATGTAATCATATAGCAGCAACCCTCACTGTCACTCTTTGCTTCCCATTATGGCATCAACGAGAGTAGTTCTGACAAAACTAGAACCAACTCAAATAAAACATTTGATAGCATGAAAAGAAAATCAGTGCTCTTCAAATGATTCTTTGCCAAACATGAAATAGTTCTCAAAGAGCCATCATCCAGTAATACAGGCATGACTAGACTAGACACAGTATAAACATGACATTGGAGAACAATTTCAGGGTAAGAGGGTAAGAGGGTGAGAGTTTATCAGCCAGGTAATGTCATGCCTATTAAATTAGAACAAAGGGATTAAAAGAGGAATAAGAACGTTGCCAAGGAGGAGGAGGATCCTATTTCTCCTTCTCCTAAATAATCTGCTCCTGTAACTGAGTGGATTAGAGCCGAGAGAGTGGCTGTTTGGGCAGGAAAGTGGATTTAAACATCACTGTGAAGGAATTGTTGTTGGCAGACTAAGGCAGGGAGTCTGCCTGGGTATATTCCCTTATTTGTGGATGAATTGCATTTTCTCTCTGAGATTCGTCAGCCAGTCTTTTATCAGATCTCTAGCTGCTTATAAAATCCCACAGAGCTCATCTCGGCCTCAGACAAACACTAACAACAATACACCCACACAGGGAATACGTGTCAAATATCCCCTAAAGAGCCTCATCAACCTTTAACTGATAGCTAATAACAGGGGCATCATTGTGAATGTGTCCCAATGCAGTCAACATTATACTGCTAAAGCACAACATTCAGCATCTCTGTTAGATTGGAAAACAGGCCATGTTGGACTGTGGTGCTGGGCTGGTGATGTTGCATAGACTGCATAGAGGAGATTGCAGGAGGTTGACTGAGCCTTGAGACAGCCCAATGGGAGTGGGAGAGGAAATGTCAACTTGTTTAATACTGCAGCCGCTCGTTCACCCATGCCTTTCACGTTATCACCTCCGCTCACATGTGTTTTCCTCATAAGCTTAATACTTAAAAACCTATTCATCTTAAAAAGCCAGTGGTGCCCACAGCGCTCATGCGAAAAATGACTATATATTTACATGCTCCTGTCCATCCAACAGCCCCAACATCACATGATGCTAGACTTCCATTTTAGACCTGACAGAACCTGCTGGAGAGAGATAATACATACACACTGTCTTTCTGTCAGGCCATTCACTGACAGAGAGATAGGGGGCACTGTGGTCATCTCTGCCACACTCGCAAATTGGGTTTCCAATCTTACTTAGAGCATTTCTCAACAAAATAGTTATACTACATTTATTAAAATGCTACTAACAATGGCCCTTATTTTGTTATTACATTGCAAACAGTAAGCACCATCCAGAGAATTTGATCCACAACACAAGAACATACAAAACATACACCAGCTACATCTATGTGTTCTTTGACATATGAAATCCACTATAAGCCCAGTTAGACTCTGTTGTCTGAGTTAAAGCAGCATAAATACAAGTGGTATTTGGTGTCTAATGAGTTACGGGTCTGTGGTAAAGTCCTGCTACACGTCGATCACACTGTAGAGGCTCACACATCAACAGGGACGGACTAAGCTCCTGGATTCAGCCAGGGATTTAGCAGCAGTAAATGCTACAGTAGAATATCTGTGTTCTCTCAACACCGGCTCTGTCCCAGAGGCTTACATACATCATTTAAGAGTGTGTAAAAGTAACACCACCGGAGTTCTTTATCCTTGAAAAGGATCAGGAGGGTACATGTGGACATGGATTTTTTTCTGTGGGGCTGGGCAGAGAGACAGTCACTTTGGAGCCTGCTGCCCAGTGAGGAATATTGATGGAGCAGCGTCTCTCCTTAGGTTGAGTGCAGTCCTCTCTGGTTGACTTACAGCAACCTCCACCACCCACTCAGTGTTTAAGAGCTTTCCTTCTTGAATTACACATAGCCTGCTATAGAAGGCCTGCAGAGAGTCACAATGTTAATGTATATGCAGAAAGTACATGTGCACATGTTCTGAAAGTGTGTCTTTACAATGTGTCTGTCTATGTGAAGGTACATGTACGTACATAAGGATGGGAGAGAGTGGGTGTTTGACAGAAGTCCCATACCGTATGAAATTGTGTGTGTACGTGCGTGTGTATGACTTGTGTCTAATCTCCTCACACCTTTCTCCTCTCTATCTGTCCCTGAGTGGTTGAGCCTGGGTCAGGCTGATGTGCCCTGACAAAAGTAATCTCTCTGTGTGTGTGTATCGCTGTACTGACTCTGATACAGAGGGGACCTCTGTGGCCCAGCTCTCTTCTCTCACCAGCTCCCACTGGGCACACAGACAAAGATTGCCTCCCTCTATATATCACTACCTGTCTCTCCATGCTGCACGGCTCAGCTGAATAATATGCTGCAGTGCCTGCTGCTGAGGCCTTACTGTCTGCAGCTCTACATAACACACCCCATTCAGCTATGGTGTTGACCAATGAAAGGACATGCTTGGAGTCCTAGCTGAGGTACATGGTTGGTTAATAAATGCCAGAGTCTATCAGTATAGTATGGTGTGTCATAATGAATGCCAGAGTATCAGTACAGTATGGTGTGTCTTAACGAATGCCAGATCAAAGGAGGAGCATTTCACAATCCACACTGCCACCCAATTAACATTCACTGTGCACATACACAGACTGATTTCCACAGGGACCACTGATAACAAAGCACTGCTCATCTAGCATATAGAACACACACAGAGACAGAGAGAGAGAGACAGAGATACAGAGACAGAGACAGAGACAGAGAGAGAGGCTGCTTGGTATGATCAGAACTGTGGGTGTCTTAGGCTCAACACTCTAGAGAAACAGAATGAAAAGTAGACAGACAGAGAGAGGACAGATGGATAGATACATACCCAAAGGGAGTGTGACTGAGATATGGAGAGAAAATGAAGAGATGAAGAAAAGAGATAGTGATTGTAAACCAGGGATGGCTGGAGGTTGAGAGATAGATAGAGACAGAGAGTAATGAGTGATAAAGAAGAAGAAAAACAGAGAGAGAAGGGGAAGTGAGAGCGAGAGGGAGAGATATGAGGGACAGAGAGAGAAAGAGAGATGTGAGGTAGAGAGAGGGAATCAGTGGCTGCTTGGTATGATCAGAAATGTGGGTGTCTTAGGCTCAACACTCTCAATGGCTCCACTGTGTGTTGAATTACAGATTACCCCGACGCCTCCCTCCTCTGGCTCCTCTCCTGCCGAACACTGCACAGAACTCAGCCATAACACCAGCTCAGCCCCAATCCCCCTCTGAACACAGGATAGGCATCTATATAGACTGGCTGTTAGATCTCCTTCATTATGCCTCCCATTCCCAATCGAGGGGTAAATTATACATTTAATCACTAATGGTGTAAATGAGATATACAGCTTGAGCTCCCAACAGGAGTCCCTGGGAAGCTCCTGGCTGTAACAGGGGATGCCAGACTAACGGTGGGGGAGACACAGAAACATCATAAAAAAAGGGAGAGATGCTGGGAACACGCCTAAAAGTAGCTGCGAAGATGTTTGAGATTTAATGAATGCGTATACTACCCAGGGCATGTCGATAAGAGAGGAATGTGGAGTCTGGATATAACTGCTCTTGTTTACTTCTATGGTTTAGTAGTTTAAGAACATTGTGGACTCTATTTTAACAAACCTAATGCAATGGTAAAACCTAATGCAACGGTCAATCTAAGTGCTAGGGGGGTAGTGCTATAAGTTCGAGGGTGTGTCAGAAATATTTTAGCTATTTTCATAAGCACAGTTATTGGCGCAGATGCTGGTATTTGCTTGAAAGGGCTGGGTTTTGATGAATAAACAAGTTGTGGGTGTGTCGAGGCTTGGCCCATGACCGGCCAATCAGAACGTGCTCCATGGCTAAATATGTGGTTGCTTCAAGTTCTGTATTTATTGTCTTTAATGTATTGCCTTGGAATAAACTCCAATTCCAATGTTTCATTTCATTTATTTGAGTAGGGACAGATGCAATAACGTTGACACATTGCAATATACAACATTAAGATGCATTTGCATCATAACGTTAGCTTGCGCTAATTTACGGTGCCCGTCCCTAGATAGACAGTAATATAACAAGAACATTCAGAAAAGAAACACAAACAAAGAAAGAAAATACTAAATAAATAAAGACATATTCATAGAAGTACATACTGTATACATACATTTATATACAGTACATACACGCACACATGCATATACATAAACAACAACAAACAAAAACAGCAAAAAATACATACTAAACATACAGTTTCACAAACACAGACCCAAACCAAGCCAACCCACGTCTTAAAAACCCAAGCCGATGGAGAATAGTCTTTGCCCTCTAGTCCAGAACCTGTCATTATTTGTTTCCAGAAACTGTTTTAGGAGGTCTATACATGAATTTTACTTTATGTTTAAACTCACTGAGAGTTTGCCAATTCTTAATGTCATCTGGAAGCAAGTTCCAGAGTCTAACTCTTTTCACACAGATTGTTGACTGAGCAATAGGTAGAGAAGGACTAGAGTTACTGTATACTCACAGAGTAGGGACAGCAGGACTAGAGTTACTGTATACTCACAGAGTAGGGACAGCAGGACTAGAGTTACTGTATACTCACAGAGTAGGGACAGCAGGACTATAGTTACTGTATACTCACAGAGTAGGTAGAGAAGGACAAGAGTTACTGTATACTCACAGAGTAGGGACAGCAGGACTAGAGTTACTGTATACTCACAGAGTAGGGAGAGCAGGACTATAGTTACTATATATTCACAGAGTAGGGAGAGCAGGACTAGAGTTACTATATACTCACAGAGAAGGTAGAGCAGGACTAGAGTTACTATATACTCACAGAGTAGGGAGAGCAGGACTATAGTTACTATATACTCACAGAGTAGGGAAAGCAGGCCAAGAGTTACTATATACTCACAGAGTAGGGAGAGCAGGACTAGAGTTACTATATATTTACAGAGTAGGGAGAGCAGGACTAGAGTTACTATATACTCACAGAGTAGGGAAAGCAGGACTAGAGTTACTATATACTCACAGAGAAGGTAGAGCAGGACTAGAGTTACTATATACTCACAGAGTAGGGAAAGCAGGCCTAGAGTTACTATATACTCACAGAGAAGGTAGAGCAGGGCTAGAGTTACTATATACTCACAGGGTAGGGAGAGCAGGCCTAGAGTTACTATATACTCACAGAGTAGGGAGAGCAGGCCTAGAGTTACTATATACTCACAGAGAAGGTAGAGCAGGACTAGAGTTACTGTATACTCACAGAGTAGGGACAGCAGGACTAGAGTTACTGTATACTCACAGAGTAGGCACAGCAGGACTATAGTTACTGTATACTCACAGAGTAGGTAGAGAAGGACAATAGTTACTGTATACTCACAGAGTAGGGACAGCAGGACTAGAGTTACTGTATACTCACAGAGTAGGGAGAGCAGGACTATAGTTACTATATACTCACAGAGTAGGGAGAGCAGGACTAGAGTTACTATATACTCACAGAGTAGGGACAGCAGGACTAGAGTTACTATATACTCACAGAGAAGGTAGAGCAGGACTAGAGTTACTATATACTCACAGAGTAGGGAGAGCAGGACTAGAGTTACTATATACTCACAGAGTAGGGAAAGCAGGCCAAGAGTTACTATATACTCACAGAGAAGGTAGAGCAGGGCTAGAGTTACTATATACTCACAGAGTAGGGAGAGCAGGCCTAGAGTTACTATATACTCACAGAGTAGGGAGAGCAGGCCTAGAGTTACTATATACTCACAGAGTAGGGACAGCAGGACTAGAGTTACTATATACTCACAGAGAAGGTAGAGCAGGACTAGAGTTACTATATACTCACAGAGTAGGGAGAGCAGGACTAGAGTTACTATATACTCACAGAGTAGGGAAAGCAGGACTAGAGTTACTATATACTCACAGAGAAGGTAGAGCAGGACTAGAGTTACTATATACTCACAGAGTAGGGAAAGCAGGCCTAGAGTTACTATATACTCACAGAGAAGGTAGAGCAGGGCTAGAGTTACTATATACTCACAGGGTAGGGAGAGCAGGCCTAGAGTTACTATATACTCACAGAGTAGGGAGAGCAGGCCTAGAGTTACTATATACTCACAGAGAAGGTAGAGCAGGACTAGAGTTACTGTATACTCACAGAGTAGGGACAGCAGGACTAGAGTTACTGTATACTCACAGAGTAGGGACAGCAGGACTATAGTTACTGTATACTCACAGAGTAGGTAGAGAAGGACAAGAGTTACTGTATACTCACAGAGTTGGGACAGCAGGACTAGAGTTACTGTATACTCACAGAGTAGGGAGAGCAGGACTATAGTTACTATATACTCACAGAGTAGGGAGAGCAGGACTAGAGTTACTATATATTCACAGAGTAGGGAGAGCAGGACTAGAGTTACTATATACTCACAGAGTAGGGACAGCAGGACTAGAGTTACTATATACTCACAGAGAAGGTAGAGCAGGACTAGAGTTACTATATACTCACAGAGTAGGGAGAGCAGGACTAGAGTTACTATATACTCACAGAGTAGGGAAAGCAGGCCAAGAGTTACTATATACTCACAGAGAAGGTAGAGCAGGGCTAGAGTTACTATATACTCACAGAGTAGGGAGAGCAGGCCTAGAGTTACTATATACTCACAGAGTAGGGAGAGCAGGCCTAGAGTTACTATATACTCACAGAGAAGGGAGAGCAGGACTATAGTTACTATATACTCACAGAGTAGGGAGAGCAGGACTAGAGTTACTATATATTCACAGAGTAGGGAGAGCAGGACTAGAGTTACTATATACTCACAGAGTAGGGACAGCAGGACTAGAGTTACTATATACTCACAGAGAAGGTAGAGCAGGACTAGAGTTACTATATACTCACAGAGTAGGGAGAGCAGGACTAGAGTTACTATATACTCACAGAGTAGGGAAAGCAGGCCAAGAGTTACTATATACTCACAGAGAAGGTAGAGCAGGGCTAGAGTTACTATATACTCACAGAGTAGGGAGAGCAGGCCTAGAGTTACTATATACTCACAGAGTAGGGAGAGCAGGCCTAGAGTTACTATATACTCACAGAGAAGGTAGAGCAGGACTAGAGTTACTGTATACTCACAGAGTAGGGAGAGCAGGACTAGTCCCAGCAGCAAGATCAGGTTGGAGCGTACAGAGCCAGCACCACTGCAGTCCATTCTGTTTTTCTTACAGGTGCACACCTGGACCTTGATCTCGGTGCTGTTGGAGAGCGGAGGCAGGCCCGAGTCTGTCACCACCAGAGGAAGCTGGTAGTTGGCCCTCTTCATATTCTGTAGCAGCATGATCTGAGCATGTGTGTCTGAAGCATATACCAGCCAATGAGGTTAACTGACAAGATAATTATGTTTTGATACTTTCATGCTGGATTACATGCCATACTCTACAAACATGGAAATTATACAGGCAACAGATAAATTACTATGAATGCATAAGCATGCACACACTCGGCTTGGGGTCAAAATCCAATGTAATCATACAAAATGTAAAATATCTATTTCATTCTCAGTAAACTGAAAAGTTTAAGCTATTTATTTCAGACATTTATCCAACTGTACATTTTTAATTCAAATCACTTCCTGAATTGACTGTATTCAATTCAATTCACACACACAAATGGTTGTGCATTAATGGATAAATGACAGACCCCTCTAGCATGCTTATAATGATAAGCCTTCTCACATGATATGGGATAAGCGGCAGAATGATGTACCCTGTAATTACCCACTATACCAATATAAAATGCCTGTAGCAGCCTAGTGAGAGTACTGTTCAGTAGATAGCAGCCTAGTGAGTGTACTGTTCTGTAGAAAGCAGCGTAAGGGGTGTACTCTTCTATAGTTAGCAGCCTAGTGAATGTACTGTTCTGTAGGTAGCAGCCAAGAGAGTGTACTGTTCTGTAGGTAGCAGCCTAGTGAGTGCACTGTTCTGTAGGTAGCAGCCTAGAGACTGTACCGTTATGTAGATAGGAGCCTAGTGAGTGTACTGATTTGCAGGTAGCAGCAGAGTGAGTATACTGTTCGGTAGGTAGCAGCCTAGTGACTGTACAGTTTTGTAGATAGCAGCCAAGTGAGTGTTATATTATATAGATAGCAGCCTAGGGAGTGTACTGTTCTGTAGATAGCAGCAAAGTGAGTGTACCATTCTATAGATATCAGCTTAGGGAGTGTACTGTTCTGTAGGTAGCAGTCTAGTGAGTGTACTGTTCTGCAGGTAGCAGTCTAGAAAGTGTTTAGTACCTGCAGATAGCAGCCTAGTGTGTGCCAAAAATAGCCTAGGGAGTGTACTGTTCTGAAGGTAGCAGGCTAGTTAGTGTAATGTTCTGCAGATAGCAGCCTATTGAATGTACTGTTCTGTAGATATCAGCCTAGGGAGTGTACTGTTCTGAAGGTAGCAGGCTAGTTAGTGTAATGTTCTGCAGATAGCAGCCTAGTGAGTGTACTGTTCTGTAGATAGCAGCCTAGTGAGTGTACTGTTCTGTAGGTAGCAGCCAAGAGAGTGTACTGTTCTGTAGGTAGCAGCCTAGTGAGTGTACTGTTCTGTAGGTATCAGCCTAGTGAGTGGACTGTTCTGTAGGTAGCAGCATAGTGAGTGTACTGTTCTGTAGTTAGCAGCCAAGTGAGTGTAATGATCTGCAGGTAGCAGCAGAGTGAGTGTATAGTTCTGTAGATAGCAGCCTAGTGAGTGTATAGTTCTGTAGATAGCAGCCTAGTGAGTGTATAGTTCTGCAGATAGCAGCCTAGTGAGTGCCAATAGCAGCCTAGCAAGTGCACTGTTCTGTAGGTAGCAGCCTAAGTAGTGTACTGTTCTGTAGGAAGCAGCCTAGTGAATATACTGTTATCTAGATAGCAGCCTATTGAATGTACTGTTCTGTAGATATCAGCCTAGGGAGAGTACTGTTCTGTTGGTGACAGCAGATTAGTGAGTGTACAGTTCTGTAGATAGCAGAAACGTGAGTGTACTGTTCGGTAGATAGCAGCCTAGTGAGTGTATCGTTCTGTAGATAGCAGCCTAGTAAGTGTATTGATCTGCAGGTAGCAGCAGAGTGAGTGTACTGTTCTGTAGGTAGCAGCCTAGTGAGTGTACTGTTATGTAGGTAGCAGCCTAGTGAGTGTACTGTTCTGTAGATAGCAGACTAGTGAATATATAGTTATGTAGATAGCAGCCTAGTGAGTGTATAGTTCTGCAGATAGCAGCCTAGTGAGTGCCAATAGCAGCCTAGCAAGTGCACTGTTCTGTAGGTAGCAGCCTAAGGAGTGTACTGTTCTGTAGGAAGCAGCCTAGTGAATATATTGTTATCTAGATAGCAGCCTATTGAATGTACTTTTCTGTAGATATCAGCCTAGGGAGAGTACTGTTCTGTTGGTGCTAGCAGATTAGTGAGTGTACAGTTATGTAGATAGCAGAAACGTGAGTGTACTGTTCGGTAGATAGCAGCCTAGTGAGTGTATCGTTCTGTAGATAGCAGCCTAGTAAGTGTATTGATCTGCAGGTAGCAGCAGAGTGAGTGTACTGTTCTGTAGGTAGCAGCCTAGTGAGAGTACTGTTATGTAGGTAGCAGCCTAGTGAGTGTACTGTTCTGTAGATAGCAGACTAGTGAATATATAGTTATGTAGATAGCAGCCTAGTGAGTGTATAGTTCTGTAGATAGCAGCCTAGTGAGTGCTGATAGTAGCGTAGGGAGTGTACTGTTCTGTAGGTATCAGCCTAGGGAGTGTACTGTTCTGTAGCAAGCAGCCTAGTGAATATACTGTTCTATAGATATCAACCTATTGAATGTATTGTTCTGTAGATATCAGCCTAGGGAGAGTACTGTTCTGTTGTAGACAGCAGATTAGTGAGTGTACAGTTATGTAGATAGCAGCCTAATTAGTGTAATGTTCTGTGGGTAGCAGCCTAGGGAGTGTACTATTCTGTAGGTAGCAGCGTATGGAGTGCCTGTAGCAGCCAAGTGGATGTACTGTTCTGTAGGTAGCAGCCTAGGGAGTGTACTGGTCTGTAGATAGCAGTCTAGGGAGTGTACTGTTCTGTAGATAGCAGCCTAGGGAGTGTACTGTTCTGTAGATAGCAGCCTAGGGAGTGTACTGTTCTGTAGGTAGCAGCCTAGGGAGTGTACTGTTCTGTAGATAGCAGCCTAGTCAGTGTACTGTTCAGTAGTTAGCAGCAAGTGAGTGTACCTGTCTGCAGATAGCAGCCTAGTGAGTGTACTGTTCTGTAGGTGGCAGCCTAGGGATTGTACTGTTCTGTAGGTAGCAGCCTAGTGAGTTTATGATTCTGTAGATAGCAGCCTAGTGAGTGTACTGTTTTGTATTAAGCAGCCTAGTGAGTGTACTGTTCTGTAGTTAGCAGCCTGGGGAGTGTACTGTTCTGTAGGGAGCAGCCTTGGGATTGTACTCTTCTGTAGGTAGCAGCCTAGTGAATGTGCTATTCTTTAGGTAGCAGCCTAGTGAGTGTACTGTTCTGTAGATAGCAGCCTAGTTAGTGTACTGTTCTGTAGATAGCAGCCTTGGGATTGTACTTTTTTGTAGGTAGCAGCCTAGTGAGTTTATAATTCTGTAGATAGCAGCCTAGTGAGTGTACTGTTCTGTAGATAGCAGCCTAGTGAGTGTACTGTTCTGTAGGTAGCAGCCTGGTGAGTGTACTGTTCTGTAGATAGCAGCCTAGTGAATGTACTGTTCTGTAGATAGCAGCCTCGTGAGTGTACTGTTCTGTAGATAGCAGCCTAGTGAGTGTACTGTTCTGTAAGTAGCAGCCTGGTGAGTGTACTGTTCTGTAGATAGCAATCTAGTTAGTGTACTGTTCTGTAGATAGCAGCCTTGGGAGTGTACTGTTCTGTAGGCAGGAGCCTAGTGAGTTTACTGTTCTGTAGATAGCAGCCAAGTTAGTGTACAGTTCTGTAGGTGGAAGTCTAGTGAGTGTTTAGTTCTGTAGATTGCAGCCTAGTAAGTGTACTATTCTGTAGGTAGCAGCCGAGTTAGTGTACTGTTCTGTAGGTAGCAGCCTAGGGAGTGTAATATTCTGTAAGTAACTGTCTGAACTCACTATTGACCCTGGAGACCTTCCATGTGTTCTCCAGCCCAGGCTGCTTCCCCAGCTCGATCTTAAAGGGCCCAGTGTTGGGGTGGATGTCCTTGTCCCGTCCCCCCACTATCACCACACTGTCCCTGGCGTCTTCACACACCCGTACCACAGATGGGTGAACGTAGGGAGCATTGTCATTGTAGTCCTCCAGGTGGATGACCAGAGTGCCAGTTCCAGTGGCTGGTGGGCTACCTGTGAGAAGGACACAATTTACACATGTTAGTAAAACATCAACAACACAGCTATCTCTGTTACAAACACACGGCACTGTTCTGAAAGCCTAGTGTACTGTAACTCTAAACATTTCTCTGGTGTTTTGGGACATTTTTATTTCAGGTTTGCCAAGTCTATCCCCCTGCAATTTCCAAGTATCAGTTTCTTTCCACTTGAATCCAGTCAGGCGGTTCCAACTTCCTCAGATACTAGCTCTGTGGTTCACTTATCTCTTTCCTTTGACTCTGAACTTCATTTAACTTGATAAAGAACTGTACAAAACAAACTGTGTGTCATTTTCAGACCAAAGGAACATGAATCACTTGGATCATGGTTAAACGATAATAGGCTCCAGAGTGGGGCAGCAGTCTAAGGCACTGGATCGCAGTGCTAGAGGCGTCACTACAGACCCTGGTTCCCTCACTACCGGCCGTGATCGGAAGTCCCATAGGGCGGCGCACAATTGGCCCAGAGTCGTCCGGGTTAGGGGAGGGTTTGGCCGTCATTGTAAATAAGAATTTGTTCTTAACTTACTTTCCTAGTTAAATAAATGGGGGAAAAAGTGGTTGAGAGAGACCTGGCTTGGCAGCGAGAGCAGGTCTTTGTTGTTTAGATGAGATTACTCTTAATTGAATGATGCAGAGAGATGGCACTGCAGCATCAGAAATTATGTGCTGTATGAGTTTGTCTAAGTCCCAAATGGCACCCTATTCCTCTAGTCTCTTAAAAACAGAAAGTTTAGTTCCAAAATGGTACCCTATTCCCTAGTGCACAACTTTTGGCCAAAAGTAGTACACTAGGAAATAGGGTACCATTTGGGACACACACTTTCTGTTACATTGAGGTTAGAGGTGATTTGAAAAGTGGATGCACGCAAAACAACTCTGGAAGTCACTGGCAATTACCCACACATGACAAGATCAGAATTAGAGAATCATCTTACCGCTATCAGCTTTCCAGGTACCTGGAAAAGTTTGAGTGAATAGGAGGCGATCATGTCAAGATGAGTGTGTCATAAATGTCAAACTGTTCAAATGAGAGCCTATTTCATTTTTATGGCCGTGTTATTGGTTAGGTGGTGCTTTGAGCGGCATTGGCTGGAGAAAGACTAAACAAAGACAGGATAAACCTTTCGAAGCACTGTAAACCCCACCAAGAATTATACCTAAAGTTTTTACTATAAAAATCCCAGCAGATATAGGCTTATCTAGACTGGAGATAAACTTCTCAGACACACTGACCCGTAGGGCAGAGTGGGGTTAGGTGAGATAAAGGGTTAGTTGAACCAACCATTGCTTCTTGGAAACATACACAAACAAAATAGCTGCGAGCAGCAATGAAAAGGGTTCACAGGATGACAGAATGGACACAAGATCAGTTGGATAGCAAAGCATTTTCATGTTTATCTCTCAATACCATGATGATGATGCAAGTGAAGTTTAGTCTAATACCATAGTTTATGAATATTTATAAATGTACACGACATGACCAAAAGTATGTGGACACCTACTCGTCGAACATTTCATTCCAGAATCATGGGCATTAATATGGAGTTGATCCCCCCTTTGCTGCTATAACAGCCTGCACTCTTCTGGGAAGGCTTTCCACTTGATGTTCGAACATTGCTGCGGGAACTCGCTTCCATTCACCCACAAGAGTATTAGTGAGGTTGGGCACTGATGTTGGGTGATTAGGCCTGGCTCGAAGTCTGCGTTCCAATTCATCCCAAAGGTGTTCGATGGAGTTGAGGTCAGGACTCTGTGCAGGCCAGTCAAGTTCTTCCACACCGATCTCAACAAAATATTTCTGTACGGACCTCGCTTTGTGCATGGGGGCATTGTCATGCTGAAACAGGAAAGGGCCTTCCCCAAACTGTTGCCACAAAGTTGGAAGCATTGTCTAGCGTCCTTGTATGCTGTAGCGTTACAATTGCCCTTCACTGGATCTAAGGGGCCAAGCCCGAACCATGAAAAACAGCCCCAGTCCATAATTTATCCACCAAACTTTACAGTTGGCACTACGCAGGTAGCGTTAACCTGGCTGGTGTGCGGCTAATCAGCCATGGAAACCCATTTCATGAAGCTCCCGACAAACAGGTACTGTGCTGACGTTGCTTCCAGAGGCAGTTTGGAACTCTGGAGTGAGTGTTCAACCAAGGACAGAGGATTTTTACGCGCTACCCTCTTCAGCACTCAGTGGTCTCAACGGTCTCATTCTGAGAGCTTCTGTGGCCTACGGCTTTGCCGTCTCTTCTCTGTATACATCAATGATGTCGCTCTTGCTGCTGGTGAGTCTCTGATCCACCTCTACGCAGACGACACCATTCTGTATACTTCTGGCCCTTCTTTGGACACTGTGTTAACAACCCTCCAGGCAAGCTTCAATGCCATACAACTCTCCTTCCATGGCCTCCAATTGCTCTTAAATACAAGTAAAACTAAATGCATGCTCTTCAACCGATCGCTGCCTGCACCTGCCCGCCTGTCCAACATCACTACTCTGGACGGCTCTGACTGAATACGTGTACAACCACAAATACCTAGGTGTCTGGTTAGACTGTAAACTCTCCTTCCAGACCCACATCAAACATCTCCAATCCAAAGTTAAATCTAGAATTGGCTTCCTATTTCGCAACAAAGCATCCTTCACTCATGCTGCCAAACATACCCTTGTAAAACTGACCATCCTACCAATCCTCGACTTCGGCGATGTCATTTACAAAATAGACTCCAATGCCCTACTCAACAAATTGGATGCAGTCTATCACAGTGCAATCCGTTTTGTCACCAAAGCCCCATATACTACCCACCATTGCGACCTGTACGCTCACGTTGGCTGGCCCTCGCTTCATACTCGTCGCCAAACCCATTGGCTCCATGTCATCTACAAGACCCTGCTAGGTAAAGTCTCCCATTATCTCAGCTCGCTGGTCACCATAGCATCTCCCACCTGTAGCACATGCTCCAGCAGGTATATCTCTCTAGTCACCCCCAAAACCAATTCTTTCTTTGGCTGCCTATCCTTCCAGTTCTCTGCTGCCAATGACTGGAACGAACTACAAAAATCTCTGAAACTGGAAACACTTATCTCCCTCGCTAGCTTTAAGCACCAACTGTCAGAGCAGCTCACAGATTACTGCACCTGTACATAGCCCACCTATAATTTAGCCCAAACAACTACCTCTTTCCCTACTGTATTTATTTGATTTATTTTGCACATTCTTCCACTGCAAATCTACCATTCCAGTGTTTTACATGCTATATTGTATTTACTTTGCCACCATGGCCTTTTTTTGTTGCCCTTATCTCACCTGATTTGCTCACATCGTATATAGACTTGTTTATACTGTATTATTGACTGTATGTTTGTTTTACTCCATGTGTAACTCTGTCGTTGTATGTGTCGAACTGCTTTGCTTTATCTTGGACAGGTCGCAATTGTAAATGAGAACTTGTTCTCAACTTGCCTACCTGGTTAAATAAAGGTGAAATAATAAAAATAAAAATAAAATGTTCAGACCACATAATAGGGCAACAATATGTGATTACACAGATATAATAATCACAATATTTCTCATTGTTTGTCTGCTTAATTAAAATCTAACATGTATTTGCATGAGACAAAAATTGTCTCCTGTGCTGCCACTGGTGCCAATTACATCTATAGCGCCACCAACTGGTGGTTTAGGAGGAGATCAGACACAATCAGACACAACAGCTGTTCAATCTGAACTAAAGAAACAGATGAAAAAAATGGGGAAATAATAAAAAATAGTGCTATCCCAATGGGAAATACTTATTCTTTCTCACTATTAATTTGTTTATAGAAGGGTACGGACAAATTGTCACTTCTTCTGTCTGCATCCTCAAACTGTTCGTCATCGAAAAGATTTGGGGTGAGGTTCAACTAACAGGGTTTAGGACCTCCGAGATTTAAGTTTCAGTATCAAAAACTGTATGTTGCTGTAGCAACCTCTTAAGTTTGATCTAAAGAGTGCAATTAGAAGCTGGAGTTTTGATGAAGATTGAGATTGTTTGGGACAAGGCCCTGTAATTTATTTTAACACAACACTAAAAGAGACTATCAGCGAAGACAGATGTCAAAGGAAACATGCAGATAATGGTCATTTATAGTGAGACAAGCAGACACTGTGCTTGGCTAGAGTTTAATGAAGCCAATTGTTTTCTGTTGGCTTCCAAAATGAACATTCCTTCACCTAATCACTCACTGTCTCCCTCCTTCCTTCTCATCATCATCATATCCTCAGAATCAACCTGTCTCAGCAACAAACAAAACAAATGTCCTCTACTTCACTCTGCTTTGTCACGGAGATTAAATTAAACTAATATGTGTGTTGAGACATTAAATCATTATCCATTGTATGTTTGCATTCATAGGCAATTTGGTCAGAGTTCAAAATTACATTAAACAAATTAATATTACAACAGAGTAACAATATATTTCCCTTCCCCTCCATATAGGCTACACAATATTGTTAGCAGTATAAATTCACACAGTTTAAATTCATCTTTGTAACCATTGACATTGCGTGTTTAGAGAGAGAGCAGGCTTATTATGAATAATCCATTCTGGTATGCGTCAGGCTGCATGTCTAGATCCCTCCTCAGGTCCAATGAGTGAACCCAGTCAGTTCAGTTATCTGGTCTACTGTCAGAGCCCTGTCTGTGGGCCCCTGGCCTTGCAGCTCTGCTATTCTCCTGTAGCAGCCCAGAGATGAGAGGTGGATCGGGAGACGTGGACTGATTGACTTGTCGGGCTGGCAGGCTGGGAGGCTGCAGGCTGTGAGGAGAGACGCTCCCTTCTTCCTTCTCTTTCCCAGACGCTGTCTGGAGGCCAACACACTTTCCTGTTTTTCTCTCTCTGCTCTCTGGGAAGGAAATGAGGGACAGGTTTGTGTTGTGACCGGCAGCAGTTTAAAATGGAGCGAGCGGAGTTTCTCCCTGGCACACAACGTGATGGGCAAAATCTATTTCTGCTCCTCTTTTCATCTGGGGAACAGGCTTTGTAGAGCAGTACAGAAAAATGACATCACATGGGCTACAATGAAATAGAAGAATCCTGTGGTCAGTCAAATGCTCTTTATTTCTTGTAAGAGAAGGTTACTGCTGTGGAATATTTATTAAGAGAAAAGTATGTTGTTTTTTAAGAGAAAAGGCTGTCCTCTTTATAATCTCTACAAACACATCGGCTTTCTATAGATGAAAGGGCCTACTCACATTCCACTAAGAGCTGAGAATGCGGCCATTCAAAACTCGTAGAATACTTACCTGGCTGGCTGCTGCTTCTTTTCTCATTAGAACACCCATTAAGTGTAGGAATACCAGCAACAGGGAGGGAGGATGCTCTTGGCTGGAAATGCTTATTATTGTTATTATTATTGTGATTATTTTCTCAGATACTAAAGCAGCCGATGAAAATTATTCATCCTAATCAGACAGGTTTTTTACATGGATGATACATTCAAGATAATATAAGACAAGTACTGGAAACAATAGAACACTACGAAAAATCTGGGAAACCAGGCCTGGTACTCATAGACTTTAAAAAGGCCTTTGATAAAGTACGACTGGAATTTATATATGAATGCTTGGACTATTTTAACTTTGGAGAATCTCATACATTGGGTTAAAGTTATGTATAATTGTCACGTTCTGACCTTTATTTCCTTTGTTTTGTCTTTATTTAGTATGGTCAGGGCGTGAGTTGGGGTGGGCAGTCTGTGTTTGTTTCTATGTTTGGTTTCTGCTTCGGCCTATTATGGTTCTCAATCAGAGGCAGGTGTCGTTAGTTGTCTCTGATTGAGAATCATACTTAGGTAGCCTGGGTTTCACTGTTGGTTTATGGGTGTTTGTTTCCGTGTGTGTGTTTGTCGCCACACGGTACTGTTTCGGTTGTTGTAGATTTCACGTTATCGTTTATTGTTTTTGTTCGAGTGTTCATTTGTCTGTATTAAAAACATTATGGACACTTACCACCCTGCATCTTGGTCCGATCCTTACTCCTCTTCAGACGAAGAGGAGATCTGCCATTATAGAAAAACCACCACAAAAGGACCAAGCGGTGTGGTAACGGGCAGCAGCAGCGAACACAAGACTCCTGGACTTGGGAGGAGATTATGGACGGTAAAGGACCCTGGGCACAGCCAGGGGAATATCGCCGTCCCAAGGCAAGGCTGGAGGCAGCGAAGGCAGAGAGGCGCTGGTATGAGGAGGCAGCACGGCAGCGCGGCTGCCCCAAAAATGTATTGGCGAAGCCAGGTAGGAGACCTGCGCCAACTTCCCGTGCTTACCGGAGAGTGAGAGGGACCGTTAGGCACCGTGTTATGCGGTGGGAGCGCACAGTTTCCCCAGTGCATGTGCATAGCCCGGTGCGGTACATTCCAGCTCCTCGTATCGGCCGGGCTAGAGAGGGCATCGAGCCAGGTGCCATGAAGCCGGCTCTATGCATCTGGTCTCCAGTGCGTCTTCCACCTCGCCGCACTAGCCTGGCTACCGGGAGCATTCAACCAGGTAAGGTTGGGCAGGCTCGGTGCTCAAGAGCTCCAGTGCGCCTGCGCGGTCCGGTCTATCCAGTGCCACCTGGATATCCAGCCCCCCGCACCAGGCTGTCTCTCCATCTTCTGCCTACAGGTGCTCCCGCCTGTCCAGCGCTGCCAGAGCCTTCCTCCTGTCCTGAGCTGCTAGAGCCTCCCGTCTGTCCTGAGCTGCTAGAGTCTCCCGTCTGTCCTGAGCTGCCAGAGCCTTCCTCCTGTCCTGAGCTGCCAGAGCCTTCCTCCTGTCCTGAGCTACTAGAGTCTCCTGTCTGTCCTGAGCTGCTAGAGTCTCCCGTCTGTCCTGAGCTGCTAGAGTCTCCCGTCTGTCCTGAGCTGCTAGAGTCTCCCGTCTGTCCTGAGCTGCTAGAGTCTCCCGTCTGTCCTGAGCTGTCAGAGCCGCCAGTCTGTCCTGAGCTGTCAGAGCCGCCAGTCTGTCTTGAGCTGCTAGAGTCGCCAGTCTGTCCTGAGCCGTCAGTCTGTCCTGAGCCGTCAGAGCCGCCAGTCTGTCCTGAGCCGTCAGAGCCGCCAGTCTGTCCTGAGCCATCAGAGCCACCAGTCTGTCCTGAGCCGTCAGTCAGATCTGCCGTTACAATAATAACCCCAGGTGTAAATAACCCCAGGTGTAAAATAGTAAAATAGTAAATAATGGCTACTTCTCAGAAAGTATTCAACTGTCAAGAGGAGTAAAACAAGGCTGTCTTTTATCAGCATATTTATTTATTATTGCTATTGAAATATTAGCTATTAAAATCAGATCCAACAATAATATTAAAGGGGTATAAATCCAGGGATTAAAAACAAATGTGTCATTGTACGCTGACAGTTAATGTTTTGTTTTAAATCCACAATTTGGATCCCTGCACAGCCTCATAGAGGATCTAGATAATAGTTCTAACCTCTCTGGATTACAACTGTTCCATTTTTGTGGTAATGCTGCAATCAGTTGGTTGTAATTTTTAATAGAGCAGACATTTCCATACATTTCTGTTAACTGCATGTGTGACATAACTCCACCAGTCCTATTTCTCACATACAGTATTTTACAAAGATAGTTTTTTATTTTCTCCTAAAACGACGCCAGATTCAAAACTGAGTTTTTCTCAATTAAAATTATTATACAACATTATTGCAAGCAATATAATGTTATATACACTGTATATGGGGGATACAACCATACCAGCACTACAAGTTTTACTGCAAAGTGATCATTAGATGTCTAGTTTTGGTATTACCCATACTGTCTATTCGGAAAATATTCTGGCCCCTTTATTTTTTCCAGATTTTGTTACGTTATAGCCTTATTCTAAAATCGATTAAATTGTTGTTTTTATTCTCATCAATCTACACACAATACCCATAATGACAAAGCAAAAAGTATTTTCTGAAATATTACATTTACATTAGTATTCAGAAAATGTACTCAATACTTTGTTGAAGCACCTTTGGCAGTGATTACAGCCTCTAGTCTTGGGTATGACGCTAAAAGCTTGGCACACCTGTATTTGGGGAGTTTCTCCCATTCTTCTCTGCAGATCTTCTCAAGCTCTGTCAGGTTGGATGGGGAACGTCGCTCCAGAGCTATTTTCAGGTCTCTCTAGAGATGTTCAATCGGGTTCAAGTTGGGGTTCTGGCTGGGCCACACAGGACATTCAGAGACTTGTCCCGAAGCCACTCCTGTCTTGGCTGTGTGGTTAGGGTCGTTGTCCTGTTGGAAGGTGAACCTTCAGCACTCAGTCCTCAGCACTTCATCAAGTATCTCTCTGTACTTTGCTCCGTTCATCTTTGCTTCGATCCTGACTAGTCTCCCTGTCCCTGACACTGAAAAACATCCCCACAGTATGATGCTGCTACCACGATGCTTCACTCAGGGATAGTACCAGGTTTCCTCCAGACGTGATGCTTGGCATTCAGGCTAGAGTTCAAACTTGATTTCATCAGACCAGTTGCTTCTGTCTGGCCACTCTACCACAAAGCCTTGATCGGTGGAGTGCTACAGAGATAGGAGAACCTTCCAGAAGGATAACTATCTCCACAGAGGAACGCTGGAGCTCTGTCAGAGTGGCCATTGGGTTCTTGGTCACCTCCCTGACCAAGGCCCTTCTCCCCCAATTGCTCAGTTTGGCCGCGGGGCCAGCTCCAGAAAGAGTCTTGGTGGTTCAAAACTTTTTCCATTTAAGAAGGATGGCCACTGTGTTCTTGGGGACCTTCAATGATACTGGACTTCCTGACGGGCCGCCCCCAGCTGTTGAGGGTAGGTAGCAACACATCCGCCATGCTGATCCTCAACACAGGGGCCCCTCAGGGGTGCATGCTCAGACCCCTCCTGTACTCCCTTTTCACTCATGACTGCATGGCCAGGCATGACTCCAACACCGTCAATAAGTTTGCAGACGACACTACAGTGGTAGGCAACAATGACGAGACAGCCTATAGGGAGCAGGTCAGAAACCTGGCCGGGTGGTGCCAGAATAACAACCTATCCTTCAACGTAATCAAGAGAAAGGAGATGATTGTGGACTACAGGAAAAGGAGGACTGAGCACGCCCCCATTCTCATCGACAAGGCTGTAGTGGAGCAGGGTGAGAGCTTCAAGTCCCTTGGTGTCCACATCACCAACAAACTATCATGGTCCAAACACACCAAGACAGTAGTGAAGAGGGCACATACCTATTCCCCCTCACGAGACTGAAAATATTTGAAATGGGTCCTTAGATCTTCAAAAGGTTCTACAGCTGCAACATCGAGAGCATCTTGACTTGTTGCATCACTGCCTGGTACGGCAACTGCTCGGCCTCTAACCACAAGGCACTACAGAGGGTAGTACCTACGACCCATTACATCACTGGGGCTAAGCTGCCTGCCATCCAGGACCTCTACACAAGGCGGTGTCAGATGAAGGTCCTAAAAATGATCAAAGACCCCAGCCACCCTTCTTTTACGCTGCTGCTACTCTCTGTTTATCATCTATGCATTTTCACTTTAACTATACATGCATGTGCATATTACTTAAATTAGCCTGACTAACCAGTGCCCCTGCACATTGGCTACCCGGACTAATTGCATTGTGTCCCACCATCACAGCACAGTGGAAAATATATTGCAGCTAAAAATCAAAACTGGATGGTCTTGGGAGGTGTTGAGGGTAGCTGAAGGCTGGGACTAATAATGAACAAAAGATAACTAATGTAAAATATGCTGTCCGTGAAATGTACAGTGCCTTGCGAAAGTATTCGGCCCCCTTGAACTTTGCGACCTTTTGCCACATTTCAGGCTTCAAACATAAAGATATAAAACTGTATTTTTTTGTGAAGAATCAACAACAAGTGGGACACAATCATGAAGTGGAACGACATTTATTGGATATTTCAAACTTTTTTAACAAATCAAAAACTGAAAAATTGGGCGTGCAAAATTATTCAGCCCCTTTACTTTCAATGCAGCAAACTCTCTCCAGAAGTTCAGTGAGGATCTCTGAATGATCCAATGTTGACCTAAATGACTAATGATGATAAATACATTCAACCTGTGTGTAATCAAGTCTCTGTATAAATGCACCTGCACTGTGATAGTCTCAGAGGTCCGTTAAAAGCGCAGAGAGCATCATGAAGAACAAGGAACACACCAGGCGGGTCCAAGAATACTGTTGTGAAGAAGTTTAAAGCCGGATTTGGATACAAAAAGATTTCCCAAGCTTTAAACATCCCAAGGAGCACTGTGCAAGCGATAATATTGAAATGGAAGGAGTATCAGACCACGGCAAATCTACCAAGACCTGGCCGTCCCTCTAAACTTTCAGCTCATACAAGGAGAAGACTGATCAGAGATGCAGCCAAGAGGCCCATGATCACTCTGGATGAACTGCAGAGATCTACAGCTGAGGTGGGAGACTCTGTCCATAGGACAACAATCAGTCATATATTGCACAAATCTGGCCTTTATGGAAGAGTGGCAAGAAGAAAGCCATTTCTTAAAGATATCCATAAAAAGTGTCGTTTAAAGTTTGCCACAAGCCACCTGGGAGACACACCAAACATGTGGAAGAAGGTGCTCTGGTCAGATGAAACCAAAATTGAACTTTTTGGCAACAATGCAAAACGTTATGTTTGGCGTAAAAGCAACACAGCTCATCACCCTGAACACAACATCCCCACTGTCAAACATGGTGGTGGCAGCATCATGGTTTGGGCCTGCTTTTCTTCAGCAGGGACAGGGAAGATGGTTCAAATTGATGGGAAGATGGATGGAGCCAAATACAGGACCATTCTGGAAGAAAACCTGATGGAGTGCAAAAGACTTGAGACTGGGACGGAGATTTGTCTTCCAACAAGACAATGATCCAAAACATAAAGCAAAATCTACAATGGAATGGTTCAAAAATAAACATATCCAGGTGTTAGAATGGCCAAGTCAAAGTCCAGACCTGAATCCAATCGAGAATCTGTGGAAAGAACTGAAAACTGCTGTTCACAAATGCTCTCCATCCAACCTCACTGAGCTCGAGCTGTTTTGCAAGGAGGAATGGGAAAAAATGTCAGTCTCTCGATGTGCAAAACTGATAGAGACATACCCCAAGCGACTTACAGCTGTAATCGCAGCAAAAGGTGGCGCTACAAAGTATTAACTTAAGGGGGCTGAATAATCTTGCACGCCCAATTTTTCAGTTTTTGATTTGTTAAAAAAGTTTGAAATATCCAATAAATGTCGTTCCACTTCATGATTGTGTCCCACTTGTTGTTGATTCTTCACAAAAAATACAATTTTATATCTTTATGTTTGAAGCCTGAAATGTGGCAAAAGGTCGCAAAGTTCAAGGGGGCCGAATACTTTCGCAAGGCACTGTATGTAGGATATACAATATAAACTGGAAGTGGAAGCCTACTTATCGTTGTCCATTAGTTTACTCCAATTAGGGGAGGTATGCTAGGGAAAGGGGAAAATAATAAAGAAGGAAACTATATGTGACTCGTTTTAGGACACTAGACATATGTCATGTGTCACTACTTCACAGGAGCGCCATTTTAACGTAAACTTTTTTTTTAATCAAAATGTGTTATTTTGGCAGAAATGCCTTCTGGAACATGTGAACTTTCATGTGCCTTAATAACAAACATGTATGCCATCTGTAAATACAAATAAAATTGTTAAATTACGAGCCTTGTTGGTTTAGCCATGGAAAAAGTCAGCAACCTTCCCTATAGCCATGATTGGCTGAGATAATGAGTGGGCTGGACATGCCGAGAGACGAGTTTGGATGGGTGTGCAATGTAGCTATCATTCAACCTGGTTGGTTAGCTACCTGGAGATTCATGCAGGGTAGTAAGTTATTGGGATTGTGGTTCATTGTTTAGCTAGCTAGCTCCATGTCTAAACAAAAGACTCCACTATGCAAGTAAATATTTCAATAGAATGTTTATGATGTCACACCGACAACTGTTGATAGACGTAGCTTTTAAATTCGCTCTGGCAATCTACTCTGATTTCAGAGCACTCTCGTCTGAGTGTGCCAGAACACAGAATAACTGATGAATTTACAAACACTCAACACCTGTTAAATATGGCCGGTGTCAGTAAATGTTGGCCAAAAAGCATAATTAAATTGTTGCCAGCAGCACAGTTGCAGTCACCAACAATCTGGATAACATAAAACAGCCTAACCAACTTTGCTAGGGCGAGTAAAATGGTCAAAGTGAGCTGTTCTCTCATTTATGTCTGGATGTAGCTGGCAAACTGGACAACTTTAGCCAATTAGCTTTGGTGCTTGACTGCTGTTGTTAGGTCAGAACGCTCGGATCAATCCTACTTTTCGGCAAGTCCGTCCAGTGTGCGCTCTGAACGCTCCGAGAGTGAAACGCTCAGAATTTACAAATGGCCAATCTGACAATGCTCTGAGTTTACGAACGCCCAGAGCACACTCCAAATTAAATTTACGAACACACCAGTAGTATAAGCCAGCCTTCAGTCTTTAACGCTTTGGTTTACTACATAGCCTCACATGTGAATCCTTAGAGAGATGGGTGGGGCTAAATCTTAAAAGGGTGTGAGCGATGCTGTGGGTGTAGACAAAGAAGAGCTTTCCAGTAATTAATACATTTTCAAAACAGAATTACTTTCCCATTGTTCCTAAACTGTAGTGTCTGATATACCATTTTCGAGCTCTGAGTCTCTACTTTTATCCAATGTAAAAAAATACAATTTCAAATTTACATGCTAAATAAGACCGAATCAAGTCGTTCGGTCACATGTTTAATTCGTTTACTCCAATTAGGAGATGGGTGGAAGGATTAGGGGAAAATAATAAAAATGAAAATATATTGAATAAGTTTATTCCAATTAGTGGAGTTGTGGTAGGCTTAGGGGGAAATAATAAAGAAGGAAAATAAACTGACCAAAAATATAAAGGCAACATGTGAAGTGTTGGTCCCATGTTTCATGAGGTGAAATAAAAGATTCCAAGAATTGTTCCATACGCAACAAAAAAACATTTATCTCAAATTTCTTTAATCTATTTTATCTATTTATCTCAAATTTGATCTATCTTTATTTATCTCAAACTTTACATCCCTGTTAGTGAACATTTCTCATTTGCCAAGATAATCCGTCCACCTGACAGGTGTTGCATATCAAGAAGCTAATTAAACATCATGATCAATACATAGGTGCACCTTGTGCTGGGGACAATAAAAGGCCACTCTAAAATGTGCAGTTTGATCACACAAAACAATGCAACAGATGTCTCAAGTTGAGGGAACGTGCAATTGGCATGCTGACAGCAGGAATGTCCACCAGAGCTGTTGCCAGAGGATTGAATGTTAAGTTCTCTACCATAAGCCGCATTGTCGTTTTATAGAATTTCACAGTACATCAAACCAGCCTCACAACGCAGACCAGGTGTAAGGTGTCATGTGGGCGAGCAGTTTTCTGATGTCAACGTTGTGAAACGACTGCCCCATGGTAGTGGTGGGGTTATAGTATTGGCAGGCAGAAGCTATGGAAAAAGACCACAATTGCATTTTATAGATGGCAGTTTCAATGCACAGACATACCGTGATGAGATCCTGAGGCTCAAAAGATGGATATCTGTATTCCCAGTCAGGGCCTAATGAATTCATTTTAATTGACAAATTTCCTCATATAAACTGTAACTCAGTAAAATCTTAGACATTGTTTCATTTTGCATTCATATTTTTGTTCAGTATATGTAAAATAAATATATATATTTAAAATAACATATATATTTTAAATATACAGTGCCAGTCAAAAGTTTCTTTATTTTTTACTATTTTCTACATTGTAGAATAATAGTGAAGACATCAAAACTATGAAATAACACATATGGAATCCTGTAGTAATGAAAATATATTTTAGATTCTTCAAAGTAGCCACCCTTTACCTTTATGACAGCATTGCACACTCTTGGCTCTCCAAACCAGCTTCATATGGAATGCTTTTCCAAACGTCTTGAAGGAGTTCCCACTTATCCTGAGCACTTGTTAACTGCTTTTCCTTCACTCTGTGGTCCAACTCATCCCAAACCATCTCAATTGGATTGAGGTCGGGTGATTGTGGAGGCCAGGTCATCTGATGCAGCACTCCACCACTCTCCTTCTTGGTCAAATAGCCACTGACCAGCCTGGAGGTGTGTTGAGTCATTGTCCTGTTGAAAATGATTGTCCCACTAAGCGCAAACCAGATGGCATGGCGTATCACTGCAGAATGCTCTGGTAGCCATGCTGGTTAAGTGTGCTTTGAATTCTCACAAATACATGGCAGTTGGAACCAAAAATCTTGAAATTCTACCTGTCTAATGTCCATTGCTTGTGTTTCTTGTCCCAAGCAAGTTGTGTCTTATTATTGCTGTCCTTTAGTAGTGGTTTCTTTGCAGTAATTTAACCATGAAGACCTGGTTCACACAGTCTCCTCTGAACAGTTGATGTTGAGATGTGTCTGTTACTTGAAGCATTTAATTGAATGCTGTGAAGCATTCAATTGGGCTGCAATCTGAGGCTGGTAACTCTAATGAATTCTCCTCTGCAGCAGAGGTAACTGTGGGTCTTCCTTTCCTGTGGTGGTCCTCATGAGAGCCAGTTTCATCATAGCGCTTGATAGTTGTTGCAACTGCACTTGAAGAAACATTCAAAGTTCTTGAAATGTTCCGGATTGACTGACCTTCATGTCTTAAAGTGATGATGGACTGTTGTTTTTCCTTTGCTTATTTGAGCTGTTCTTGCCACAATATGGAATTGGTCTTTTACCAAATAGGGCTATCTTCTGTATACCATTCCTACCTTTTCACAACACAACTGATTATCTCAAATGCATTAAGATGGAAAGACATTCCATAAATTAACTTTTAACAAGGCACACCTGTTAATGGAAAATGCATTATGAAGCTGGTTGAAAGAATGCCAAGAGTGTGCAGTGCTGTCTCAGTGTCTTTAGATATTTTTGTCAGATGTTACTATGGAATACTGAAGTATCATTACAAGCATTTCATCAGTGTCAAAGGCTTTCATGCTGGAAAAGGCATTGTTCGTCACCAAACTGTTCCTGGATGGTTGGGAGAAGTTTCTCTCTGAGGATGTGTTGGTACCATTCTTTATTCATGGATGTGTTCTTAGGCAAAATTGTGAGTGAGCCCACTCCCTTGGCTGAGAAGCAAGCCCACACATGAATGGTCTCAGGATGCTCTACTGTTGGTATGACACAGGACTGATGGTAGCACTCACCTTGTCTTCTCCGGACAAGCTTTTTTCCGAATGCCCCAAACAATCGGAATGGGGATTCATCAGAGAAAATGACTTTACCCCAGTCCTCAACAGTCTAATCCCTGTACCTTTTGCAGAATATCAGTCTGTCCGATGTTTTTCCTTGAGGGAAGGGGCTTCTTTGCTGCCCTTCTTGACACCAGGCCAACCTCCAAAAGTCTTCGCCTCACTGTGCATGCAGATGCACTCACACCTGCCTGCTGCCATTCCTGAGCAAGCTCTGTACAGGTGGTGCCCCGATCCCACAGCTGAATCAACTTTAGGAGACGGTCCTGGTGCTTGCTGGACTTTCTTGGCAACCTGAAGCCTTATTAACAACAATTCAACCGCTCTCCATGAAGTTCTTGATGATCCGATAAATGGTTGATTTAGGTACAATCTTACTGGCAGCAATATCCTTTCCTGTGAAGCCCTTTTTGTGCAAAGCAATGATGACGGAATGTGTTTCCTTGCAGGTAACCATGTTTGACAGAGGAAGAACATGATTCCAAGCACCACCCTCCTTTTGAAGCTTCCAGTCTGTTATTGGAACTCAATCAGCATGACAGAGTGATTTCCAGCCTTGTCCTCGTCAACACTCACACCTGTGTTAACGAGAGAATCACTGACATGATGTCAGCTGGTCCTTTGTGGCTGGGCTGAAATGCAGTGGAAATGTTTTTTGGGGATTCAGTTAATTTGCTTGGCAAAGTGGGACTTTGCAATTAATTGCAATTCATCTGATCACTCTTCATAACATTCTGGAGTATATGCAAATTGCCATCATACAAACAGAGGCACCAGACTTTGTGAAAATGTATATTCGTGTCATCCTCAACTTTTGGCCATGACGGTACAGACGCATTCAGAAATACTTTTTCAAAATTTTGTTGTGTTACAAGGTGGGATTCACATTGATTTAATTGTATTTTTTTATCAACTATCTACACAAAACCTCTTTAATGACAAATTGGAAGAAAAATTATGAAAGATAAAACACAAATACACTAAAACACTAAGTATTCAACCCCTTCAGTCAATACAAGTTAGAATCACCTTTGGCAGTGAGACTGTGAGTCTTTCTGTGTAAATCTCTAAGAGCTTTCCACACTTGGATTGTGTAACACTTGCACATTATTCATTTTCAAATTCTTAAAGCTCTATCAAGTTGGTTGTTGAACTGTTAATAGGCCACTCAGGAACACTCAATGTCATCTTAGTAAGCAACTCCAGTGTATATTTGACCTTGTGCTTTAGGTTATTGTCCTGCTGAAAGATGAATGTGTCTCCCGAGTGTCTGTTGGAAAGCAGACTGAACCAGGTTTTCCTATAGGATTTTGCCTGTGCTTAACTCGATTCCATTTATTTTTATCCCCAAAAAACTCCCTAGTCCTTGCCGATGACAATTGTGGTGACTGGGTCTATTGATACACTATCCAAAGTGTAATTAATAACTTCAACATGCTCAAAGGGATATTCAATGTCTGTTTTTTTACCCATCTACCAATAGGCACCCTTCTTTGTGAGGCATTGGAAAACTTTGCTGGTCTTTGCGGTTGAATCTGTGTTTGAAACTCACTGCTCGGGACCTTAGATAAATGTATGTGTGGGGTACATGAAACTTATTATGTGGCTTGTTAAGCACATTTTTACTCCTGAATGTATTTAAGCTTGCCATAACAAAGGGATTGAATACTTATTGACTCAATACATTTCAGCTTTTTATTTAAATGAATTTGTAAAATGTTCTATAAACACACTTCCACTTTGACATTATGGGGTATTGTGTGTAGGCAAAAATCTCTATTTAATCAAATGTTTAATTCAGGCTGTAACACATCAAAATATGAAAAGCCAATGGGTGTGAGTCATTTCTGAAGGCACTATATGTGATCGTGTACAAATGTAAGCAAGGTTTGAAATTATGTTTTAGTCAAATATTATATATGTTTGAGCATCTTGCGGTCAATTTGCTGTCTACAAATTATTTGTAGTTATGTTCTGGCCCCCTGACCATCCACTCAATAAATGTTTGTTGTTGATGATCCCTGTCATATGAGGACAGCCGAAGAACCCCTTTAGGTTCTAGATGGCAAAAAAAAATTCTAAGAGTTTATAGAGTGGTCTTGTTTAGTCTACCCAGAGAAGGCCCTTCCTTCATTCACTAAATCACTCACATTCATCTCTATCTCTCTCTCTAGCGAATTATGTGAAATACTATAGCTTCATGCTAATCTGATTGCCTGATCAATGGTGTAAATTAGTTCAGCCACAGCCAATTTAGCAGTGGGAGGGTGTTTTTAAGAAGGATGACTTCAGGGAGACAACTGAGGAGGACAGGTGCACTGATAGTTTGACATTTTACTTTCAAAATAGACTTCTGGTTATCATTTTATTCTATAAAGCTGCTGGAAAGGCTATTGATACGACTAGAAACAGCAAGTGAGGAATGAAAGCATACTATTCACTCAACTTTAAAGCAAGTGTCACGGATTCCCCCGGTACTGCTGGTCATTCCGTGCACCAGTTCCGGAGGTCTACGTCACCGGCCACTAGGCATCTCATTACACACACCTGATTCCAATTCCCCTGATTAGTAATTATATATAGGTACCCTCTGTTCTGTCAGTTATTGTTCCTATGTCCGTTAGTCTGTGTGGCCCACTTTTTGGAAGCAAATCACTCGATTTCATCCCTATGTTATATCTGCATCGAACATGTCACCCTCCCTAGGAGAGGGGGTGACCTCGACAAGTTATTGTTAAAATGAGAGGCTGCCTGGATATTTAATTTAAGACCCTTGCTCCTCTCGAGTCTCAATGTAGACTTTGATCTGAAGACATTCTTGTGATTATTGTGATTTTGCTATTGTAAATGTTTGTAGGCCGATGTAGCCAAATTGTATCTATGATTGCATATAATATCTTTTCATGTTTTTGGTATGTTCTTTTTTTATATCTGAGAATTAAGCAATGAAATCAGGCCACACCCGGCCATGATTACAGACACCTGTGTGTGTCCTTTACACTATACAAACTAGTCACAGCACAGTGTTTGTCATTATTCTTGGATTTGGAAAATGTATGCACGAATAGCATATATAATTATTATACTGTATATTATTATTATTAGAAGGTTAATCACATCTGGATATCTCATAGTTAAAAGGGGATGTGAATGTCAAAAAACACCCAAATATAGATGTTCAACACACTGTATCTCTGGTGATTTAAACATGGCAGGAAACTGATCTGTCATTAATGTCAGTGGTCTTTCTAACTAGGGGACTAGTTGGAACCTGCTATGTCAAAGACAAACCATTAAACTGCAGCCTCCCAGCCTGCTTCCCAGACCTCCCTCTAAGAACAAAGCAGCTGATTGGCCTCCCATGTCTGTCTAATGAGAGACAAACTAGGAGGATGAGTCCAGTCACCCCACTCTGCCAACGCCCTTGGCAGCTTTCATCACTAAAGCCCACAGCCATGCCACCGCTTTGTGCTGACTCTGAAATGTCCTTAAGTCCAGAGGAAGAAAATACACGATGAAGGCCTTTTTTTCTCACAGAGAGACTTATAACAGAAAGTGACAGCTGGACAATTGGTAAAGCCACTGGGCTTGTATTTCTATTACTTGTTATACTTCATTTTAATTAGAAGTGGTTAAAAGGTTCAGTGAAACACCCAGTGACAAACAGTATAGCATACATCTTCACCATGGCAAATTAATTTGACCATGGACACTAGACAGATTTGTAACAACGAAAAACAAGGCAAACTTTTCTCTCTTGCCAATTTAACAGGAGTGTCCTTTAATTACAGACATGGGGACTCTGAAGGACGACTGCTTTTCTTCTCTAAGGGCTCTCTCTCTGGCGAGGATAAAAACAACGTGTTTGGCCACAGAGAGGGAGAGAGAGAGTGGGACAGAGAGAGAGAATAGGGAGAAAGAGAGAGAGCTCCTGAGTTGTTCTGCAAAAAAGATAGAATTAAAGTTGTATAAATGTAGATAAACTTGAATTTAATCCAAATCAAAATCCCATACCTAAAACAAAATGACCTGAATGGACTATTACAAACAAGGACTATAATTTTTTTTTTCTAACAAACCAAAACATGCAGAAGAAACACAGCAGAACCTGTAAATACCATCCAACACAACACCGAGTGAGAAATATTCAGTCTGAAGCTACTTCTGAAGCCAAATAGTAAAAGGCAATAATCTCTAGGTCATTTTGTTATATAAAGCTAAATAAATAAGCATACTAAGCTACCAAGATGCTGTGACAGAACAGACCTGGCGGAACCTTCAATTAGCACTGAAGTGTGAAATCAAATGTGTGATGCAAAAGCTCCAAAGGCTTATCCCTGTCCAGAAGTCATTACAATACAGTACCCTATTGATATTAAGAATAACTCTGCAAGGAATAAGTACAAAAAAAGCTCCTCAAGGACAATCCAGAGACACTATTTGCTGACTGCTACAAAGAGGGGAATGTAAACAACTTAGCTGAAGGACAAGGTCAGAAAGCTGAGGTGTGACATAGAGCAGGACTCTCCCTCAGACACAGCAGAACAGCCCACCTCAGACCAGGACCACAACCTCAACACCACAATGGGACAGACAACACAGGACCCACCAACCCAACAGACTCCACCGCCCCCTAACAGCCCTGTCAGTTCCCCCGATAGCCCTCCTGACAACCCCCCCCCACATCCACTGAGGACACACAAACGCCAGAGATCGTTCTCCTCATTGACTCAAATGGCAAATACATTCAAGAGGATAAACTTTTTCCTAAACACAACGTGGCAAAACTCTGGTACCCTAACACTAGGCATGCCCTGGAGCTGTTATCAAAGGACAGACTAGGTTGCCCCAGCCACATCATAATTCACATGGGCACAAATGACCTGAGGGCCCAGCAGGAAAGGGTGGCAACAGCATTCAAGGGAGTGATTGAAAAAGCTTCTTCCACTTTCCCCAATGCACAAGTGGTTATCTCCACCCTGCTACCACAAAAAGACTTTCACCGTGCCACCATGCAGCGGGTGAATGCAAGCATTTCACGAGACTGTGCCTCAAAACTTAATGTACACATGGCCCACCACTCCACCCTAGACTTGAACAGCCTTTACGACCAGGTCCACCTCTACAAGGCAACAATCCCAACTTTTGCCAGGACCCTGAAGGACGTCACCCTCAACTGTAGCCCCAGCACCTCACACAGGAGCAACAGAGCAACGGGCACCCCGCCCAGACCAGCGAGACACCCTTCCAGACCGGCAAGACTCCCTCCTGAAGGACCTGCACCGAGAGAACCCACGCCAAGAGGACATACACCCAGACCACGGTATCACCAGCCACACCCAAACCAGCTAAGACCACCCCAAGCAAACCCTGGCCACACCCTATATAGGCCCCCCCATATCAGACCCATGCTCCTTCTGCCCACCCCATGCCCCTCACCCCTGTGGCAAGGACCTCAACATGACAGCAGGACATATGCCCAGGCCGTGAGCAGAGCAACAGGCCCAACCCTCACTATTACACCCGCCTAAGCCCTATCCTGCGACCTAAGAGGTATGTATGCAGATGCTAAAAATGCTCTGCTCACACCTACTGTGATGGTCCCGGCCTAAACCACACAAAAATAACACTAGACAATATGGAACACAAAGCTTTTACTGTCTCATCCTGGAATATTGGGTAGGCAGGTAGCCTAGTGGTTAGAGTGTTGGACTAGTAACAAAGGTTGAAAGATCGAATCCCCGAGCTGACAAGGTAAAAATGTGTAATTCTGCCCCTGAACAAGGCAGTTACCCCACTGTTCCTAAGCCATCATTGAAAATAAGAATTTGTTCTTAACTGACTTGACTAGTTAAATACAAGGTCTGTGGTCATCTGCATTTGGCCTAAAGACCCAGACTTCAAATACATTTTAAATACAGACATTGTCAACCTATTAGAAACATGGTATAAAGGAGATGTACCCACTGGTTGCCCTCTAGGTTACAGAGAGCTGGTAGTACCATCCACCAATCTACCAGGTGTGAAACAGGGAAGGGACTAATTTGGTGTGAAACAGGGTATGCTAATTTGATATAGAGCAGACCTAACCCACTCTATTAAATTAGTCAAAACAGGAACATTTTACATCTGTCTAGAAATTAATAAGGAAATGATCTCAACAGAGAAAAAAATATCCTCATATGTCCGACCTATTTCCCCCCAAAAGAATCCCCATACTTTAACAATGACAGCTTCTCTATCCTAGAGGGGGAGATCAACAATTTCCAGGCTCAGGGACAAGTACTAGTCTGTGGATACCTAAAAGCCAGAACTGGACAAGAACCCAACACCCTCAGCACACAGGGGGACAAACACCTACCTGGAGGTAACAGCATTTCCTCCCCTATATGCCCCCCTAGACACAACTACGACAACATATCCAACAAACAAGGGTCACAACTCATGCAGCTCTGTCAGATGCCGGGTATGTACATAGTCAATGGTAGGCTTTGAGCAGACTCCTATGCTAGGTACACCTATAGCTCATCTCTTGGCAGTAGTACTGTAGACTACTTTGTTGCTGACCTCAACCCAGAGTCTCTTAGAGCGTTCACAGTCAGGCCACTGACACCCCATATCAGATCACAGCAAAATCACTATTTGAACAGAGCTATGCGTAATCATGAGGCATCAAAGCCAAAGGAACTGAATAATATTAAGAAATGATATAGATGGAAGGAAAATATTGTGGAAATCCACCAAAAAACTATTAGGCAACAACAAATCGAATCCCTTCCAGACAATTTCCTGCACAAAAGGTTTCAATATAATAGTGAAGGTGTAAACTTGGAGGTAGAAAACCTAAACAGTACATTTGACCTCTCAGCTTCCTTATCATATCTAAACATTTCAAGCAGGCCACCTTAGAAAATTAACAATGATGACAAATAGTTTGATGAAGAATGCAAAAACCTAAGAAAGAAATGTAGAAACCTATGCAAACAAAAACATAGATATCCAGAAAACCTGAGCCTACGCCTTCACTATGGTGAATCACTAAAACAATACAGAAATACATTACGAAAAAATAAGGAACAGCACGTCAGAAATCAGCTCAACGTACTTGAAGAATCAATAGAATCTAACCACTTCTGGGAAAATTGGAGAACTCTAAAATAACAACAACACGAAGAGTTATCTGTCCAAAATGAAGATGTATGGATAAACCACTTATCTAATCGTTTTAGCTCTATAACAATGATCAAATACAAATCTTAGAATCAACTATCAAAGACTAACAGAACCTACTGGATTTTCCAATTACATTGAATGAACTACAGGACAAAATACAAACCCTCCAACCCAAAAAGGCATGTGGGGTTGATGCTATCCTAAATGAAATGATAAAATATACAGACCACAAATTCCAATTGGCTATACTTAAACTCTTTACATCATCCTTAGCTCTGGCACATTCCCCAATATTTGTAACCAAGGACTGATCACCCCAATCCACAAAATTAGAGACAAATTTGACCCCAATAAATACCGGTGATATGGGTCAACAGCAACCAAATTGACAAAACAAACTAACAAAAAAAAGGCAAAGGGTTCTCATGCTTTGTTCATTTCAAAAAAGCTTTCGAATCAATTTGGCATGAGGGTCTGCTATACAAATTGATGAAAAGTGGTGATGGGGGAAAAACATACGACATTATAAAATCCATGTACACAAAGTGTGTGGTTAATATTGACAAAACAACACACACTTCTTTCCACAGGGCTGGGGGGTGATACAGGGATGCAGCTTAAGCCCCACCCTCTTCAACATATATATCAACGAATTGGCGAGGGCACTTAAACTGAAGTCAAATGTCTACTGTTTGCTGATGATCTGGTGCTTCTGTCCCCAACCAAGGAGGGTCTACAGCAGCACCTAGATCTTCTGCACAAATTCTGTCAGACCTGGGCCCTGACAGTAAATCTCATTAATACAAAAATAATGGTGTTCCAAAAAAGGTCCAGTTTCCAGGAACACGAATACAAATTCCATCTAGACACTGTTGCCCTAGAGCATACATACCTTGGCCATAACATCAGCGCCACAGGTAACTTTCACAAAGCTGTCAACGATCTGTGAGAAACGGCAAGAAGGTCCTTCTATGCAATCAAAAGGGACATAAAATTCAACATACCAATTAGGATCTGGCTAAAAAAACTTGAATCAGTTATAGAACCCATTGCCCTTTATGGTTGTGAGGTATGGGGTCCACTTACCAACCAATAATTCACATAATGGGACAAACACAAAATTGAGCCTCTGCATGAAGAATTCTGCAAAAATATCCTATGTGTACAATGTAAAACACCCAAAAAATGCATGCAAAGCAGAATTAGGCCGATATTTGCTAATGATCCAAATCCAGAAAAGAGACGTTAAATTCTACAAACACCTAAAAGGAAGTGATTCCCAAATCCTCAATAACAAAGCCATCACCAACAGAGAAATTAACCTGGAGAAGATCCCCCTAAGCAAGCTGGTCCTGGAACTCCGTTCACAAACACAAACAGACCCCACAGAGCTCCAGGACAGCAACACAATTAGACCCAACCAAATCATGAGAAAACAAAAATATATTTACTTGATACATTGGAAAGAATTTACAAAAATAATTAGCAAAAAATAGGATGCCACCACCGATAAATCCACGATAATTGAGAATTTCAATAAACATTTCTCTATGGCTGGCCATGCTTTTTCACCTGGCTACCTCTACCCTGGTCAACTGCCCTGCACCCCCCACAGCATCTTCCCCAAGCCTCCCCATTTCTCCTTCATCCAAATCCAGATATTTGATGTTCTGAAAGAGCTTCAAAATCTGGGTCCTTATAAAACAGCCGGGATTGACAATCTGGACCCTCTCGTTCTAAAATTATTTGCCGAAATCATTGCAACCCCTAATGCTAGCCTCTTCAACCTCTCTTTCGTATCGTCTGAGATCCCCAAAGAATGGAAAGCTGCCGCGGTCATCCCCCTCTTCATAGGGGGAGACACTCTAGACCCAAACTGCTACAAACCTATATCTATCCTACCCTGCCTTTTTAAGGTCTTCGAAAGCCAAGTTAACAAACAGATCACTGACCATTTCGAATCCCACCGTACCTTCTCCGCTATGCAATCTGGCTTCCGGGCTGGTCATGGGTGCACCTCAGCCACGCTCAAGGTCCTAAACAATATCATAACCACCATCGATAAGAGACAATACTGTGCAGCTGTATTCATCGACCTGGCCAAGGCCATCGACTCTCTCAATCACCACATTCTTATCGACAGACTCAACAGCCTTGGTTTCTCAAATGACTGTCGCTCTTGCTGCTGGTGAGTCTCTGATCCACCTCTACGCAGACGACACCATTCTGTATACTTCTGGCCATTCTTTGGACACTGTGCTAACTAACCTCTAGACGAGCTTCAATGCCATACAACTCTCCTTCCGTGGCCTCCAACTGCTCTTAAATGCAAGTAAAACTAAATGCATGCTCTTCAACCAATCGCTGCCCGCACCTGCCCACCCGTCCAGCATCACTACTCTGGACGGTTCAGACCTAGAATATGTGGACAACTACAAATACCTAGGTGTCTGGTTAGACTGTAAATTCTCCTTCCAGATCCACATTAAGCATCTCCCATCCATAACTAAATCTAGAATTGGCTTCCTATTTCGCAACAAAGCAACCTTTACTCATGCTGCCAAACATACCCTCGTAAAACTGACTATCCTACCGATCCTCGACTTCGGCGATGTCATTTACAAAATAGCCCCCAACACTCTACTCAACAAATTGGATGCAGTCTATCACAGTGTCCTCCGTTTTGTCACCAAAGCCCCATATACTACCCACCACTGAGACCTGTATGCACTCGTTGGCTGGCCCTCGCTTCATATTAGATCGCCAAACCCACTCGTTCCAGGTCATCTACAAGTCTTTGATAGGTAAAGCCCCGCCTTATCTTAGTTCACTGGTCACCATAGCAGCACCCACAGTGTGCAATCACAGCAGCAATATTTGTGACGTGTTGCCACAAGAAAAGGGCAACCAGTGAAGAACAAACACTACCGTAAATACAGCCTATATTGATGTTTATTTATTTTCCCTTTTGTACTTTAGCTACTTGCACATCATTACAACACTGTATATAGACATATTCTTTTGGAACTTTTGTGAGCTTAATGTTTGCTGTATTTTTTTATTGTTTATTTTACTTTTGTTTATTATTTATATCACTTGCTTTGGCAATGTAAACATATGTTTCACATGCCAATAAAGCCCAATAAATTTAAATTGAATTGAATATGAAAGAGAGAGATATATAGAGCGACAAGGTTAATGAGAGAGAGACGAGACAGGGGAGAAAACTGAAGGCGAGGCAGCGTTGGACTGTAATCTCCTCCGCTTCCCGACCATATCCCATTACAACGCCATTAGATCGGACCGGATGCTGGCTCCTCTCCCCCTACCCACTCCGTCCTCCCCGCACGGCCCGCTTCAAAGCTCTGGGTCGTAATTGATTGGCTGTGCAGAAACACATGTCTGCTATGTAGCTAACCTCCTCACCTGCAGCTTTACTTCTCATAAAGGGTCAGCTCTGACTAAAACACAGAGGGTGAAAAGCAGCACTCAGACCACTCAGAGGGGTGAGGTATCCTGGCTCATTCTCCCATCCCTTTCTATCTCTCTCTTGTATTGGAGCATGTGATCTGCAGACCTGGCTGCTGGAAGGACATCTATGAGACAGCTTGTTTTGTTGTTAGATGTTGAGGGGAAGCAGAGGTCTTTTAAACACTTTTATTGGTGCAGCTAGCAAGCCAGCCAGCAGGCCAGTCAGAGCTGATCCAGTCCATTCAGAATGCTTCAATCTGTTAAAGTCACAATCAGTCCCAAATCCCAAATTAGCCAGGAATTGATTCATTAATGATAGGTATCACGGCCCTCACTGAGTCCCTTATTAAGCAGTAAAATCACAGCGAGACACAGATCTATAGAATTTAGATCAGCAGTCTATCAGACAGAGGCATAGTCAGTGGTGACTGATCTAGAATGCAGATGTATTGCAGTGGGCTGACACATGAGTCACACTGCTGTCCCCGTCGAGACAGTCTCCCTGTACTCTGCTAGTTAGCGTTACTCCATCTCAATTCCCTCTCTCTCTATTACCCTCTGATTCAACACACTGTCTGACTGGAGATGTGGAGCAGACATAACAGACACTTCGCTCTAAATCATTGTATCAGAACAGTTCTGAATGCTGGAAATTACTCAGGCCATTACGGGGACGAACATCTCATTCTTTGCACTTAGCATAGCAATGATGCAGGACAAGCAGAGCAGAAGTTATCTGAGGTACTGAAAGGAGAGAGGCATGCCGTTAATGGAGGGAAAGAGCACTGGTTTTCTCACTAAGTGAAGCACGGATGGAGTTGTTTTTCTTTAAGTTGAATAGTGCAGAGCACTGCAGACAGTACAGGTGTTTGATTGACAGGTCTTCAACTCATCCAGGTTTATGAGACTACATTCTGGCCTGTGGCGATGAGCTGCCAAATGAATCTGAATCATGTTGAATCAGATCTCTATGGAGCTGTGCACCAGAGCTGAGATACAAAACACACAGACACCTCGCTCGCTGCTCCTTCTTAGCTTTCAATTACACTAGAACGGAAGCCAGTTTGCTCTGATGAATACTGAGGCATCACCCTGCTTAAATGTGTGGATAATATCCCTGGGTGGGTGTGCAGTGCAGCGCAGTGCAGCGGTGTTCTGAGCGGGCTCTCCCTCTACATAGCGTCTGTATGGAGGTCGAGTATGTCACCGTAAACAAACCGCGCTCAGCTCCTTCATGCATACATAAAGAGCTGCTGATATGAGGCAAGGTGACGGGTGGTAGGGGGCTTTGATAATGTATTCATCACTCTAACTGACAAGTGCAGCCCACCAGGAGGGTGTTTCACATTTTTAATAAAGAGCCATTCAACATCATGCAGGACACAACACAACGCTGACACTGAACATCACCTAAGACCTTGACTAGAGCATTCACATAAACATGTGCATGTTTCTTTTTCCTTTAATATTTTACTATCTCACATAGTAGTAGGGGGTTTTGGGAGTGATACCATTATTAGATAAGCAGATAGGATTCAGACCCAAACCTTGGAAATGTTCAACACAAACACGTTAACCTCTAAATCAGGGTCACACAGTGTTCCTTGGAAGTCTTAAATCTACTTTGAAACAAAAGTATACACCTCACACACATGGTTATGGGCTTAAAAAAGAAGACACCTGTACCATGTCAGATATAGAGTTTAAATGTATAAAATGTTGAGTTTGCATCCCAATATTACACTTTATATACATCACAGAAGACTGAAATATAACAAAACCGTTTGACATAGAAACACTTGAATGAATGTATTAATGATGACATTTTGAAAAATACAAATATATTCCATCAATGAGGCCACTAGAGGGCAATTTGGTCATTTGACTGCAGGAAATGGCCAAAAGCATATAAAATACACACAAGGGGGACTGAAAGAGTCCTCTGTAGGGCATTAGAGATCAGGAGAAAATCCCACTGACGAGGGAGTCCAAAATAAACACCCAGGAAACCCCTTCTCCTAAAAACAGTATCTCTCCTTTACCTTCATCTTTCTGATAGCTCCACTGTGCAAGGCCATCAGGTGTTGTAGTGAGGCAAAGCTCTGTGGAATTCACCCGGTCATTCCAAAAAGAAGGAGCGTTTTCTGACACGCAGAGAAATGTTTTACGGTGTATCTGGAACATAGTAATTCAGGTGAATCTGCAACTTCACACACCAACGAGTGCAACATGGATCCATTTATTTCTCCTTCTTGTAGAACAATGGCTCAGCCACGCAGACTGAGCACAGTCCTCACCTCACTGCTCTCTAGCTGGCTGCAGGGCAAATGGAGGACACCCAGGTCAGTTGACCCGACTGTTAGAACCAAGAAGTCCATGAGGATTTGTATTATTTTTTTGTTACCAACTTTTTATTATTATTATTTTTTTCTGTGAGGGTTTCAAATCACAGGCAGGCAATAATATTCAAGATGTACATAAATTCACCCTCCATCCTTGCGACCAAATAACCCTCCTCTTACCCACCCCTTCCCTGTGTGCCTGAAAGAAAAGAAAGTAAAAAAAGATGAAAATACAGTGCCTTCAGAAAGTATTCTGACCCCTCCTGTCTCAGCCTCCAGTATTTATGCTGCAGTAGTTTATGTGTCGGGGGGCTAGGGTCAGTTTGTTATATCTGGAGTACTTCTCCTGTCCTATCCGGTGTCCTGTGTGAATTTAAGTATGCCCTCTCTAATTCTCTCTTTCTTTCTTTCTCTCTCTCGGAGGACCTGAGCCCTAGGACCATGCCTCAGGACTACCTGACATGATGACTCCTTGCTGTCCCCAGTCCACCTGGCCGGGCTGCTGCTCCAGTTTCAACTGTTCTGCCTGTGATTATTATTATTTGACCATGCTGGTCAATTATGAACATTTGAACATTTTGGCCATGTTCTGTTATAATCTCCACCCAACAAAGCCAGAAGAGGACTGGCCACCCCACATAGCCTGGTTCCTCTCTAGGTTTCTTCCTAGGTTTTGGCCTTTCTAGGGAGTTAGCCACTGTGCTTCTACACCTGCATTTCTTGCTGTTTGGGGTTTTAGGCTGGGTTTCTGTACAGCACTTTGAGATATCAGCTGATGTACGAAGGGCTATATAAATAAATTTGATTTGATTTTGATTTGATTTATTCCTACCTGTTGACTTATTCCATATTTTGTTGTTACAGCCTGAGTTCCAAATTTATAAAAAAAAAAAATGCTCACCCATCTACACATAATGACAAAGTGAAAACGTGCTTTTAGACATTTTTACAAATGCATTGAAAATGATATACAGAAATATCTAATGTACATAAGTATTCACACCCTTGAGTCAATACTTTGTAGGATCCCCTTTGGCAGCGATTACAGCTGTGAGTTTTTCTGGGTATGTCTCTAAGAGCTTTCCACACCTGGATTGTGCAACATTTGCCTAAGATTTTTTTCTAAATTCTTCAAGCTCTGTCAGATTGGTTGTTGATCATTGCTAGACAACCATTTTCAAGTCTTGCCATAGATTTTCAAGTAGATTTATGCCAAAACTGTAACTCGGCCACTCAGGAACATTCACGTCTTCTTGGTAAGCAACTCCAGTGTAGATTTGGCCTTGTGTTTTAGGTTATTGTTACTGAATGGTGGATTCATCTCCCACTGTCTAATGGAAAGCAGACTGACAGATTTTCCTCTAGGATTTTGCCTGTGCTTAGCGCCATTCCGTTTCTTTTTTTATCCTGATAAAGTCCCCAGTCCTCAACGATTAAAAGCATACCCATAACATTGTTTTATTTAACCTTTATTTAATTAGGCAAGTCAGTTTAGAATGAACTCTTCTTTACAATGACGGCCTACCCTGGCCAGGCCTGGACGACACTGGGCCAATTGTGCGCTGCCCTATGACACAGCCACCACTATGCTTCAAATATGGAGAGTGGTACTCAATGATGTGTTGTATTGGATTTGCCCCAAACATAATACTTTGTATTCCTTTGTATTCAGGACAAAAATGTCATTGCTTTGCCACATTTTTTGCAGTATTAATTTAGTATTAATTTAGTGCCTTTTTGCAAACAGGCTTCATTCTTTTCACTCCGTCAATTAGGTTAGTATTGTAAATTCAATGTGCCCTTTTAGGTTTTAGATAGCACCTGTTTTTCTAAGAGTGTACGATGATCATACCAGATTAATTGTTATTTACGAGCCAACATTTTAAGAGTGTTTCCCAAGCAAGCACGTAGAGAGAATGTTCACTAAGTGAGTCGTTAGACCATGTGTCGATACTATTGGCTGCTTCAATAGTGTTGAAATCAATTTCATGTTTATTCAATTGAGTTATATTTTGCAACTAGGCTACTGCCTGTAATGTTTGCATGTGTTTCATGATGTGTGACATAATGTGTGCATTGATTTACCCAATCTGTGACTTAGTGCATTATTATTGCCTAAGTACTGTATAACAAGCCGCCTCAATAGCCTACTTCCAGCCATAGGTGGTAATACACTGTATCTCTGGGAGCTGATCCGTCGTCAGTATTGTGGAATAATTGTAATGTTAAAAAGTTTGTTGCTGGCTGAAAAGTTAAGAACTACTGAATTATAAAGGAGGAAGTAGAGCGAGGAAATCAATGACAATAGTATACGCTGCCCCTGGACCACATTACAATGTCTTCCTTTCCCCTCTCACGCGGACCCCCAGCCTATATCCATAGAATAATATACAGTAAGACTTTGTTTTTATCTATCTCTCTTCTCCTTCCCATTCTCTACCGAATCCCTTACATTTATTTTTATCTATATATATTTTCTACCCTCGCTCTCTTTCTCTTGCTTTTTCTCCCTTCCCTTTAGAAGGGAAGGGAAGAAACAAGGACCATCCCCCTCAACCCCTCTCCCTCCCTCTCTCAGCCAGAGCACTCTGCTGGTCAGTTGGAGGCCTGGAACATTCCTTTGAGTGTTCCAGATAAAGTTGTGTGTCAGATCGATACCCTGTTAGTAGCTGGCATAGGTGTGTTGTCATGCAATCATCTAAAAGATCATTGTAGACAAGCTTCAGCCTGTCTATGACAGAGCACTTTCCTCAGGCCAGGTGACACGCACACACACACACACACACACACACACACACACACACACACACACACACACACACACACACACACACACACACACGTAAACAAACAAGAAAATACACACACAGAATGGCATGCAGTGCACGGAACCTCGGTTAGCTGTGGAGACATGGGCCATTACTCCAGCATAGCCCCAGAGGGCATGTTCTTAGACCTACAACACATGGCTCAAATGGCCATCAAAAACTATGATTTACGAGCAGGTTACGGCAGCAGCTAGACTGATCGGTGCATGAACATCATAACAGACAATAATTTTACAGAAAAATCTGCAAAAAATCATGACATATTGTTATCATAACTGTCAAATCATGATGTCCGAACTAGGCTATTGAGAGCAATTGTCCAGATAGTGCAGCTGGAATCAGATAATTAAACCCCTTTATTGACATTATGCATATTAATGAATCAAATACTGCTGGCACAAAATGTAGACTCATAATTCATGCTGGCAATGACAAACTACACCACACTACACCATATTCCAGATCAGTTTCTTTCCTGCGGTCGCAGCCCCATCATCTGCCTCTAAGACAGTCTGTCATTTCACATGCTTGTTCTTCCAACTGCTCAAACCACTCTCCCTTGCTCCTTCTCTTCAACTCTCTCTCGCTCGTGAAAGAAGGAGTGGGACTGAAAGGGTGACAAGTGGACACAGCTATGGTGCTGGAAACATTCACAGATATGTTTGTCTCCAGATCTCATCTGAGTCTGGTCGGCCGCTGGACTCGCCCCAGCCCTGCAGTCCCAGAGCACCATCGGACTAGAGTGGAAACCCGCCCCGGCTTCCTCCTCTCCTATCACTCCAGCTCCTCAACTCTCCTCCCAGCTGCCCACTGCAATGAGGCTAGGAAACACTGTCACCACCGATAAATCCACGATAATTGAGAATTTCAATAAGCACATCTCTACGGCTGGCCCCTACCCTTGTCAACAGCCCTGCACTCTCCACAGCAACTTGCCCAATCCTCCCCCATTTACCCTTCACCAAAATCCAGATAGTTGATGTTCTGAAAGAGCTGCAAAATCTGGACCCTACAAATCAGCCAGGCTAGACAATCTGGACCCTTTCTTTCTAAAATGATCTGCCGAAATTGTTGCATCCCCTATTACTAGCCTGTTCAACCTCTCTTTCTTATCGTCTGAGATCCACAAAGATTGGAAAGCTGCCGCGGTCATCCCCCTCTTCAAAGGGGGATGACTCTAGATTCAAACTGCTACAGATCTACAGTGCCTTGCGAAAGTATTCGGCCCCCTTGAACTTTGCGACCTTTTTCTACATTTCAGGCTTCAAACATAAAGATATAAAACTGTATTTTTTTGTGAAGAATCAACAACAAGTGGGACACAATCATGAAGTGGAACAACATTTATTGGATATTTAAAACTTTTTTAACGAATCAAAATTCTGAAAATTTGGGCGTGCAAAATTATTCAGCCCCTTTACTTTCAGTGCAGCAAACTCTCTCCAGAAGTTCAGTGAGGATCTCTGAATGATCCAATGTTGACCTAAATGACTAATGATGATAAATACAATCCACCTGTGTGTAATCAAGTCTCCGTATAAATGCACCTGCACTGTGATAGTCTCAGAGGTCCGTTAAAAGCGCAGAGAGCATAATGAAGAACAAGGAACACACCAGGCAGGTCCGAGATACTGTTGTGAAGAAGTTTAAAGCCGGATTTGGATACAAAATATTTCCCAAGCTTTAAACATCCCAAGGAGCACTGTGCAAGCGATATTATTGAAATGGAAGGAGTATCAGACCACTGCAAATCTACCAAGACCTGGCCGTCCCTCTAAACTTTCAGCTCATACAAGGAGAAGACTGATCAGAGATGCAGCCAAGAGGCCCATGATCCCTCTGGATGAACTGCAGAGATCTACAGCTGAGGTGGGAGACTCTGTCCATAGGACAACAATCAGTCTTATATTGCACAAATCTGGCCTTTATGGAAGAGTGGCAAGAAGAAAGCCATTTCTTAAAGATATCCATAAAAAGTGTTGGTTAAAGTTTGCCACAAGCCACCTGGGAGACACACTAAACATGTGGATGAAGGTGCTCTGGTCAGATGAAACCAAAATTGAACTTTTTGGCAACAATGCAAAACGTTATGTTTGGCGTAAAAGCAACACAGCTCATCACCCTGAACACAACATCCCCACTGTCAAACATGGTGGTGGCAGCATCATGGTTTGGGCCTGCTTTTCTTCAGCAGGGACAGGGAAGATGGTTAAAATTGATGGGAAGATGGATGGAGCCAAATACAGGACCATTCTGGAAGAAAACCTGATGGAGTCTGCAAAAGACCTGAGACTGGGACGGAGATTTGTCTTCCAACAAGACAATGATCCAAAACATAAAGCAAAATCTACAATGGAATGGTTCAAAAATAAACATATCCAGGTGTTAGAATGGCCAAGTCAAAGTCCAGACCTGAATCCAATCGAGAATCTGTGGAAAGAACTGAAAACTGCTGTTCACAAATGCTCTCCATCCAACCTCACTGAGCTCGAGCTGTTTTGCATGGAGGAATGGGAAAACATTTCTGTCTCTCGATGTGCAAAACTGATAGAGACATACCCCAAGCGACTTACAGCTGTAATCGCAGCAAAAGGTGGCGCTACAAAGTATTAACTTAATGGGGTCTGAATAATTTTGCACGCCCAATTTTTCCGTTTTTGATTTGTTAAAAAAGTTTGAAATATCCAATAAATGTCGTTCCACTTCATGATTGTGTCCCACTTGTTGTTGATTCTTCACAAAAAAATACAGTTTTATATCTTTATGTTTGAATCCTGAAATGTGGCAAAAGGTCGCAAAGTTCAAGGGGGCCGAATACTTTCGCAAGGCACTGTATATATATCCTACCCTGCCTTTCTAAGGTCTTCGAAAGCCAAGTTAACAAACAGATCACCGACCATTTCAAATCCCACCGTACCTTCTCCGCTATGCAATCTGGCTTCCGAGCTGGTCATGGGTGCACCTCAGCCACGCTAAATGATATCATAACCGCCATCGATAAGAGACAATACTGTACAGCTGTATTCATCGACCTGGCCAAGGCTTTCGACTCTGTTGTCGTGTCTTTGGCTATGACGGATTAAGTGATGTGACATGCTATTCTATAAAATCTTTTCTCCGTAATTAAAATTACATGATTGAGCTAATCATGTAAATGTAATTACCTAGAGAGTCGGGACACCACAAAATAATATTTGTAGAGCTGTTATATTCCGAATAAACTCAAGAAGACCTAGTAATATTTTACATCAATAGCAGTCAGTATTAATCGTCACCTTAATTCAGTCTCATCTGAAAGTTGAAATTCTTGGTTATCTTCACGAACGCTGGCTAACAAGTTAAATCAGCAATACAATGTATTTGTATTTACTAAATACCTAACTAATCACACAGAATTACATATACAGAATGAATTATTCCTTGATTACAAATTACATCATAAAGGAAAACTTCCCTGGTGGACGGAACAGATATGACAGCTGGTTATACAAAAGAAAAGAGACTGGGTTTGAGTGACAGAGCGGGAAGACTGAGGGACAAAGGAAGAAGCTGTGCTATTGTAAATACAGTATCTTATGCATTCTAAATTACCACCCATTTGGAAAAGGAAAATACAATAAATATTTACTCTGAGCTGCGCTTCGTTAGGTTGGTGGTAGATGGAAGGCTGTGTTGTCCTTTGTCTTTTGAAGAATGTCTCTGGTGGTCAATTGGATATGTTGTAGTAACATCGTTGTGTGTTGGGGAATAATCAGAATTAGTTGGTAACATAGGTGAGATGTTTTATATTCATCATATGTTTGTAAGTTACTTCTCATCAGAATGTTATTTTTGTATAATACTGTGGCGGGGTTGCAGTATCTGTTCTATGTCAAGACTAAGTTGCTTGGGCCGGAGAGAGGGGAGAGGTCAAGCGTTTATCTCTTGGCTCCACAATGTCTGTGTGCCAGTCAGTGTGGCTCTCTGATCTTGTCAAGATAGGATAGATTTGATATATGCCTGTTGATATGGAGGATTTGTTTATGGTTCTGAGTTTGAGAAAATAACATAGTTTAGGAGACAAAGCTGAACGATAAATTATGCCTATGCTGACTCACTGTGTGTCTTTGCTATAAAAGATCTCAGTTGAAATGTGTAAGGGACTCTCAGAGAATTCATTGATAGACACTGAATTGCTCTGAGAGTCACAGGGTTGTGATAGAGCTCATATAATTAAAGATGGACTTTGATAACTAACTCTGACTTGTGTGTTGTTTGCGCTCATGATTTGGTAAATAGAGGAAATTTCCACGACATGTGTGGTAGACGGGATACTCTGTCTGTTCTTTCCTAGCCCGCGTTTGCAGCTGCTGTTGCTAACTCAACGGCTAGGAGGTATCACTTCTATAGTGAATAAGAGTTCAAAGTTCATACCATTCGCAACCAAATCTCACGCTGAGGTTGGCTTAGTTCTGTAGTTGACATGTTAGTCCTTTTAACGCAGAGGCTGCAGACCTCACGTACTTGTCGTCAAGGCTTTATATAGGAAGGGAGAGGAGGGCGTGTTTGAAAAGTTTTATAACCCATGTCCCTTCACAGGCGCGGCCACTGATTGAGCAAAGACCTACCCTTATGAAAACCCAAATCTCTCATTTGGAAGCTAAAATTACATTTCATCTCTTCACCAACAATTTTATGTTCAAATATTTAAATTTAACAACAATTCCATGTGAATCCGATACCTCTAATGTGTAGACTTTCCACTGTAGAGTTTATGTCATCCTATCATCGATGAGAATGTCTCAGATGACAACCGAACTGACATCATATTCATTAAGTACCACCGCATATGTTCAATTGGTCGGGTTACCAGAATATAGTTCATTTCCCCCCACCTTCTGATGTTCCCAGAATCTCTATGTTAACCAAGGGGTTTTCAAATGTCACATCAATAGGGTAGAGAGAGGAAAAAGGGGGGAAGAGGTATTTATGACTGTCATAAACCTACCCCCAGGCCAACGTCATGACACTGTCAATCACCACATTCTTATCGGCAGACTCAACAGCCTTGGTTTCTCAAATCACTGCCTAGCCTGGTTCACCAACTACTTCTCAGACAGAGATCAGTGTGTCAAATCGGAGGGCTGTTGTCTGGACCTCTGGCCGTCTCTATGGGGGTGCCACAGGGTACAATCACGGGCCGACTATCTTCTCTGTATACATCAATGATGTCTCTCTTGCTGATGAGGATTATCTGATCCACCTCCACGCAGACGACACCATTCTGTAAACTTCTGATCCTTCTTTGGACACTGTGTTAACTAACCTCCAGACGAGTTTCAATGCCATACAACTCTCCTTCCGTTTTGTCACCAAAGCCCCATATACTACCCACCACTGCAACCTGTATGCTCTCGTTGGCTGTCCCTCACTTCGTATTCGTCGCCAAACCCACTGGCTCCAGGTCATCTAGCAGCACACGCTCCAGCAGGTATATTTCACTGGTAACTCACAAAGCCAATTCAGAATTTGGCCACCTTTCCTTCCAGTTCTCTGTTGCCAATGTCTGGAACGAACTGCAAAAGTCACTGAAGCTGGAGACTCATATCTCCAATTCTAACTTTATGCACCAGCTGTCAGAGCAGCTCACAGATCACTGCACCTGTACATAGCCTATCTGTAAATAGCCCATCGAACTACCTCATCCCCATACAGTTATTTATTTATTTTGCTCCTTTGCACCCCAGTATCTCTACTTGCACATTCATCTTCTGCACATCTATCACTCCAGTATTTAATTGCTATATTGTAATTATTTCGCCCCTATGGCCTATTTATTTCCTTACCTCCCTTATCCTACCTCATTTGCACACACTGTATATTAGAGGTTGATCGATTATGATTTTTCAACGCCGTTACCGATTATTGGAGGACCAAAAAAAGCTGATTATTATTATTTTTTTTAAATATATATTTGTAATAATGACATTTACAACAATACTGAATGAACACTTATTTTAACTTAATATAATACATCAAAAACATCTATTTAGTCTCAAATAAATAATGAAACATGTTCAACATGTTTGGGGTTTTAAGCTGGGTTTCTGTACAGCACTTTGAGATATCAGCTGATGTACGAAGGGCTATATAAATAAATTTGATTTGATTTGATTCAATTTGGGTTAAATAAAGCAAAAAGATAGTGTTGGAGAAGAAAGTAAAAGTGCAATATGTGCCATGTAAAAAAGCTAACGCTTAAGTTCCATGCTCTGAGCAAATATATATATATATATAAAAAGAAAGAAATCAGACGATTAATCAGTATCAGCTTTTTTTCATCCTCCAATAATCGGTATCGGTATCGGCATTGAAAAATCATAATCAATCGACCTCTAATATACAGTGTGTGCAAATGAGGTAGGATAAGTGAGGTAAGGCAATACATTTGAAAGCTGGTGATTCCTTTTAACATGAGTCTTCAATATTCCCAGATAAGAAGCTTTAGGTTGTAGTTATTATAGATATTATAGGACTATTTCTCTCTATACCATTTGTATTTCATATTCCTTTGACTATTGGATGTTCTAATAGGTACTTTAGTATTGCCCGCCTTATCTCGGGAGTTGATAGGCTTGAAGCACAACGAAGAGCTGCTGGCAAATGCAGGAAAGTGCTGTTTGAATGAATGCTTACGAGCCTGCTGCTGCTTACCACCGCTCAGTCAGACTGCTCTATCAAATCATAGACTTAATTATAATATAATAACACACAGAAATACGAGCCTTAGGTCATTAATATGGTAAAATCCGGAAACTATCATTTCGAAAAGAAAATGTTTATTCTTTCAGTGAAATATGGAACCGTTCCATATTTTATCTAACAGGTGGCATCCCTAAGTCTAAATATTGGTGTTACATTGCACAACCTTCAATGTTATGTCATAATTATGTACAATTCTGGCAAATTAATTACGGTCTTTGTTAGGAAGAAATGGTCTTCACACACTTCACAATGAGCCAGGGGGCCCAAACTGCTGCATATACCCTGACTCTGCTTGCACTGAACGCAAGTGAAGTGACACAATTTTCCTAGTTAAAAGAAATTCATGTTAGCAGGTGATATTAACTAACTATGTAGGTTTAAAATATATACTTGTGTATTGATTTTAAGAAAGGCATTGATATTTATGGTTAGGTACACATTGGGTGCTTTTTTCGCGAATGCGCTTGTTAAATCACCCGTTTGGCGAAGTAGGCTGTGTTTCAATGATAAATTAACAGGCACCACATCTATTATATGCAACGCAGGACAAGCTAGATAAACTTGTAATATCATCAACCATGTGTAGTTAACTAGTGATTATGTGAAGATTGATTGGTTTTTATAAGATAAGTTTAATGCTAGCTAGCACTTTACTTTGGCTCCTTGCTGCACTCGCATAACAGGTAGTCAGCCTGCCACGCAGTCTCCTCATAGAGTGCAATTAAAATCAGCCATAATCGGCTTCTAAAAATGCTGATTACCGATTGTTGTGAAAACTTGAAATAGGCCCCAATTAATCGGCCATTCCGATTAATCGGTCGACCTCTGCTGTATATACACT